>NC_135991.1:12574956-12668663 GCF_053455715.1 Rhinoraja longicauda | reverse complement strand
GAGAGAGAGGGGAGAGAGGGGAGAGATGGGGAAGAGGCGGAAAGAGAGGAGAGAGAGCGGGGTCTCCTCAGAGTGTTTCCCGATGTGCGTCGGTGTGGCCTTTAATAACACGACTTGTTCTATAGACTCACTACTGATCTCCGAGCTAGTTTGCTTTGTGTCTTGTCTATCTGAGTAAAGTCAGATATCGGGTACAAGTATCACACAAAATAGCACAGAACGTCCTCATACACACAGGGTGGTGGGTGTATGGAACGACCTGCCAGAGGCATGTACTATTACCACGTTTACGAAACATTTAGACATGTATATAGATAGGACAGGTTGACAGGGCTATGGGCCAAACACGGGCAGATGGGACTGGGATAGAAGGGGCATTTTGCATTGGACGAAGGTAAACACAAAATGCTGGAATCTCTCAGCATCTATGGAGAGAAGGAAAGGGTGATGCTTCGGGTCGAGACCCGCCTTCTGAAAAAGGATCTCGATCCGAAACGTCACCCATTGCTTCTCTCCAGATGCTGGGTCACTCCAGCATTTTGTGTCTACCTTCGATTTAAAACAGCATATGCATTCCTTTCCTGCACATTGGAGTGGACGAGATGGACCGCACTTTTCCGTCCTGCATGACTCCATGACTCTCTGACCCCATGATATGGGACAGTGGATCCTGGGGAAGGGCACACCAGACGGGCCAGTCACTAGTGGGAGAGTAAACAACCATTCTGGGGATAGTTACACTTAAGGGAACACGATCAAGGGGCGAATCTGGACAGCGGAGGGAGAAGTATAAGAAAATAACTGCAGATGCTGGTACAAATCGATTTATTCACAAAATGCTGGAGTAACTCAGCAGGTCAGGCAGCATCTCGGGAGAGAAGGAATGGGTGACGTTTCGGGTCGAGACCCTTCTTCAGACTGATGTCGGGGGTGGGACAAAGGAAGGATATAGGTGGAGACAGGAAGATAGAGGGAGATCTGGGAAGGAGGAGGGGAAGGGAGGGACAGAGGAGCTATCTGAAGTTGGAGAAGTCGACGTTCATACCACCGGGCCGCAAACTGCCCAGGCGAAATATGAGGTGCTGCTCCTCCAATTTCCGGCGGGCCTCACTATGGCACTGGAGGAGGCCCATGACAGAGAGGTCAGACTGGGAATGGGAGGGGGAGTTAAAGTGCTGGGCCACCGGGAGATCAGTTGCGTTAATGCGGACCGAGCGCAGGTGTTCAGCGAAGCGATCGCCGAGCCTGCGCTTGGTTTCGCCGATATAGATAAGTTGACATCTAGAGCAGCGGATGCAATAGATGAGGTTGGAGGAGGTGCAGGTCAACCTCTGTCTCACCTGGAAAGAATGTTTGGGTCCTTTGATGGAGTTGAGGGGGGAGGTAAAGGGACAGGTGTTGCATCTCGTGCGGTTGCAAGGGAAAGTGCCCGGGGTTAGGGTGGTTTGGGTAGGAAGGGACGAGTGGACCAGGGAGTTGCGGAGGGAACGGTCTCTGCGGAACGCAGAGAGGGGATGGGATGGGAAGATATGGCCAGTGGTGGGGTCCTGTTGTAGGTGACGGAAATGTTGGTGGATAATATGTTGGATCCGCTGGCTGGTGGGGTGGAAGGTGAGAACGAGGGGGATCCTGTCCTTGTTGCGAGTGTGGGGATGGGGAGCAAGAGCGGAGCTGCGGGATGTAGAAGAGACCCTAGTGAGAGCCTCATCTATAATGGAGGAGGGGAAGCCCCGTTTTCTGAAAAACGAGGACATCTCGGAAGCCCTAGTGTGAAACACCTCATCCCGGGCGCAGATGCGGCGTAGACGGAGGAATTGGGAGTAGGGGATAGACTTTTTGCAGGGGACCGGGTGGGAAGAAGTGTAGTCCAGATAGCTGTGCGAGTCGGTGGGCTTGTAATAAATGTCCGTCACTAGTTTTTCTCCTATGATGGAGATGGTGAGGTCCAGAAACGGGCGGGAGATGTCAGAGATAGTCCAGGTATATTTAAGGGCAGGATGGAAATTGGAGGTGAAGTGTATGAAGTCAGTGAGTTCTGCATGGGTGTAAGAGGTAGCACCAATGCAGTCGTCGATGTAGCGGAGGTAGAGTTCGGGGATGGGGCCAGTGTACGTCTGGAACAGGGATTGTTCGACGTACCCAACAAAGAGGCAGGCGTAGCTAGAGCCCATGCGAGTGCCCATAGCCACGCCTCTGGTTTGGAGGAAGTCAAAGGAGAAGTTGTTGAGGGTAAGAACCAGCTCTGCTAGGCGGAGGAGAGTGTTGGTCGATGGGGATTGGCTGGTTCTACGGTCGAGGAAGAAACGGAGGGTTTCGAGACCATCCTTGTGGGGGATGGAAGTGTAGAGTGACTGGACATCCATGGTGAAAATGAGGGAGTGGGGGCCTGGGAACCGGAAGTTATCCAGGAGATGGAGAGCGTGTGAGGTGTCTTGGACGTAGGTGGGGAGGGATTTGACCAGGGGGGATAGGATGGAGTCGAGGTAGGTAGAGATAAGTTCGGTGGGGCATGAGCAGGCAGAGACAATGGGTCTGCCGGGACAATTGTGTTTGTGGATTTTGGGTAGGAGGTAGAATCGGGCCGTGCGGGGCTGGGGAACTATGAGATTGGAGGCACTGAGGGGTAGTTCGCCGGAGTTGGTGAGGTCGGTGATGGTGCTGGTGATGAAGGTCTGGTGTTTATCGGTGGGGTCATGGTCCAGGGATAGGTAGGAAGAGGTGTCTGATAGTTGTCGTCTGGCCTCGGTGCGGTAGAGGTCAGCACGCCAGACTACCACAGCCACTCCCTTGTCAGCGGGTTTAATTATTAAGTCTGGGTTGTTGCGGAGTGAGTTGAGGGCTGCACGTTCAGGAGGGGAGAGGTTGGAGTTAGTCAGGGGAGTGGAAAATTTGAGGCGGCCGATGTCACGCCGGCAGTTTGAAATAGAAAGTTCTAGTGGGGGTAGTAGGCCATTCTGGGGGGTAAAAGTGGAGGGGGTCCGTTGGAGACGGGAGAAGGGGTCATCAGTGGTGGGTCGGGACTCCTTGCCATGGAAAAAGGCTCGGAGGAGGAGGCGGCGGAAGAAGAGCTCCACGTCATGGCGGACGCGGAACTCGTTGATGTGGGGGCGGAGGGGAACAAAGGTAAGGCCTCTGCTGAGGACCGACCGTTCGTTGTCTGAAAGGGGGAGGTCAGGGGGGATGGTGAACACCCGGCAATGGTGGGGGTTGGGGTCGGATGGAGGCAGGGGGGCAGGTGGAGGGGATGTATGGTGGGGGGGTGGTGGGTTAGCTGGGCAAAGGGGGGCATGAGAACCGATGTGGGGAGTACTGGGGGTCGCCTGGCTGGAGGGGGAAGGGAGAGACCCAGTGGAACCCCTGCTGCAGTTACCTGTAGTAGAGGGTGGGCAGTAGGACCCAGCAGTGCTAAGGGGCTCTGCCTGGTGGGGGCTGTGGACCCAGCGCGGTGTGTGTGGGCCAGGTGGAGCTGCAGCCTGTTGTTGGTCCCGGGGGCCGGGTACAGCGACGGCTGTGACCTGCTGCTGGGAGGTGGAGCGGCGCGGTTCAGCACGGTCGCTGGGGGAGGCCCGCGGGGACCTGGAGTCCGGGTGAGTGACGGTCGGCTCGGTCAGCGGATGGCCGGGGAGGGCGTGGGCGGCGGTGAAGGGGTCGGGAAGGTCGGCGGCAGCGGTGAAGGTGTCGGGAAGGACATGGGCGGCAGCGGAGGGAGAAGGAACGATTGGTCCCAGGGTGGAGTTTACCCCAGACCGGACCCCACTACGGAGGGAGACGGGACGATTGGTCCCAGGGGGGAGTTTACCCCAGACCGATCCCCACTGCGGTGGGTGATGATTGGTCCCAGGGTGGAGTTTACCCCAGACCGGTCCCCACAGCGGAGGGAGACAGGACGATTGGTCCCAGGGCGGAGTTTACCCCAGATCGGTCCCCACTGCGGAGGGTGATGATTGGTCGCAGGGCGTAGTTTACCCCAGACCGATCCGCACTGCGGTGGGAGAAGGAACAATTGCTCCCAGGGTGGAGTTTACCCCAGACAGATCCCCACTGCGGAGGGAGATGGAACGATTGGTCCCAGGGCGGAGTTTACTCCGGACCAGTCCCCATTGCGGAGGATGATGATTGGTCCCAGGGCCGGATTTTACCCCAGACCGATCCCCACTGCGGAGGGAGACGGGACGATTGATCCCAGGGCGGAGTTTACTCCGGACCAGTCCCCACTGCGGAGGATGATGATTGGTCCCAGGGCCGGATTTTACCCCAGACCGATCCCCACTGCGGAGGGAGACGGGACGATTGATCCCAGGGCGGAGTTTACTCCGGACCAGTCCCCACTGCGGAGGGTGATGTTTGGTCCCAGGGCCGGAGTTTACCCCAGATCGGTCCCCACTGCGGAGGGTGATGATTGGTCGCAGGGCGGAGTTTACCCCAGACCGATCCGCACTGCGGTGGGAGAAGGAACAATTGCTCCCAGGGTGGAGTTTACCCCTGACAGATCCCCACTGCGGAGGGAGATGGAACGATTGGTCCCAGGGCGGAGTTTACTCCGGACCAGTCCCCACTGCGGAGGGTGATGATTGGTCGCAGGGCGGAGTTTACACCAGACAGATCCGCACTGCGGAGGGAGAAGGAACAATTGCTCCCAGGGTGGAGTTTACCCCAGATAGATCCCCACTGCGGAGGGAGATGGAACGATTGGTCCCAGGGCGGAGTTTACTCCGGACCAGTCCCCACTGCGGAGGATGATGATTGGTCCCAGGGCCGGATTTTACCCCAGACCGATCCCCACTGCGGAGGGAGACGGGACGATTGATCCCAGGGCGGAGTTTACTCCGGACCAGTCCCCACTGCGGAGGGTGATGTTTGGTCCCAGGGCCGGAGTTTACCCCAGACCGGTCCCCACTGCGGAGGGAGGTGATTAGTCCCAGGGCGGAGTTTACCCCAGACCGGCCCCCAGTGTGGAGGGAGACGGAACGACTGGGTAAATGTGGCAGAACTCGCGTTGCGGGCTAGAGATCATCCGCCCGGGACTGACAATTGGAAGATGCGGCTGTGAATGTGAGGAGCCGAAGCCCGGAGCGGAGAGACTGCGGCCGCCTCTGGGATGCGCTCAGGGCGCGGGTTTATTAATGAGCCGCAGCGCTGAGGTGAGCGGATATTTCACCGCGATCTTCACCTGCTCCCTGAACTTGGACTGGGTCGCCGCGTAAATAAATGTGTTGGTGCAGCAGCTGAGATTCCTCAGCACAAACCCGACGTCGTTAAAGATCAATTGAGAATCATTCCGATCAATTCCAATTCCTGTGATCTGATAATAGACGACGTTTACAACCAGCGTCAGCCACAGGAGGATGAAGCTGCCGGAGATGGTGAAGAGTAAAACCACAGACCTCCTCCTGCTCTCCATCTCCGGGTCACTGCGCTTCTTCCCCTTGCTCTGACCCCTCAGCCCCTGACGGACCCGACTGGCCACTAAAATGTGCCGGACTGTCAGGGCGTTGAGCAGCAGGATCACAGCGAAAGGGAGGAGCGGAGTTAAAACCGTGTCGAGCCAGTCAAATGCCATCCACCCGGGGTCAGTGAAATAACTGTCCGCCGTGACACACTGCCAAGGGACATTGTTGATGGTTGTCAAGGGTTCCTTTGTGAAGTAGCGGGGAACGTTTTTCAGACAGAGCAGAACGCCGGCTGTTGCGAGAACCACAGCCGCAGTTTTCCCGGTGCAATATTTTGTTTTCAACTTCTGGCAACAAATGGCGACAAAGCGATCAAAGGTGAAAGTGACGGTGAACCAGACAGAACAGTCTGTAGCTGCAAACTTCAGTACGTCGTTAACAATGCACACAGGGGTGATGGACAGGACACTCCAAACAAAGTAATGTAATCTGATCCAATACAAAATGACCTCGGTGATCAGGGTGAGTAGATCGGCCGCTGCCATGGCCACCAGGTAGCGAGTGGTGCAGGTGGAGAGGCCGCACTTTCCCCGGGAGAGGATCACAATCGCCACTAAATTCACTGCGGAAAGAGAAGGGGACGGACACTGGGCATTACTGAAAACGGTCTCCGGGGCTGAATACCGGCTCCACTTTCAGCTGAATATTAAGTGTTGGAGTCGGTGCGCGGCTGCAGCTTTAACAATGTCAGACGCGGCTCCGACCTGCCTGCTTTAGGGGAGAGAAGATAAGGCGACGGGCGGGGTAAAGGGCGGGGAGGGAACGAGCAGCCGCCCGCAACAATAGGCGGAATGGTCATGTCTAAAGTTAATCCCGCTCACAGTCTCTGATGGGGGTAGAGAGATAGAGGGAGAGGGCGGAGAGCGGGTGGGGGAGGGAGAAAAAGGGAGAAAGATGGAGAGTGAGCGGGAGAGAGGGAGAAGGGGAGAGAGGGACGCGGAGAGAGGAGAAAGAGGGGGAGAGAGAGGGGGACAGAGGGAGAGATTGTGCAGAGAAACAGGGGAGAGAGGGCGAGAGAGGGAGAGTTGAGAGAGAGTGGGGAGAGGAGAGAGATAGCGGGGGACAGTGAGAAAAACAGAGAGAGGGAGGAGGAGAGAGGTTGACAGAGAGAGGGTGGAGAGAGATGGATATTGTGAGGGGGAAGATCGGGCGGAGAGAGATAGCAAAGTGAGAGAGGAGTGGAGAGAGATAGAAAGTGAGGGGAGAGATTGTAAAGAGGGAAGAGGGTGGGAGAGTGAGTGAAGGGGAGAGAGAGGAGAAGGGGACAGAGGGAGGGGGACACAGAGAGGCGGGAATTGTCAAAGGGGGAGAGTGGGTAGAGCGAGGGTGGGAGAGAGAGGGGAGGAGAGGGGGAGTGAGCGAGAAGAGGGAGGTGAAGGGAAGGGAGAAAGGCACACAGAGAGGGGAGAGTGAGGATTTTAGAGAGAGGGGTGAAATGGAGGGACGGAGAGTAAGGGGGAGAGATAAGCGGGAGAGAGAGAGGGGAGAGAGGGGAGAGAGGGGAGAGATGGGGGAAGAGGCGGAAAGAGAGGAGAGAGAGCGGGGTCTCCTCAGAGTGTTTCCCGATGTGCGTCGGTGTGGCCTTTAATAACACGACTTGTTCTATAGACTCACTACTGATCTCCGAGCTAGTTTGCTTTGTGTCTTGTCTATCTGAGTAAAGTCAGATATCGGGTACAAGTATCACACAAAATAGCACAGAACGTCCTCATACACACAGGGTGGTGGGTGTATGGAACGAACTGCCAGAGGTATGTACTATTACCACGTTTACGAAACATTTAGACATGTATATGGATAGGACAGGTTGACAGGGCTATGGGCCAAACACGGGCAGATGGGACTGGGATAGAAGGGGCATTTTGCATTTGAGTGGACAAAGGTAAACACAAAATGCTGGAATCTCTCAGCATCTATGGAGAGAAGGAAAGGGTGATGCTTCGGGTCGAGACCCGTCGTCTGAAAAAGGATCTCGATCCGAAACGTCACCCATTGCTTCTCTCCAGATGCTGGGTCACTCCAGCATTTTGTGTCTACCTTCGATTTAAAACAGCATATGCATTCCTTTCCTGCACATTGGAGTGGACGAGATGGACCGCACTTTTCCGTCCTGCATGACTCCATGACTCTCTGACCCCATGATATGGGACAGTGGACCCTGGGGAAGGGCACACCAGACGGGCCAGTCACTAGTGGGAGAGTAAACAACCATTCTGGGGATAGTTACACTTAAGGGAACACGATCAAGGGGCGAATCTGGACAGCGGAGGGAGAAGGAACGATTGGCCCCAGGGTGGAGTTTACCCCAGACCGGACCCCACTACGGAGGGAGACGGGACGATTGGTGCCAGGGGGGAGTTTACCCCAGACCGATCCCCACTGCGATGGGTGATGATTGGTCCCAGGGTGGAGTTTACCCCAGACCGGTCCCCACAGCGGAGGGAGACAGGACGATTGGTCCCAGGGCGGAGTTTACCCCAGACCGGACCCCACTACGGAGGGAGACGGGACGATTGGTGCCAGGGGGGAGTTTACCCCAGACCGATCCCCACTGCGATGGGTGATGATTGGTCCCAGGGTGGAGTTACCCCAGACCGGTCCCCACAGCGGAGGGAGACAGGACGATTGGTCCCAGGGCGGAGTTTACCCCAGATCGGTCCCCACTGCGGAGGGTGATGATTGGTCGCAGGGCGTAGTTTACCCCAGACAGATCCGCACTGCGGAGGGAGAAGGAACAATTGCTTCCAGGGTGGAGTTTACCCCAGATAGATCCCCACTGCGGAGGGAGATGAAACGATTGGTCCCAGGGCGGAGTTTACTCCGGACCAGTCCCCACTGCGGAGGATGATGATTGGTCCCAGGGCCGGATTTTACCCCAGACCGATCCCCACTGCGGAGGGAGACGGGACGATTGATCCCAACGCGGAGTTTACTCCGGACCAGTCCCCACTGCGGAGGGTGATGTTTGGTCCCAGGGCCGGAGTTTACCCCAGACCGGTCCCCACTGCGGAGGGAGGTGATTAGTCCCAGGGCGGAGTTTACCCCAGACCGGCCCCCAGTGTGGAGGGAGACGGGACGACTGGGTAAATGTGGCAGAACTCGCGTTGCGGGCTGGAGATCATCCGCCCGGGACTGACAGTTGGAAGATGCGGCGGTGAATGTGAGGAGCCGAAGCCCGGAGCGGAGAGACTGCGGCCGCCTCTGGGATGCGCTCAGGGCGCGGGTTTATTAATGAGCCGCAGCGCTGAGGTGAGCGGATATTTCACCGCGATCTTCACCTGCTCCCTGAACTTGGACTGGGTCGCCGCGTAAATAAATGTGTTGGTGCAGCAGCTGAGATTCCTCAGCACAAACCCGACGTCGTTAAAGATCAATTGAGAATCATTCCGATCAATTCCAATTCCTGTGATCTGATAATAGACGACGTTTACAACCAGCGTCAGCCACAGGAGGATGAAGCTGCCGGAGATGGTGAAGAGTAAAACCACAGACCTCCTCCTGCTCTCCATCTCCGGGTCACTGCGCTTTTTCCCCTTGCTCTGACCCCTCAGCCCCTGACGGACCCGACTGGCCACTAAAATGTGCTGGACTGTCAGGGCGTTGAGCAGCAGGATCACAGCGAAAGGGAGGAGCGGAGTTAAAACCGTGTCGAGCCAGTCAAATGCCATCCACCCGGGGTCAGTGAAATAACTGTCCGCCGTGACACACTGCCAAGGGACATTGTTGATGGTTGTCCAGGGTTCCTTTGTGAAGTAGCGGGGAACGTTTTTCAGACAGAGCAGAACGCCGGCTGTTGCGAGAACCACAGCCGCAGTTTTCCCGGTGCAATATTTTGTTTTCAACTTCTGGCAACAAATGGCGACAAAGCGATCAAAGGTGAAAGTGACGGTGAACCAGACAGAACAGTCTGTAGCTGCAAACTTCAGTACGTCGTTAACAATGCACACAGGGGTGATGGACAGGACACTCCAAACAAAGTAATGTAATCTGATCCAATACAAAATGACCTCGGTGATCAGGGTGAGTAGATCGGCCGCTGCCATGGCCACCAGGTAGCGAGTGGTGCAGGTGGAGAGGCCGCACTTTCCCCGGGACAGGATCACAATCGCCACTAAATTCACTGCGGAAAGAGAAGGGGACGGACACTGGGCATTACTGAACACGGTCTCCGGGGCTGAATACCGGCTCCACTTTCAGCTGAATATTAAGTGTTGGAGTCGGTGCGCGGCTGCAGCTTTAACAATGTCAGACGCGGCTCCGACCTGCCTGCTTTAGGGGAGAGAAGATAAGGCGACGGGCGGGGTAAAGGGCGGGGAGGGAACGAGCAGCCGCCCGCAACAATAGGCGGAATGGTCATGTCTAAAGTTAATCCCGCTCACAGTCTCTGATGGGGCCGGTTTCACAGACTTAACCGTGACCGGCCGCGTTTAACCAGGGCTCTGGGAACTCGGCATCTGATGGGGACGAGGAGTGTTCCAAAGGGAAGGCAGGGACAACTTAGGGTCCGGCAGCAGAGTGTGTCCGTTAAAGGATTCATTCCACAGTGAGTTCAGTTCGGTAACAACACACGCCGGTAAATCCGCGGCCATTGATTCAGGAGATCGATCCAATTATTGACCAACAGGCGTTGGAATCCGACTGTGACAGACTCCACAGTGAGACGTGTCCACAGGAGCGGGTGTTCACTCTGATCAATAACTCAGACACTGTGAACTTCACAATGTAAACCCCTCCCAGTCACACCGTCCCAGAGAGCTACCTGTCCCGAGCACTGAGACAACTCTGGGCAAGGTCCCACTGAAGGCAAGAACAACATTCTAGTGGGTCCCGGCAGCGAGAGAAAAAGAGGGTTAGATTCGGCTGTCTGAAAATGGGAAATATCACATCGTTAATTCAAAAATATTTCACTGAGAGGATAGATATACTTCACATATTCTTGCACAACGGTCACCAGTTGTGAATCATGTAACACGATCAGAATCAGGTCAACACCGGTTAACAGACGGAGTTATAAAACATGAATTGTTCTGCTCACTTACCAGGAACTCCAACGGCAGCAATGATCACGTACAAGATTTTCTGCACGTCCACATATTCCCAATAATGGTGCCCCATTTTCTCTACCCATCGACGTGTCCCCGTGAGCTACCGGTAATCCCTCGGAATGAAATGCTGGGGCAGAACATTCCCGGAGATTTTATACCATTTTCCGTCTCCATCGGGACAGTGAAGTTTCAAAAGAGTTTTAAAAAAATAGAGATTTTGAAATGAATCGCAAACAGATGACATCAGCCAAGAGAAATCCCTACTGAGACAGGTCGTGATTTATTCAGGGAATTGATTCAGAAACTCCAAAGACTGGGAATGGTGGCGATACTGAGGGATGGAAATTGGGAGCGGCATTGTTCCAGCAAAAGGGAATATTGTTTCAAACTCCATCAGGTCCAACTCTCCACCTCATGTTGTTTGTCTGATTTCCTTCAATCCGCTTCACTCACTAAGGCAATCCCAAATTCCAGGGACCCTCTCATGGCTTCTGGTGCCCAGTTTGAAGGTGGACTGGGCGACGTTTGTCCACAGGTTGAGGAATTATATCAACAGATCAACTCACACAAAAATGGCCCCTGTACCCTGTTTCAACACTCAATATGATCGCGGCTTAACTGACTGCAACCTCACCCCCACACTCCCGGCGAGGTCGGTAACCATTCACTCCTTGCTCGCCTGCTGTGGGTCTGATTTTGCGCCGGGACAATAACATTCTCTGCCTTCGTCACCTCTGAGGAGGAACGACCCAAAGACTCACGACACTCAGAGAACAGAAACATTGTGGCTTCAGAATTGTCCGAAACCCAAATAAAACAGCGAATGATGCGGCACATCTCCCTCCTCCCTTTCTCTCTCCCTCCATCCTTACTGCTGTCCTCTCTTTGAACTTGAACTCTCATACCCTCTCTATTCTCTCTCTCTCTGCGCCTCTTTCCCCGTCAACCTTTCTCCCCTTGCCCCTCCCTCCTTCTCACTTCCATTGCATTTCACCATGCGTCTCTCTCTATCTATTTGACCCTTCCTCTCTCCCTTTTGCCAACCCACTCGCTCTGAACTCTCCTCTCTATTGATCTTCCCACCCTCCCTTTAAAAGTTCACTCTCCCTCCATCTGTCCCACCTTCGTCTTCTGCGCTATCTCCCCCTTTCATCTTTATACTCATCTGACTTTCTGTTTTTCCCAACTCCCCTCCTGCTTGCCCTCCCACGCCTGTCTTGTGAAGTGCAGCTAAAACGATTAGCCACCACGGGATGTAACATCTGTCGACATGCCCCTTCCCTCACACTCCAGTAGTCCTTCCAGGTGAGAGATGTTCACCTACACCTCCTCTAATCCCATCTGGTGCACACGGTGTTCCATTTAAGGCCTACTTTACATCGGCGTGGTCAAGCGTGGACTCGGCGACTGTTTCACCCAATACTTCCCTCATGCCGCCGAGGCCGGCTGGATCTCCGCGTTGCTAACCATTGTAATTCCCCTTCCCACACTAACCTTTCTGTCCCGGGCCACCTACATTGCCTGTGTGAGGTTACATGCAAACCTCGCTCTTCCTCGGGCCTCACCAAGACTTCTATCTTTTTATGCCCTCTACCTCCCGTTCCACCGATATTCCTTCCTTTCTCTCTTTATAATTCCATCCTCTGTAATTCTTTTATCTTTTAATCTCTCGTCTCAACTACCTGACTGTGAAAACCCTATTCACCTGCATCCGCACATCATACAACTCGTTTTGTCCTGGCTCCCTCTGTTTCAGCCTTGTCCCCATTCCCACCATAATCAATCTGAAGAAGGGTACAGAGCCGATACGTCACCTATCCACGTTCTTGGAAGGCTTAGGAAGTCCAGCACGTCCCCACCAACTCTCACAAACTTCTAAAGATGCACCATAGAAAGTAGGTTATCAGGATGCATCACAGCTTGGTATGGGAACAGCTCCACACAACAATGCAAGAAATTGCAATGAATTGTGGACGAAGCCTGGACCATCACACAAACCACCTCCTTCTAGACCTCACGCAGGCTCGGCAAAGCCAGCAGCATAATCAAGGACGAGTCACACCCGTCCCATTACCTCTTCTCCCCGGTCCCTTCAGGCAATGGTTATCCAAGTGTGAAAATGCACGTCTCCAGATTCAGGGACAGTTTCTTCCCAGCTCTTTTCAGTCAACTGATTCATCCTACCACAACCAGACAGCTGTGCTGAACTATCTACCTCTTTGATGACCCTTGGACGATTCTTGATTGGACTTTGTTGGTTTTACCTTATAGTAAACGTTAACCAATAATCTTGTATCTATACATTGTAAATGGCTTGATTGTATTCATGTATTGTCTTGGCGCTCGCTGGATAGCACGTAACAAAAGCTTTACACTGTACTTCGGCACACGTGAAAATAAACGAAACTAAATTGATCAACTAAACTAATCTTCTCCAGAGATTCAGCCTGACTCGCATTGGTTATTGTTTGTGTGTGACAGTTGTTTGTGTGTGAGTCAATGCATGAGTGTGTCCGTACGTATATGCGACAGTGAAATTGTGTAAATGAGTTGGAGTGTGTGTGTTGGTATATGGTTTTGCAAGGATTACAATGATTCAATTGAATATTCTTGACACGTGTACCGAGGGACAGTGAAATGCTTTGTTTTGCAGACAACCCGGTAAAATCATGTAGCAGACCTCACCCAGGCTGTACACAAGTGTCGCCACATTTTGCCGCCAACAAAGTTACAAACGTTGGCCGGATAGTTCCATCTCCTGCCTGCCGTCGCACCGCGGGTGGCCCCTTTGTTCTCGGCGGCCTTCATCGCTCTCCGACGGTCCACCTCGCTCTCTGCGGTTGCTCGGGACTCACTCCTCGCTCCCGAAGGAGCGTCCGCGGTGGGCGAGCCGGGCTTCCGGGCCGATTGAAGGGCTTGGGTCCGCTCACCGGGAAGACCCCGGCCGCTCGCCGCGAACACCTCGGGAAACTTCTGAATGCAAAAATGTGTAAGGGATGGGAGGTAACCAGCATGGGGGAGTAAGGGGTGGGAGGTAACCAGCCTGGGGCAATTATAGATGGGACGGAGTCTGCTTGGGGCAGTAAGGGTTGGGATACATCCTTACCAGCTTGGGGGGAGTAAGGGATGGGAGGTAGCCAGATAGGAGGTAGGTGGATGGAGAGAAGCCAGATTCGGTGAGTAAGGGGGATGAGAGGAAGCCAGCTTGGGGCATTGGGCGAGGGGAGGTAGCCAGCTTGGGCGTGTAAGGGATGAGAGGAAGCCAACTTAGGGGAGAAAAGGGTGGGACGTGGCCAGCGTGGGGGAGTAAGGTATGGGACGTGGCCAGCTTGGGGGTGTAAGGGGATGGGATGAAGCCAGATTTGGGGAGTAATGGGGATGGGAGGGAGCCAGCTTGGGGGATGAAATGGACTGGGAGGTATCCGGCTTCGGGGAGAAAGGAGAATGGCAGGACGACAGCTTCGGAGAGTAAGGGGAATGGGAGAAATCCAGCTTGGGGGGAGTAAGACGATTAAGAGGTCTGGGAAATAGCCATCCTTGTGGGGGCGGCGGCGCGGAAGCGGGATAGAAGATAGCCAGCTTGGGGGTGCAAGGGATGGGAGGTAACCAGCTTGGGGGAATAAGGTGTGGGAGGTAGCCAACTTGGGACGACAGTAAGGGTTGGGATGTAGACCGTTTGGGGGACGATGGGATGGGAGCTAGGCAGCTTGTGAGATTATGTGGACTCGGATGTAGCCAGCTTGGGGGAGTAGGGGGAATGGGAGAAAGACAGCTTGGGGGAGTAAGCGGGATGGGAGGTGGCCAGGATGGGGGAAGTAACGAATGGGATGTAGCCAGCTTGGGAGGGAGAAAAGGGAATGGGAGGGAGAAAGGGGAATGGGAGGAAACCAGCTTGGGGGAGTAAGGGATGGGAGGAGTCCAACTTGGGCGAGTTGAGTGGATGGGGAGTAAGGCAAATTCCGGGAATAAGGGGGTTGAGAGCAAGCAACGGGGCGGTGAGGGTTGGGAGGTAACCACATGGTGGGAGTAATGGGTGGGAGGTTGCCAGTTTGGGGGAGTAGGGGATAAGAGGAAGCCACGTTTGGGGAGAAAAGGATGGGTGGTATCCAACTTGGTGGAGGAAGAGATGGAAGGCTGGTAACTTGGGGGAGTAACGGATAGGACGTGGCCAGCTTGAGGGAGTAAGATAAGGGATGAAGCCAGCTTTGGGGATTAAGGTGTCTAGGAGGAAGGCGGCTTCGGGAGTAAATGGAATGGTAGGAAGACAGCTTGGGCGAGCAAGGGGTATGAGGGGAAGCTAGCTTGGGGGAGGGTTGGGAGTTATGGAGCTTGGGTGAGTAAGAGATGGGAAGTAGCCAGCTTGGGGGAGGAAGTGAAATGGGATTGACACAGCTTGGGGGAGAAAGGGGAATAGGAGGAAGCCAGATTGAAGGAGTAGTTGGGATGGGAGAAAGCCTACTTGGCGGAGAAAGGGATAGGATGTAGCCAGATTGGGGTTTTGAGGGAGGGGAAGTAGCAAGCTTGGGGTGGTGAACGATGGGAAGTAGCCAGCTTGGGGCTGTAAGGGGATAAGATGAAGCCATCTTTGAGGAGTAATGGTGATGGGAGAAACCCAGCATGGGGGATTAAGGGGAAGGGGAGGTAGCCAGCTTGACGGAGTAAGGGATGTGACGTAGCCAGCTTGTGGGAGTAAGGGATGGGAGGTATTCAGCTTGGGTGAATAAGAGAAGGGTGGTAGCCATCCTGGGGTTGTTAGGGATGGGAGGTAGCCTGCCTGCGGCAGTAAGGGTTGGCATGTAGCCAGCTTGGAGGGGGGGAATAAGAGGAAGCCAGCTTGGGGGAGTAAGAGATGGGAGGTAGCTAACTTGGGCGAGTAAGGGGGAAGGGGTAAGCCAGCTTTGGGGACTAATGCGGATGGGAGGAAGGCAGCTTTGGGTAGTGAGGGACAGGTGGTAGCCAGATTGGGGGAGTAAGGGATGGGAGGAAGCCATCTTTGGTGAGAAAGACGTGGGAGGTAGCGAGCTTGGGGAAGTAAAGCGGATGGGACGTGTCCACCATTGGGGATGGGAGGAAGTCAACTTCGGGCAGAAAGGGATGGAAGGTCGGCATCTTGGATGGGTAAGTGATGGGTCGCAGGTAGCTTGTGGGGATCAGGTATGGGAAGTGGTCAGCTGGGGGTATAAAGGGGCTGGGAGGTAGTGGCCGGCATGGGGGAGTAAGGGAGTAAGGGAAATGGGAGGAAGAGAGCTTGGGGCAGTAATGGGAATGGAGATAGCCAGCTTGGGGGAGCAAGGGGAATGTGAGGAAGCCAGCTTGTAGGAGCATGTGGAATGCGAGTAAGCCAGCTTCGGGGAGTAATGGATGGGAGGTAGCCAGGCTGGGTACAGAGGGCGGCACGGTGGCGCAGCGGTAGAGTTGCTGCCTTACAGCGAATGCAGCGCCAGAGACCCAGGTTCGGTCCTGACTACGGGCGCCGTCTGTACGGAGTTTGTACGTTCTCCCTGTGACCTGCGTGGGTTTTCTCCGAGATCTTCGGTTTCCTACCACACTCCAAAGATGTACAGCTATGTAGGTTAATTGGCTGGGCAAATGTTAAAAAAAATTGTCCCAAGTGGGTGTAGGGATGGGTGTTAGTGTGCGGGGATCGCTGAGCGACGCAGACTCGGTGGGCCGAAGGGGCTGTTTCTGCGCTGTATCTCTAAATCTAAAAAAAATGAGAGAGTGGAGGTAGCCAGATTGGGGCATTAAACGATAGGAGTTAGCCAGCTTGTGGAGTAAGGGGATTTGGATTTAGCCAGCACGGGGGAGTAAGGGGAAAGGGAGGGAAAGTGCTTGGGTAGTACGGTGAATGGGAGGTAGCCAGCTTGGAGGAGTAGTGGGGATAGGAGGAAGCCAGAATCGAGGATTTATGGTGATAGAATTCAGCCAGCTTGGGGGAGTAAGGGATGTGACGTAGCCAGCTTACGGGAGTAAGGGATGGGAGATATTAGCTTGGGGTAATAAGAGACGGGTGGTAGCCATGCTGGGATAGTTAGGGATGGGAGGTAGCCTGCTTGGGGCAGTCAGGGTTGTGATGTAGCCAGCTTGGGCGAGTAAGGGATGGGATGAAGAGTGCTTGGGGAGTAAGGGAAATGGGAGGGAGGCAGCTTGGACGAGTAAGGGATGGGAGGTAGCCAGCTTGGTGGATTAAGCGGATGGGACGTAGCCAGCTTCGGGGAGTAAGCGAGGAGAGGTAGGCATCTTGGGGGAGTAATGGATGGGTCGTACCCAGCCTGCAGGGGTAAGGGATGGGAAGTAGCCAGCTTGTGGGATGCAGGGTACTGGGGAAAGAAAGCTTGGGGGAGTAAGGGGAATGGGAGATAACCTACTTGGTGGAGTAGGGGATGGGAGTTAGCCTGCTAGAGTGAGTAAATCGGATGGAACGTAGCCATCTGGGGGGTGTAATGGGGATGGGTGGAAGCCAGCTTCGGGGAGTAAGCGAGTTCGCATCTTGGGGGAGTTTGGCATGTGACGGAGACAGCTTGGCGAAGCTTGGGTGGGGGGGGTGTGTAAGGGGTGTGAGTTAGCCAGCTTGGCGAAATAAGGGGAGTGGGAGGGAGCCACCTTGGGGGAGTAAGGGGAATGGGAGATAGCCAGGTTGGAATGGGAGGTGGCCAGATTCAGGGAGTAAAGCGGCTGGTGCGTAGGAGGAGTAATGGGATGAGAGGAAGCCAGCTTCGGGGAGTAAGAGATGGGTGGTAGGCATCTTGGGAAGTAAGGCATAGGACGTAGCCAGCCAATGTGGGTAAGAGTTTACCAACCCTTGGTAAGGTAAGCTAGCTTGGTAAGCTAGCTTGGGGGATGAAGGGTGCTGGGAGAGAGCCAGCTTGGGGGAGTGAAGGGAATGGGAGAAAGCCAGCTTGGGGGAGTAAGTAATGGTTGTAGAACCCTTGGAGGTGTAAAGGAAATGGGAGGTAGCGAGTTTGGGAGAGAATGCGGAATGGGGTGAAGATATCATGGGGAAAAACAGGGGACGGGAGATTCCAGCATGGGGCGTAAGGGGAATGGGTGGAGGCCATCCTGGGGGAGTTAAGGGCATGGGAGGAATCCAGCTTGGGGGTCTACTTGATGGGAGGTCGCCAGCTTCGGCGAGTAAGGGATGGGAGGTATTCGTCTTGTGGGAATAAGAGATGTGTTGTAGCCATCCTGGGGTAATTAGAGTTGGGAGGTCAACGATAAGAATTAGCCTGCTTATGGAGTACGGGGACTGGGATTTAGCCAGATTGGGGGAGTAAGGGGAAAGGGAGGAAGACTACGTGGGGGGGGGTGGGGTAAGGGATGGGATGTAGCCAGTATGGGGCGAGGGTCATGAGAGGAAGCCAGATTAGGGGAGTAAGAGATGGGAGATAGCTAACTTGAGCGAGTAAGGTGAATGGGGTAAGCCACATTTGGGTACTAATTGGGATGGGAGGAAGGCAAATGTGGGTAGTGAGGGATGGAAAGTAGCCAGATTGTGGGAGTAAGGGATGGGGGGAAGCCATCTTTGGCGAGAATGGGATGGGAGGTGGATATCTTGGGTGGGTAAGTGATGGGTCGCAGCTAGCTTGTGGGGATCAGGGATGGGAGGTGGTCAGCTGGGGGTACGAAGGGGCTGGGAGGTAGTGGCCGGATTGGGGGAGTAACAGAGTAAGGGAAATGGGAGGAAGACAGCTTGGGGGAGTAAGGGGAATGGATATAGCCAGCTTGGGGGAGTAAGTGGAATGCAGATAGCCAGCTTGGGGGAGCAACGGGAATGTGAAGAAGCCAGCTTGGGGGAGCAAGTGGAATGCGAATAAGCCAGCTTCGGGGAGTAATGGATGGGAGATAGCCAGCCTGGGTACTGAGAGAATGGATGTAGCCAGCTTGGGGCAGTAAACGATAGGAGGTAGCCAGCTTGGGGCAGTAAACGATAGGAGGTAGCCAGCTTGTGGAGAATGGGGACTGGGGTTTATCCAGCTTGGGGGAGAAAGGTGAAAGGGAGGAAGACTGCTTGGGCGAGTAAGGAGAATTAGAGGGAGCCAGCTTGGGGTTGTAAGGGATGGGAGGAAGCCGGCATGGTGTTGTAAGGCATAGGAGATAGCCAACGTGGCATGTAAGGGGGATGGGGTGAAGCCAGCTGCGGCGAGTAAGTGGGGTGGGAGGAAGCCATATTTGGGGAGAAAGGGATGGGAGGTAGCTGCTTGGGGGGAGTAAGTGATGGGAGGTAGCCAGCGTGGAATGACTAGGGATGGGACATGGGCAGCTTAGGGGAGTAAGGAATGGGAGGTAGCCAGGTTGTGAGAGTAAGGGGACTGGTAGGTAGCCTGCTGGGGCAGTAAGGCGAATGGGAGGAAGACTGCTTGGGTGTAAGGGGAATGGGAGGGACACAGCTTGGGGGAGTACAGGAAATGGGAGGAAGCCAACGTGAGGGAGTAAGCGGGATGGGAGGTGGCCAGCCCGGGGGCGTAACGGCTGGGATGTAGCCAGCTTGGGGGCGGGGGTAAGGGATGTGGAGGAAGGGGAAGGTGAGGAAGCCAGCTTGGCGGTGTAAGGGATGGCAGTAGCCAATTCGGGCGAGTAAGGTGGCTGGGGGGACGTCAGATTTAATGAGTAAGTGGCATGACAGGAAGCCAGCTCGGGGGAGTGAGGGATGAGAGGAAGCCATCTTTGGGGAGAAAAGTTTGGGATGCAGCCAACTTCTGGGAGTAAGGGATGGTATGTAAGCAACTTGGGGGAGTAACGGATATGACGTGGCCAGTATGGCGGAGTAAGGCACGGGACGTAGCCAACTTGTGGGAGTACGGGATGGAAGCCAGCTTGGGGGATTAAGCCGTCTGGGAGGTAGCCGGCTTGGGGGAGTAAGGAGAATGGGAAGAAGCCAGCCTGCGGGGGGAAGCCAGCCTGCGGGAGGAAGCAAGATTGTCGATAGCCAGCTTGGGGCAGCAAGTTATGGGAGGTAACCAGATTGGGGGTGTAAGGTCAATAAGCGGAAGGCAGCTTCGTGGCGTAAGGGGTGGAAGGTGGCCAACTTGGGGCAGTAAGGTTTGGGATGTACCCAGCTTGGGGGTATTAAGGGATGGGAGGTAGCCAGTTTGTTAGAGTAAGCGGGCTGGTAGGTAGCCAGCTTGATGGAGCAAGGGAAATTGGAGGTAGACTGCTTGGGGTGTAAGGGGAATAGGAGGAAGCCAACTTGGAGGAGTAAGCGCGTTGGGGGTAGTCAGCTTGGGGTGTTACGGATGGGATATAGCATGTTTGGGGGAGAGTAAGGGGAATGGGAGGAAGCCAGCTTGGGGGAGTAAGGGATGGCTGGTAGCCAGCTTGGAGCAATAAGAGATGGGTGTGTAAGGGGGATGGGGTGAAGCATGGGTTTGTTAGGGATGGGAGGTAGCCTGCTTGGGGCAGTAAGGTTTGGGATGTACCCAGCTAATGGGAGTAAGGGATTGGATGTCTCCAGCTTGGGGGAGTAATGGAAATGGGGGGAAGACAGCTTGGGGGAATAAGGCGAATGAGAGGGAGGCAGCTTGTGGGAGTAATCAATTGGTTGTAGCCAGCTTGGAGGGTGGGAATGGGAGGAATGGAGCTTGCGGGAATAAGAGATGGGAGGTAGCCAACTTGGATGAGTAAGGGGGGGTAAGCCAGCTTAGGGGAGTAATGCGGATGGGAGGAAGGCAGCAGAGGAGTGAGGGGTGGGAGGTAGTCAGATTGGTAGGCAGCTTGGGGGAATAACGGGTGGAACGGGGGCTGCCTGGGTGTGTAAGGGTTTGGTCGTGGCCAGCTTGTGGGAGTAAGCGATGAGAGGTAGCCATCTTGGGGGATTAAGGGGACTGGGAGTTAGCTTGCTTGGGGACTAAAGGGAATGGGAGGAAGACTGCTTGGGAGAGTCGGGGGAATGGGAGGTACCCAGCTTCGGGGAGTATGAGATGGGAGGTCGGCATCTTGGGGGAAGTAAGGGGTGGAAGGTAGCCACCTTGTGGGGCTAGGGGATGGGAGCTGGCCTGCGTGTGGGATTAAGTGACCGGGTGGTAGCAGGCTTGGGGGCGAAAGGGGAATGTGAGGGAGCCAGCGTGGGGAAGTAAGGGAAATGGGATATAGCGAGCTTGGGGGAGTAAACAATCGGAGGTAGCCACCTTGTGGGAGAAATGGGGAGTAATGGGGATGGGAGGTAACCAGCTAGTGGAAGTAAGGGACTGGGATGTAGCTAGCTTGGGGGAGTATGGTGAATGGGAGGAAGACAGCTTGAGGGAGTAAGGAATAGGAGGTAGCCAAATTCGGGGTGTAAGGGGGTGGGGTGAAGCCAGCTTCGGGGTGTAACGGCGATGGGATGAAGCCATCTTTGGGGAGTGAGGGATGGGAAGTAGCCAAATTGGGGGAGTAAGAGATGAGAGGATGCTGTCGCGGCCCCTGGTAGTGGGCCACACACAGTACATAACCTTCGGCTCGTGAGAGGCCACGAGGAGTCCAAGAGCAGGAGATAAGAGAGTTGGGAAGGAGGGTGCGACACACGGAATCAAGTGGTGTTGGATAACTCAGTTTGCTGCCTCATTCTTGGACGGACTGCTCCGTGTCCGCCACATCTGGTGACCCCGACGTCCAAAATAGACATTTTGGAAGTTCAGCATGTACGAATACGCAGACAGCGACAAGCCCGCCACCGCCGCAGAGCAGGCCCGACTGGACGCTGTCTCACTGAGACTACCTACCTTCTGGAGCGCCCAGCCTCGGGTATGGTTTCAACAGGCCGAAGCACAGTTTTACTTCCGCAAAATCAAGGCTGAATTGGCCCGTTACTATTACGTAGTCGATTCACTTGACTAAGACACCGCCGGGCGAATACTTCCCTACTTGTAGAATCCACCGATAGCCGAGAAATACAAGGGCCTCAAGGCACTGCAACTCCGCACCTTCGGGCTCAGTCGGATGGAACGAGCGGCCCGTATTTTCAACATGGGCGGGCTGGGTGAGCGGAAGCCCTCGGCCCTAATGAGTGAGATGATGTCGCTCATGGACGGCCACCAGCCCTGCATGTTATTTGAACATGCCTTTTTGCAGCAGCTTCCAGAAGATATGCGCCCGCTCCTGGCAGGGGTAAGTTTCGAAGACCCTCAGGCTTTTGGGGAGCGTGCCGTCGAGCTGTGGGTGTCCGTGCGGCAGAGAATGGGGGTGCTAGGCCAAGTGTCCACAATGCCCGGGAAAACACGGCGGTCTCGACCCACACCGGCCAGGGGCTCCACGGAGCCGTCCGAGCCTGCCAGAGAAACCCGTGAACGGGCATGGTGTTTCTACCATCAGCGCTGGGGCTCGGCGGCCCGCCAGTGCTGTCCGCCCTGTACGTTTCCGGGAAACGCTGGGGCCGGCCGCCGGTAATCGGCAAGTTCCATCGCTTATCCGCCTGGGATCGGCGGTCAGGCCACATATTTCTGGTGGATACAGGGGCTGAAATCATCGTGTTGCCTCCGTCCGGGATGGACACGTGTGCTGGCAATCGGGGTCCTTTATTGACCGCCGCTAATGGGAGCCCCATACGGACATATGACGTCCGTACCATTCTCCTGATATTTGGTGCTTGCCACTTTTCCTGGACATTTACCGTGGCAGACGTACATCAGCCACTGTTGGGCGCGGATTTCCTCCGGGCGCAATCTCTGTTGGTGGACGTGCGAGGTCAACGCCTGGTCCATGCATGTACACTAGAATCAATCCCCTTACGTCCTCCTGCGTCCGCTGTGCCAGTACGCGACCCGGTAGCAGCGGTGGATAACATCTACGCCCAAATTTTGGCCGATTTCCCAGAAATTCTGACCCCTAAATTCAGCGCAACCGACCCCAAGCACGGGATTCAACACCATATCCTCAATTCGGGACCACCGCTTCATGCCCGCGCCCGCAGACTGGCCCCCGACAAACTGCAGATGGCGAAAGCAGAGTTTCAGAAGATGTAAGCCATGGGAATTGTTCGACGCTCGGACAGCCCATGGGCTTCTCCACTGCACATGGTGCCCAAGGTGTACGGCGGTTGGAGGCCTTGCGGTGACTACCGCCGCCTCAATGACGCCACAATTGCAGATCGGTATCCCATCCCACAGAAGTTAAAGTGTTGTACTTAAATGCGCATATTATAAAAAATAAAGTGGATGAGCTTGCGGCTCAGTTAGTCATGGGCAAGTATGATGTTGTAGGGATCACTGAGACATGGCTACAAGAGGACCAGGGCTGGGAACTCAATATTCAGGGATACACAACGTATAGAAAAGACAGACAGGTGGGCAGAGGGGGTGGGGTTGCTCTGATGGTAAGGAATGATATTCATTCCCTTGCAAGGGGTGACATAGAATCAGGAGATGTTGAATCAGTGTGGATAGAAATGAGAAATTGTAAGTGTAAAAAGACCCTAATGGGAGTTATCTATCGGCCCCCAAACAGTAGCCTCGACAAAGGGTGCAAGTTGAATCAGGAGATAAAATTGGCGTGTCAAAAATGTGATGCTATGGTGGTTATGGGAGATTTCAACATGCAGGTAGACTTGGAAAATCAGGTTGGAAATGGACCCCAGGAAAGAGAGTTTGTAGAGTGCCTTCGAGATGGATTCCTAGCACAGCTTGTACTGGAGCCTACCAGGGAGAAGGCAATTCTGGATTTAGTGTTGTGTAATGATCCTGATCTGATAAGGGGACTAGAGGTAAAAGAGCCATTAGGAGGCAGTGATCACAACATGATAAGTTTTACTCTGCAAATGGAAAGGCAGAAGGGAAAATCGGAAGTGTCGGTAT
The DNA here is from genome assembly GCF_053455715.1 of Rhinoraja longicauda. Classification (NCBI taxonomy): domain Eukaryota; kingdom Metazoa; phylum Chordata; class Chondrichthyes; order Rajiformes; family Arhynchobatidae; genus Rhinoraja; species Rhinoraja longicauda. Next base: position 12,645,404 of record NC_135991.1, on the reverse strand, counting down.
TACAGTATAGCAAAGGGGATTACAGAGGCATGAGGCGGGAGCTGGCCAAAATCGACTGGAAGGAGGCCCTAGCGGGGAAGACGGTAGAACAGCAATGGCAGGTATTCCTGGGAATAATGCAGAGGTTGCAGGATCAATTTATTCCAAAGAGGTGGAAAGACTCTAAGGGGAGTAAGAGACACCTGTGGCTGACAAGGGAAGTCAGGGACAGCATAAAATTTAAGGAGAGGAAGTATAACATAGCAAAGAAGAGTGGGAAGACAGAGGATTGGGACTCTTTTAAAGAGCAACAAAAGTCAACTAAAAAGGCAATACGGGGAGAAAAGATGAGGTACGAGGGTAAACTAGCCAATAATATAAAGGAGGATAGCAAAAGTTTTTTTAGGTACGTGAAGAGGAAAAAAATAGTCAAGGCAAATGTGGGTCCCTTGAAGACAGAAGCAGGGGAATTTATTATAGGGAACAAAGAAATGGCAGACGAGTTAAACCGTTACTTTGGATCTGTCTTCACTGAGGAAGATACACACAATCTCCCAAATGTTCTAGGGGCCGGAGAACCTAGGGTGATGGAGGAACTGAAGGAAATCCACATTAGGCAGGAAATGGTTTTGGGTAGACTGATGGGACTGAAGGCTGATAAATCCCCAGGGCCTGATGGTCTGCATCCCAGGGTACTTAAGGATGTGGCTCTAGAAATAGTGGAAGCATTGGAGATCATTTTTCAATGTTCTATAGATTCAGGATCAGTTCCTGTGGATTGGAGGATAGCAAATGTTATCCCACTTTTTAAGAAAGGAGGGAGAGAGAAAACGGGTAATTATAGACCAGTTAGTCTGACATCAGTGGTGGGGAAGATGCTGGAGTCAATTAAGAAAGACGAAATTGCTGAGCATTTGGATAGCAGTAATGGGATCATTCCGAGTCAGCATGGATTTACGAAGGGGAAATCATGCTTGACAAATCTACTGGAATTTTTTGAGGATGTAACTAGGAAAATTGACAGGGGAGAGTCAGTGGATGTGGTGTACCTCGACTTTCAGAAAGCCTTCGACAAGGTCCCACATAGGAGATTAGTGGGCAAAATTAGGGCACATGGTATTGGGGGTAGGGTACTGACATGGATAGAAAATTGGTTGACAGACAGAAAGCAAAGAGTGGGGATAAATGGGTCCCTTTCGGAATGGCAGGCAGTGAGCAGTGGGGTACCGCAAGGTTCGGTGCTGGGACACCAGCTATTTACAATATACATTAATGACTTAGACGAAGGAATTAAAAGTACCATTAGCAAATTTGCAGATGATACTAAGCTGGGGGGTAGTGTGAATTGTGAGGAAGATGCAATAAGGCTGCAGGGTGACTTGGACAGGTTGTGTGAGTGGGCGGAAACATGGCAGATGCAGTTTAATGTAGATAAGTGCGAGGTTATTCACTTTGGCAGTAAGAATAGAAAGGCAGATTATTATCTGAATGGTGTCAAGTTAGGAGGAGGGGGAGTTCATCGAGATCTGGGTGTCCTAGTGCATCAGTCAATGAAAGGAAGCATGCAGGTACAGCAGGCAGTGAAGAAAGCCAATGGAATGTTGGCCTTCGGAACAAGAGGAGTTGAGTATAGGAGCAAAGAGGTCCTTCTACAGTTGTACCGGGCCCTGGTGAGACCGCACCTGGAGTACTGTGTGCAGTTTTGGTCTCCAAATTTGAGGAAGGATATTCTTGCTATGGAGGGCGTGCAGCGTAGGTTCACTAGGTTAATTCCCGGAATGGCGGGACTGTCGTTTGTTGAAAGGCTGGAGCGATTGGGTTTGTATACACTGGAATTTAGATGGATGAGGGGAGATCTTATTGAAACATATAAGATAATTAGGGGGTTGGACACATTAGAGGCAGGAAACATGTTCCCAATGTTGGGGGAGTCCAGAACAAGGGGCCACAGTTTAAGAATAAGGGGTAGGCCATTTAGAACGGAGATGAGGAAGAACTTTTTCAGTCAGAGAGTGGTGAAGGTGTGGAATTCTCTGCCTCAGAAGGCAGTGGAGGCCAGTTCGTTGGATGCTTTCAAGAGAGAGCTGGATAGAGCTCTTAAGGATAGCGGAGTGAGGGGGTATGGGGAGAAGGCAGGAACGGGGTACTGATTGAGAGTGATCAGCCATGATCGCATTGAATGGCGGTGCTGGCTCGAAGGGCTGAATGGCCTACTCCTGTACCTATTGTCTATTGTCTATTGTCTATTGACGCACACAGGTCGCCCTTGCAGCGCCCATATGAAGGTCCTTTTCGGGTGCTGAAGCATGGGCCCACGACTTTTGTATTGGACATGGGGGTTCGTCAAGAGACGGTATCGGTGGCCCGTTTAAAACCGGCCCATTTGGACCTGAGCGAGCCAGTACGAGAGGCCCAGCCCCGTCGTCGCGGCGTCCTCCATCTCGGACCCACCCTAATTTGCCCTTACAGGGCAGGACTCATTTGCACGGGAACGTGCGTACAAGGTCCGGCCGCCTCGTCCGGCTGCCCGACCGTTTCTGCGCCTCTGGCTCTGGGGGGGGGGGGGTCATGTAGCGGCCCCTGTTGGTGGGACATACACAGTACATAACCTTCGGCTCGGTAGAGGCTCGTGAGAGGTCACGAGGAGTCCAAGAGCAGGAGATAAGAGAGTTGGGAAGGTGGGTGCTACACACGGAATAAAGTGGTGTTGGATATCTCAGTGTGCTGCCTCATTTTTGGACGGACAGCTCCGTGTCCGCCATAAGGCCATTTAAAACGAAGGTGCAAAAAAAAAATCACCCAGATAGTTGTGATTTGTGGAATTCTCTGCCACAGAAGACAGTGGGGGCCAATTCACTGGATGCATTTAAAAGTGAGTTGGACAGAGCTCTTGGGGCTAACGGGATCAAGGGATATGGGGAGAAGGCAGGCACGGCTTACAGATTGTGGATAATCAGCCATGATCACAATGAATAGTGATGCTGGCTCGAAGGGCCAAATGGCCACCTCCTGCACCTATTGATTTATGTTTCTATGTCTCTAATACCCGTTCACTATGTGCCGTCCATTCAATCGACCGGGGGAATTCACCGGAACCATCGTGTCGGCGGTCCACATACCACACAAAGCCAACACCAAGGTGGCAGCGGATGAATTATACTCGGTCATGAACTCTCTTTAAGAACCAAACCCTATGGTACTGTTCATCATTTGCGATGAACTCAACGAATCTAGCCTCAGGAATGCACAGGTAACTAAAATCAAAATCTCTCTCTCTCCCCAGCCCATTCCCCTCGGCAAGGCTTAAGCACTCTGGCCTACATGACCAGTAAGTATGCCTTCCGTTCCATTTGTCGCTCTCGTTTGTTATCCGATCATCTATTGGTGGTGCTCTTGCTGGCTTTCAGAAAGATTTAAGAACGAAGCACCAACGAAACGAGCAACACAGCAGTGGTCTGAGGAGACCGGGGTCTCCATTAGGTCTGCCCTCAGTCGATGAAGTGGAACTCTTATTAAGCTATTTGCAGTTTTACAGAGCGAAGGCACAGTAATCGGTCCCATTGGATAAGCGTTGGGGAACATTGAATCGTAATATGAAGGCGAATTATCAGGAAATCAACTCAATCGATGTCCGGGCTGCATAAAAAGACTGTGGCAAACCTCAATAATGAGCAGTTAATGGACGACGAAACAAATCTCCGTCATCAAACAATACAAATCTTTCATGTCATAGGAGAATACAGATGCTGTAATCTTGAATAAAGAGACATAACTCATCGGGTCATGCAGAATCCGTAGATGCAGCTGACGTACTTTTTAGATTCGGGGCCATGAGACGGAGCACAAGGCATCAATGATTAGAAAGTTGGAAAGTAAATGTTGGGGCCGATCAATGGCAACATGTGAATGTTCCTTTGTAGCGTAGTGCATGGCTGGGGATCAGAGTGAAGATGTTCCGTCTGCCTGTACGGGAGGACTGGATGAAGCTCATGACGGAACTGATGGGGAGTGAGGAAAGAGGTTCCACTGAATGGAATAGACAGAGAGCGGGTGGTGAACAGAGTGGCGTCACTTGGTGTTAAATGTTATCTGGGCATGTTGAGATCTGTCCTCGTCTGCGGTGGGAATCTGCAATAAAGGGATCAGGAAGATGCACTTCCGTTGACAGGGCAACGGGTCAGGAATGGAAATTCCATCCCCGATGCAAAGACGACATCACAGTGAATAATAATTGCTTATGGGATCCATTTTACTCCTGAACACCTTCCTGCATCATTTATAGGTTCAATGTGAATGTGGAAAAGGTTAGTAGGAACCTGGTGGGTAACTTTTTCACGCAAAGGATGGTGGATGTATGGAACAAGCTGCCAGATGAGGTCATTGAGGCAGGGACTGTCCAAACATGTGAGAAGCAGTTAGACAAGTACATGGATCGGACAGGTTTGGAGGCATATGGGCCAAACGCGGCCAGGTGGGACTGGTGTAGCTGGAACATGTTGGCCGGTGTGGGCAAGTTGGGCCGAATGGCCTGTTTCCACTCTGTATCATTCTATGACTCTATGAGTCTATGCATGTTGATTATAGACAATAGACAATAGACAATAGGTGCAGGAGTAGGCCATTCAGCCCTTCGAGCCAGCACCGCCATTCAATGCGATCATGGCTGATCACTATCAATCAGTACCCCGTTCCTGCCTTCTCCCCATACCCCCTCACTCCGCTATCCTTAAGAGCTCTATCCAGCTCTCTCTTGAAAGCATCCAACGAACTGGCCTCCACTGCCTTCTGAGGCAGAGAATTCCACACCTTCACCACCCTCTGACTGAAAAAGTTCTTCCTCATCTCCGTTCTAAATGGCCTACCCCTTATTCTCAAACTGTGGCCCCTTGTTCTGGACTCCCCCAACATTGGGAACATGTTATCTGCCTCTAATGTGTCCAATCCCCTAATTATCTTATATGTTTCAATAAGATCCCCCCTCATCCTTCTAAATTCCAGTGTATACAAGCCCAATCGCTCCAGCCTTTCAACATACGACAGTCCCGCCATTCCGGGAATTAATCTAGTGAACCTACGCTGCACGCCCTCCATAGCAAGAATATCCTTCCTCAAATTTGGAGACCAAAACTGCACACAGTACTCCAGGTGCGGTCTCACCAGGGCCCGGTACAACTGTAGAAGGACCTCTTTGCTCCTATACTCAACTCCTCTTGTTACGAAGGCCAACATTCCATTGGCTTTCTTCACTGCCTGCTGAACCTGCATGCTTCCTTTCATTGACTGATGCACTAGGACACCCAGATCTCGTTGAACCCCCCCTCCTCCTAACTTGTAGGACTAGATGTTGCAACCCATAAGGTTTGCACTACAATTGACTGGTGTTGTTCTTGGGGGTGACCACTAGGTGATGTTGCTACCATTCCGCCACATCTTCAGTTGTGTACCTCAACATCACTGGGTGTTTCGGCCTTTTATCACAAGACACCCTCAGTCGAGGCAGGCCCACCGCAGGGTGATCAGACCTGGGTGTGTGTATGGTTAGCCTCTAGATGGTCAGGTTGCAGCCCAGCCAGTATCTTTTCTTTTCAGTCACAGCCAGTGACTGCTCCGTTCGGAGGCATTTGCAAGTTCTTTGATTGCCCTCCTTTGGGCCTGCCCTCTGGCTCCAACTTCCCTCAGGAGCCTTGCAGTGGAACTGGCTACAAAGTCCTGCACCTGCACCCCACCTCTACTGGACGCACTCTTACACTCCAACCTCGCTCCTCTGCCTCTACTGCAAGGTTGGAATATCTCAGCCTTTTCAAATGCTTCGTCCACAGCCTCCTCCCAGGGCACCGTCAGCTCAATGTTGTAAACACGCCGACAGGAGTTGGACCAGAGGACGAGGTCTGGTCGCAGGTTGGTAGCTGCGATTTCAACTGGGAAGGAAAGCCTCTGGCCTAGGTCAACCCGCATTTCCCAGTCTCTGGCTGCGCTCAGTGGGCATGAGTTGAGAGGCGAGGTGGTAGTCTTCCGTTTCTCTCCGTCCCGGATGAACGATTGGATTTGCGGGAATGGTAGCTGGGCATTGATAGGCATGGCGTTGGTGGTAACTCTCTTGCACTCGAGTGCAGCTGCCTAACACCTCTGCACCTGGTTGTGTCGCCAGGTGTATCTGCCTTGTGTTAGGCTGGTCTTTCAACTGACCAGGATGTGCTTGAGGTTTGCTGGAACTGCACACATGGGTCAGGCTGGATCCTCTCCCAGCCAAAGATTTAGGTTTGTGGGAGAGGGAAGGACGTCATATGTGGCTCTGATAATAAAGCTCAACATACTTGACTCCATGTTCCACAGCTCACTCCATGTGATCTTCCTCCTCTCAATGCCATCCCACCTCATCCAGCGGCGTTGCTTGGCTTGAGATATGGCTTTGGCACACCTGGCTGTTTCTTCTTGGCGGCGCACCTCCTCCACCACCAGGTGCCGACGTTCAGCTGGAGTAGCCTTTTGCCAGGTAGGTTTCATTGCTCCCAGGCCAAAGCCCCCTCGGCCTTGTTGTACATGGCCCACTATGTCCCGGTGTCGGAGGGCAGATTTTGCGTCCTGTACCACTGCTGCTGGAGTCCATTTCTTCCCTGTTGCTAGGGTTGGAGCGACACCTCTAACTATTAGGTCCCGGGATTCTGTTAGTGTCATGTCCAGCCTTGCTTTGGCGCATTTGAATTCCTCCACCAGGCTTGAGACTGGCAGTGAGATGGCTCCATTCCCATAGAGTCCTATACTGCTGAGGCATCTCGGTAGCCTAAGCCACTATCTCACTTGTTAGTTCACAAGTCTCTCCAGCTGGTTGACATGGGATGGAGTGACCTCATAGATTGTAATTGGCCACATGAGTCGGGGCAGCAGAGAGAATTGAAGGCACCAATGCTTCAGCTTCCCTGGGAGAGCAGTGTTGTTGATTCGCTAGAGGCCACTGATTTTATCCTGCCTTAGTTGTTCCACCTGCTCTGCGTCCTTGAGGTGTGCGGTGTACCATCGCCCGAGGCTTTTTACAGACTTCTCCAGGACAGTTGGTATTGTCTCGTTGTTGATGCGGAACCTTTCATCAGTGAACCGGCCTTTGACGATGGAAATACTACAGGATTTGCTGGGTTTAATCTCCATTCGTGCCCATTTGATGTTCTCCTGGAGTTTATCCGGCAGGCGTTTGGTGCATGCTTTTGTTGTTGTTATAGTGGTCATGTCATCCATGTACGCCCTGATTGGAGGAAGACGCAGCCCACTCTTCAAGCGTTCCCCTCCAACTACCCATCGTGATGCTCGAATGATTAGCTCCATTGCCATGGTAAACATCAGAGGAGAGATGGTACAGCCCGCCATAATGCCTATCTCTAGGTGCTGCACAGGTGGTGTTGTCCTGTGTTGTGATGCAGAACTGGAGGTCCTGGAAGTAAGCTTTTACCAGCTTTGTGGTGACTTCTGGGACCTGGAAGAAGTTAAAATCTGCCCAAAGAGTCTCATGGGGCACCGAACCAAAGGCATTGGCAAGATCTAAGAAAACCACATGCAGATCTCTCTTTTCTTTCTTGGCAGTTTGTATCTGGTGCCAGATGACATTTGCATGTTCCAGACATCCTGAGAAACCACGTACCCCTGCTTTCTGCACTGACGTGCCAATGTAGTCGTTGCTCTGCAAAACGCTGAGAGTCTTTGGGCCACAACACCAAAGAAGATCTTTCCTTCCACATTCGGAAGGCTGATCTGGCGGAATTGGCTAATGGTTGAGGAGTTCTTTTCATTGGGAATTAGGATCTCTCCTGCCTTTCGCCTTGCTTTAGGTATGATTACTTTCCCCCACGCCACTTTCATTAACTTCCACAGGTAATTCAGTATATCAGGGGTGTTCTTATAGAGCCTGTATGGAATGCCATTTGGCCCTGGGGCTAATGCTGTTCTTGCCCGTTTAACTGTGTTCTGCACCTCCTTCCATGTAGGAGGTCTTGTGTCCATCTGGTGCTCAGGTGGGTGAATAGGTGGCTTGTCGTCTGGAGTGGTGACTGGCTCATGCCTCAGGTTGTCGGGGTACGTCTTCCTCAGGTGCTCCTCCAGTTCCCTTACAGGTACTTTCAGGAGCCCGCTTTTCTCCTTGGCAAAGAGGCTTTTGACAAACGTATATGGATCTCTGTAAAAGCCTGTCCTCGCCCGTTCTTTCTTCTTGTGTGGCTTTCTCAGGCATTCTGCTCTTCGCAGGATTGCCAGGCGCTGCTTTACTTCTGCCTGCAGTGCCTCGAGTCCTTTCCTTTCTGCCTCTGTGGCCTCCCTCCATTGTTTTCTCAGCTGCCTCCTTTCCTTCACCAGTCTTTTAATCTCATGCTGCCTCCTGGAATTGTACTGGAGTGATAGTTCCTTCTGCGTCCTCTGTTTCTTGACCTTCCCCCAAATCTCTCCGCCCCATAGTTGTATACGATGTCTCCCATCTTCTCCAGTTTTCTTTCTACACATCCCTTCAATCCTTCCAGAAGATGGACGAGGTCAGTGTTAATGTTCTCCCACTCTTTCCTCTGGCAGGATTTAGGCCACAGGATTTGAGGCTTTTTCCCCTTTCATCTTCCTCTCTACCGCTGACTGTGGCTGGTTGGGCTCTGGACTCGTGTCCGTTGGTGGGACTGTACTTGGTTGAGCTTCGCCTGGGGTGCTGATACCCTGTGGACTGTGGTGATTATCCTGCCACTGAACTTCACTCGACTGATTTGACGAACATCTTAGAAAGTAATGGTCAATGCTCTCTCAGGCACTTTTTCCTGCCCTGGTGGATCTTGAGACCCTTTTCTGATGTTATCTTTTCCCAGCCACAGATGCAGCTTCGTAGCTTGTGTCCTGCCGGAGCTGCTGCTCTGTCAATTGCTGTGCTGGTTGTCTGATTCATAGTCGATTCCGTTCCTAGCTCTGTTGCCGTGTGGTCTGTCGACGAGTCATCTTGCGCCCCGCTCTCGCACACTCAAGGGGTATTCTTTGTCTTGACATTTTCGGAGCAATATATGAGTGGAACCATGGGTGGAACCGATTATGAATGTAAATCGTCCCTAACGTGTGTATGATAGTGTTAATATGCAGGGATCGGTGGGCCGAAGGGCTTGTTTCCGCGCTGTATCTCTAAACTAAAACACCTCATATTCCGCCTGGGTACCTCAACACCCAACGGTATGAGGATTGAATTCATAAAGTGTAATTTAATTAACAACGACTTCTCTTCCTTTCTCACCCCCCCCCCATTTTCCTTATGCCCCACCGATGCGCCCCATTTCTCCCACTTTGCTGCTTAACAATCCCAAACCTGTCCCCTTCAACATAACCCTTTCCTCTGGCGTCACATTACGCGCACATTCACTGCTGATCTCACGAGCATTGTTTTGTAAACCTTCTTCACATTTCTGGACTTTGTCCACCTATCTGATAATCAACCCCCCCCCCCCCCCCCCCCACCACCACCACCACCCCTCTTCACCTGTATCCAACTATCACTTGCATGTTTTTTTCCTGGGCACCACCTCCCTTCCAGCTGTGTTTTAACCCCTCCTCCAGTGTAAGGATCAAACAGACCATGTCAGCTAAACTGCTGTTTTCAGCCACATTTCGCAGCACAGCATTCCGATCCCTTCTGAAACAAGTCGATGGTTTCGAAGACGTTTCCAAACAGGGCGAAGATGTTCGAACATGTTTCCAAACACTTCAGGTTACGTCTGGGTTTGCTGAGCAAAACAATGCAATAGCTGGGCGGACCACCTGCGCCCCCCTGCCGCGAGTAGTGCAGAAACGGTGCGCCTAACGGTCTGACGATTGCCTCACGGTCTGAATGAACCATAAAGGACCGTGACGGGCACCCTCCCAGAGCAGCAGAGAACCCCGGCCTCGGACCGTGTCAGAAACGGTGCCAGGAGATCGACAACAGGTATACTACACGGCGGCGCACATTGCTGTGTACTCGGGGTACGCCAGTGTGTACACGGATACATGGCTCTGTGTGCATTAATTGGTAGTGTAATAAAATACCTTGGCACATAAAACGATGTTGTCAGAATCCGGTGATCTATCAAACACAACACTTCCTTCTACAATCATTCTGGAGAGAGTCTTGACCTGAAACCTCGTCTACCAAAATTCCGCAGAGAAGCTGCTTGGCCCGTGGAGTTACCACATCGCTTTGTGTCCATTTTCTGTAAAGCAGCTTCTGAGGTTCCTCGCGTTCCCCTGGTGATCAACGTCAGGCTGGTCTGCGTGTGGAGGGGTCTGGCTGACTCTGCTGCTCTCTGGTGCTGTAGTGGTTAACAGGGCGGACAGACGGAAACCGTTTCCATTGTGGAACCCGTCCACAATAAGGAACAGCTGGATCTTACATGAGAGCTGGGCCGCGCAGGGTTAATGTCAGGGACCTTCTGCATAGGGAGGCCAGTGGAAATCAAGACGACTTTCACCGAGAAGATGAATGTGTTGCACGCAGTAACAGAGTATTCTCTTTCCTACTTTGTATGCAACCAAATCTCAGCGATTGTCGCGCGTCTGTCACCTCACAACACAACATTCTCTCCAGGTCTCCGATTTTATTGCAGACTTTATTTTACCAGCAGTCGCTCTCAGTTGATGTTTAACCACCGTTTCGCGCTCTACTTAGAGATAACTTAATACATCTTCCATTTCGTTTCTGCCTTTCCTTAAACTGCCCGTCGCTCGTCCGCCCGGTTCCTGCCACGTTCAGACTCGTTTAACGTGTTGCCAGCCGCTTGCTGGTGTATAATCAGTGGTAGATTGCCAGAGGCGCTTCATCCTGAACACCCGCAGGAAAACAACATTATTCAGCACAGAATCAATTCCCTGCGCACTGCAGGGCGTGTCTTTGACACCTGCGGTTCTGTACGGGTCCGCCGCTCCCTGCAGCCGGAGGAATTTTGAACGAGGAAGTGCTCGGAATTAAAATGGCGTCGCAACACCAGATCCAGAGTTTAACTGAAGAGGCGACTTGTCCCATTTGCATGGATTTCTTCAGCGATCCGGTTATACTGGAGTGCGGGCACAACTTCTGCCACTCCTGTATCACACAGAATTGGGACAGGGAGGGGAGAAACTCCTGCCCGGTATGTAGAGAGGATATTGCAGACCGCGCCCTCAAAGTAAATCGGGCCTTGGCGCGTATCACTGAGACATCTCGCGCACTGAGCCTGAACACGGGAAGGAAGGAAAGGAAACTTCACTGCGAGGAACGTCAGGAAGAACTGAAGCTGTTTTGTGAAACCGACAAAAAACTGGTCTGCCTGATCTGCCGAGACGCGCGGGAACACAAGTCTCATAGTTTCATGCCGATTCAGGAAGCTGTTGAAAGCTACAAGGTAAAAGCGAACAGAATTTAATTAGCTAATGTTATTTCCCCTCTGCCTTTTGCGGACCGCGCTCCCTCGGCGACTGTTCTGTTCACCCAGCCTCCCACCCTTCCCCAGGTACTTGCCCCAGCCACCGCTGCAGATGAAACACCTGTCCCTGCACCTTCCCCCTCACGTCCATGCAGGGACTCCAGCAGTCCTTCCAGGTGAGACAGCCCGCGGCTCTCTGCTGATACGCTTCCCGACCCAATGAGTTCTCCAGCAGTTTGTGTCTTTTTGTAAACTTTCATGTGCAGTTCCGTGCCTGCAGTTTATTGGTTCAGTCTAGTCTAATTCTTTCACTGTCTGAATCTGAATCTCAATCCCAGGAGCAGATTAAAACTTCCTTGGAGATTCTCACAAAAAATAAATCAGCGGTGGAGGAAATGGAGCAGCAACAGAAAGAGAAGCTTTCTGGAGTCCGGGTAAGGTTTCCAGTTTCCATTCTCTGATCTTGTGCTATTGTCTTAGATTCCAGGCTCGATAATATTGACCTTCACCTTTCATTTGACAGGAACAGTCACATAACCTGTTGACCTACATCACATCGGTATTTGCTGAACTGCGCCAGATTCTCAACGAGAAAGAGCGGCTCTTTCTCAAGGATCTCCGGGAAGAAGAGGAGAGCGTTCTAAATCCAATGGAGAATAATCTACGAGCGATTCAAGAGGAGATAAACTCTATTCAAAAGAAACTCTTAAAGCTGCAGGAGCGTATGAATCAAACGGACAGTTTAATTTTCCTGAAAGTAAGGGGTTACAAATTCAATTTGATTCAATGACAAAATAGTGGGTAACAGTTTCCCAATAATTCAGGGCTGATTGAAACAAACCAGTCGGTAGGGAAGACGAACACCTCATATTTTGAGCAGACTACAACCCAACGACATCTACATTGTATTAGAAACATAGAAAATAGGTGCAGGAGTAGGCCATTCGGCCCTTCGAGCCTGCACCGCCATTCAATGTGATCATGGCTGATCATCCAGCTCAGTAGCCTGTACCTGCCTTCTCTCCATACCCACTGATCCCTTTAGCAAAAAGGGCCACATCTAAATCCCTCTTAAATATAGCAAATGAACTGGCCTCAGCTACCTTCTGTGGCAGAGAATTCCACATACTCACCACTCTCTGTGTGAAGAAATGTTTTCTCATCTCGGTCCTAAAAGACTTCCCCCTTATCCTTAAGCTGTGACCCCTGGTTCTGGACTCCCCCAACATCGGGAACAATCTTCCCGCATCTAGCCTCTCCAACCCCTTAAGAATTTTATATGTTTCTATAAGATCCCCCCTCAGTCTTCTAAATTCCAGCGAGTACAAGCCCAGTCTATCCAGTCTTTCCTCATATGAAAGTCCCGCCATCCCAGGGATCAATCTGGTGAATCTTCTCTGTATCTCCCTCTAAGGCAAGAACGTATTTCCTCAGGTTAGGAGACCAAAACTGCACACAATACTCCAGGTGCGGTCTCACCAAGGCCCTGTACAACTGCAGCAGAACCTCCCTGCTCCTAAACTCAAATCCTCTTGCTATGAATGCCAACATACCATTCGCTTTCTTCACTGCCTGCTGCACCTGCATGCTTGCTTTCAATGACTGGTGCACCACGACACCCAGGTCACGTTGCATCTCCCCTTCTCCCAATCGGTCACCATTCGGGTAATACTCTGCTTTCCTGTTCTTTCCGCCAAAGTGGATAACCTCACATTTATCCACATTATATTGCATCTGCCATGCATTTGCCAAATCGCCTAATCTATCCAAGTCACTCTGCAGCCTCCTAGCACCCTCCTCGCAGCTAACACTGCCACCCAGCTTCGTGTCATCCGCAAACTTAGAGATGTTGCATTCAATTCCCTCGTCCAAATCATTAATATACACTGTAAATAACTGGGGTCCCAGCACTGAGCCTTGCGGTACCCCACTAGTCACTGCTTGCCATTCCGAAAAGGACCCGTTTATTCCTACTCTTTGCTTCCTGTTCGCTAACCAATTTTCTATCCACCTCAACACTGTACCCTCAATACCGTGTGCCTTAAGTTTGTACACCAATCTCCTATGTGGGACCTTGTCGAAGGCCTTCTGAACGTCCAGATATAACACATCGACTGGTTTTCCTTTATCCACTCTACTAGTTACATCCTCGAAAAATTCTATAAGATTCGTCAGACATGATTTGCCATTGGTAAATCCATGCTGACTTTGTATTCTCCTGTTACAGGTAAACCTTATCCCCTTCAGGCCTCCCTGTTCCTTCAACTGTTCCCCACTTGTATTTCTTTTAATTCCCAATCCCCGTCACCACGTTGCTTCCCCTTTTCCAACCGCAGATCCGCCAACCCATCCTACTGGGAACCCAGCACATGATCTCCTGTTGATTTCCACCCCATCCCTTCCATTGCATTCCCCATTTATCTCCCTGACCAGATTCCAATTCAGTTAAAAAAATTCTCCTCTTCGCCAACAGTCGCAGGGATGTCCATCAGTCTGTCATATGTCCCTCCTCACACAAATTCACCTATCCCTTGCCATTTATTGTCCCAGTTCCTTCCTCTCCAATCTCTTTACCAGCTCTCTCCCATCTATTCCAGAAGATTGAAAGAGCCTCCTGTCCAGAAGCGTCATGTGTACATTTCCCTCCTCACAAGCTGGCTGGTCTGGTTATGATTCCACTCTATGCAGCACCTTCTGTCTCCAAATAAATGGTTTATTTGTTCTGGGGCCATATTACTGCCTCACTCACATTAGCACATCCCATTCGATCGCAGGGCGAGCTGCTTCTTTATCGGGAAAAGAAGTTGTACTTATCACATTGACCCAGTCATATTTTCCACGTTGTTCAAGCCAGGTCTTCTCTTAGACTTACATGAACATCTAGTCACAAGCTGGCAACATGATGTCTGTGGAGACAGGTTGGTAGACGCTATGCGTCCCCTCTTGCTGACCCACAGGGTGCAAGACGAATCAGGGGCGCTTGAAGTGGCAATGCAGGATCTTTGGCGAATAGGATAGAAGAAAATTCCAAGGCATGTTACACGGACATTAAACGCAAGAGGGTAACAGTGAAGAGAGGGTGCCCCTGTTGGACAAATGAGGTAATTCACGACTGGAACCAGAGGAGGTTGAATCGCCCCATCGGTCCAGTATTAAATATACCCTTTACATGAAGTAATACATAATACTGCACTGATGGGGCGCTGCGCCAGCATTAAGTGCTGGGATCTGTCGGGAAATTGTTTCAATTTGACTGATATTCCTGCTCTCACGATGTGGACGCTCAGTGTAAATTAATTGATCTTTCTGATGTTTTTATATTTCAGGAGGAAACTCGGCAGAAGAGGAGGTGAGACTCTCTGCACTGTTTTGGAAAGTAACCCAGAAATTGTTGATGCGGTTCTTATAACCGGGTGTTTATTTCATGCAGGATAAGTGATGATATCAAGACGCTATCAGTAGCAGACGGTGCCCTGGACGTTGGAAAGTTCGATCACCCATTTTTGTTGAACACGGTGTTCCGCGATGTGCTCGATGGAATTAAGAGAGGTAAAAAGTTTTTTTTTTGACCGTTAGTGTTCTTTAAGTATTAATTACTTGTAGTGTATATTTAATACTGGACTGGGCTCTTCAACTGCCTCTGGTTCCACGCATGAATTACTTCCTTTGTCCAACAGGGGTCCCCCTCACTTCACGGGTCCTTTTGAGAATGGCAGGCAGTGACTAGTGGGGTGCCGCAAGGCTCGGTGCTGGGAGCCGTTATTTACAATATATATCAACGATTTACACGAAGGAATTAAATGTAACATATCCAAGTTTGCGGATGACACAAAGCAGGGTGGCAGTGTGAGTTGCGAGGAGGAAGCTATGAGGCTGCAGGGTGACTTGGATTGGTTGGGTGAGGGAGCAGGTGAATGGCAGATGCAGTATAATGTGGATAAATGTGAGGTTGACAGTTAGGCGTCAAGAACAATGTGGGAGATTATTATCTGAATGGTGTCAGATTGGCTGGAATTGGCTGGCACGGAAGGCCGAATGGCCTAATCCTGCACCTATTTTCTGTTTCTATATTTCTGTTTCACTGATACCCTCTTGCACTTAATGTCTATATAACATGCCTTGGAATTATCTTCAAATCCGATTCGCCATGTATTCTTCATTGTATGGGAAGGAACTACAGACGCTGGTTTGAACCGAAGATGGACAAAAAATGCTGGAATGACTCAGTTGGACAGGCAGCATCTCTGGAGAGAAGAGATGGGTGACGTTTCGGGTCGACACCCTCCTTCAGATTGAGAGTCAGGGGAGAGGGAAACGATATAGATGGAAGGATAAGATTTGAAAACGAGAGATCAGGTTCAGGGGTTCAGGGGTAGTTTCTCCCCAGCTGTTGTCAGGGAACTGAATCATCCTACCACAACCAGAGAGCAGTGCTGAAATGCTATTTTCCACGTTGGTGAACCTCGGACGATCCTTGATCGCACCTTGCTGGCTTTACCTTGCACTAAACATTATTCTTACATCATGTATCTGTAAACATATTGATTGTAATCATGTATTGTCTTTCTACTGACTGGTTAGCACTCAACAAAATCTTGTCGCTGTACCTCGGTACATGCGACAATAAACTAAACTGTAACTCCTCTTCCTGCACATCCAGTCCCACACGGTCCCCTCCTTTCCTCGCCACGTCAGTTCGCTTCATGTTACCCGCCTAACACGGCTCCATATCCTCCATCGGAAGTCGTCTCCTCACCTGGATGTCCGCATCTTCTTCTCTCACCTCTGCACAAGTGCAAGTACGCCACGTTGGGAAAGGTTTCTCCTGCCCACCCGGCGTACCTGGGGTGTAACCCCGGGAAATCTCTCTGTTGCCCGCCCGCCTGTGCCCGAGGCCGAGCTGCCTCTCCCCCGGTCCCGGGGTCGCGCTGCCCGAGTCTCCCCCCGACCCCCGGGGACTCTCTGATTCTCCCCCTAGTTTCCGTCACCCTGGATGTGGAAACAGCGCATCCGCAACTTGAGGTGTCCGAGGATCGGAAGAGGGTGAGAGGGACCGGGACCCGGAGGAGTCTCCCTGACACCGGGAAGAGGTTTACAGGCAGTGCGTGTGTGCTGGGATCGGAGGGATTCACATCGGGGAGACATTACTGGGATGTGGAGGTGTCGGGGCTGGAGTCTGGGAGTCGCCGCAGAGTCTGTGGGGAGGAAGGGACGGGTCACACTGACCCCGGAGACTGGAGTCTGGAGCATCAGGCGGGGGAGTGATGGGTTTGATGCACTCACCTCCCCTCCATCCCCTCTCCCCGCCCGTCCCATCCCCGGGAGGGTGGGAGTTTATCTCAGTTACAAGTCCGGGACAGTTTCATTTTACGACGCGGACACCAAGTCCCATCTCCACACCTTCACTGGGAATAAATTCACGGAGAAACTTTATCTTTTCTTCTGGACTTGGGATGTAAACCAGTGGCTGATAATCTGTTCCGTTTCCGCTCCGGGTGTGTAAAAGGGTCGGGTCCCGGGACCGGCGTCAGGAGCGGGACTCAGGGGATGTGGGGCAGAAACCCGGTGGACAACAGGTCGGCGCTGAACGGCTCCCATTTAATCCCCAAACTGCAACATGACCTCCCAACTTCCATCCTCAATACTCTGACTGATGAGGGCCAATGTGCCAAAAGCCTTTTTGACCGCCTTATCTACCTGCGACTCAACCTTCAAGGAACCATGCCCCTGAACTCCTCGACCCCTCTACTCTACACTGTGTGGGTCCTGCCCTTGTTCGACGTCACAAAATGCAACACCTCATTACAACATCGCAGGCTCCAGTCTGCGACCTGCTGGCGCGCACATCACCCGCTGTGGCTCCGCTCACGTTTGTAACTCTTCACCTTTAACTTGACGTTTAATAAAGTCTTTAAAAAATAACCCATGTTTGAGTTCTCTCCGCGTCCCCGCGTCACGGTACAGAGATCTCTTCAAACAGCAGACACAAGGATCTGTGGATACTGGGTTTACAAAAGGAAAAAGAAGCACAGAGTGTTGGAGTAACTCAGCGGGTCACTCAGCATCCGTGGTGAACATGGATAGGTGACGTTTCACAGAGTGGTGGAGTAACTCAGTGGGCCAGGCAGCATCTGTGGAGAACATGGATAGGTGACGTTTCACAGAGTGGTGGAGTAACTCAGTGGGTCAGGCAGCATCTGTGGAGAACATAGTTATCCATGTTCTCCGGAGTTGGTGCCTGAGCCGCTGAGTTACTCCAGCAGTTTGTGTCCTTGTGTCTTTCGTTTATAGTATTTGGTTATAGAGACACAGCACAGAAACAGGCCATTCGGCCCACCGTGTCCGTGCCGACCAGCGATCACCCTGTACAATAATTCTATCCTACGCACTAGGGACAATTTGCAATTTTACGGAAACAAATTAACCTACAAACCTGCAGGTTGGAAACCGGAGCACCCGGAGAAACCCCACTGGGTCACAGGTACATACTCCATACTGACAGCACCCGTAGTCAGGATTGAACCTGGGTCTTTGCCACTGCGCCGACCCTGGTTTAGGTTTGGAGATACAACATGGAAACAGGCCCTTCGGCCCATCGTGTCCACGCCGACCATCGATCACCCGTTCACACACTCGTTCTGTGATATCCCACACTCTCATCCTCTCCTAATAGGGGGGGACATTTACAGAGGGCCGATTAATCCACACGTCTCTGGGGTGTGTGTGGGGGGGGGGGGGGGGGAGCACCCGGAGAAACCCCACGCGGTCACGGGGAGAACGTACAAGCTCTGTACAGACAGCACCCGAGGTCGGGATGGAACCCGGGTCTCTGGCGCTTTGAGGCAGCAGCTCTACCCGCTGCGCCGCCCCCGGTGTGGGGCAGCTGACCGCGACCGGGGGTCCCGGGTACAGGGCAGGGGGTGGGGGGGAGGAGGGGAGCTGCGGACGGGGTTACGTGTGGAAGCGGGTGAGGGCTGAGGGAGGGAGGGAGGGGGTGGGAGCCGCCATCTTCTGCTGCTTCTGCGCCTTCACTTTCTGCTCCACGCTCCTCCGCACCCGGTCCTGTGGGCAGAGCGGCCCGTTAGACGGCAACCCCAGACTCCCGGGGGAGGGGGAGACGGTGACCGCCCTCCCCTCACACCTCCCCCTTTGCCCACCAACTCCCTCACCCTCCCTCACCCACTCCCCCTCCCTCACCCACTCCTCTCCCTCCCTCCCCCTCCTCCTCCCTCACTTTCTCCCCCACCCACCCACCCTCTCCCTCTCCCCACTCCCTCTCCCCTCCCCCTCTCCCTCCCCCTCACCCTCTCCCCTCCCCACTCCCTCTCCCCTCCCCCTCCCTCACCCTCTCCCCCCCCTCACCCTCCGGTTGCCGCTGGCCACCAGCTTCTTCCTGCGCTCCAGGTTCCCGCTGGAGCTGTCGGCCCTTCATCCGCCGCCTGGGCTCAAACTTGTTCGTGTCCGTGGGGTCGTAGCCCTGCGGGGGGGGGCAGGGGGGTCATGAGAGGTGGGGGGAAGGGGGACGGGGAGAGGGTTTCGGGGGGTGGGACTAACACCAGGCGCTGCACCCTGTCGCGTTGCCTCTGCCCAGGGCAGTGGGTCGGAGGGGAAGAGGGTCGTGGGGGGGGGGGGGAAGATAGAGGGAGAGGGTGGGGGGGTACAGTGAGAGGGTTCAGGGGGAGGGGACCTTAACACTCACCGGGCGCTGCACCCTGTCGCGATGCCTCTGCTCGGGGAGGTGGGATCGGAGCGGGTCGGGGTTCGTGGGGAGGGGAGAGAGTGGGGGGTTCGGGGGGGAGGGGGTTCAGGGGGTGGGTCTACACTCACCAGGCGCTGCACCCTGTCGCGGTGCCTCTGTTCCAGGGAGAGGGGGTCGATCTGCCCCAGGAGCTCCGGCTCCAGTGAGATCAGCTCCGGCTGCAGCTGTGACACAGGCAGGGTCAGCGACACGCAGAGAGACCCCCACCCTCACATGGGGAACCCCCCCACTCCCCTCTCACACCCACAGGGGGGGGGCAACTCCCCCCACACACACACAGACCCCCCCAAAATAAACAGACCCCCCCCACCCACAGCCCCCTACCCCCCCCCACACACACTCAGACCCTCCCCACACACAGACACCCCCACACAGACACACACTCAGACCCTACACACAGAGACCCCACACACACACCCCCCATACACACAGACCCCCCACACACACACATAGACCCCCCCTACACACACACACACACACAGAGACCCCACACACACAGAGACCCCACACACACAGACCCCCCCCTACACACACACACACACACAGAGACCCCCCCCACACACAGAAATACTCCCCCCCCGCACCTCATCCACCGGTTGCAACGTTTACCCCTTTCTTCACCCCCCCCACCCTCACGCAAACACACACCCCTCCCCAGTTCACCTCCCTTCCACCCACACACCCCCCCACCCCACCTGTCCCTGTTCCAACCAATCCCCCCCACACCCCACATTCATGGTCTCCCCCCCCTACACTCCCCCTTCCGCGACCCCCAGCATTTCACCCGCTCCCACCCCTTACCCCTCTCTTGTATCTTGTGCTCTTCACTTGCGAAGAGTCCACCAGCGAGCAGACTGGAAGGAACACTTTTTGCATTTGCTGGGGACCATCTTTACATTTACGCCGAGACAATTAACCGACAAACCTGCACGTCTTTGGAGTGCGGGAAGAAAATGGAGCACCCGGAGATAACGCACACAGGTCACGGGGAGAACGTGCAAACTCCGTACAGACAGCGCCCGTAGTCGGGATGGAACCCGGGTCTCAGCAACTCTACCGCTGCGCCACCGTGACTGCCCTGCACTGCTCTGTGCTCCCAATGCCTTCCCTCCTCCCCTCCTCCCCCCCCCCCGCCCCCCACTCCCCCCCCTCTCACACCCACCTTCTCCCCAACCCCCCCTCTCACACCCACCTTCTCCAACAGGGCCTTCACCTCCCATTCCTGCCGCTGCTTCTTACTGCGGTACGGGTTACACACCAGCCCGTCAAAGTTTGCCTCTCCGGCCCCTGCAGTGGACAAGAGCACCGGTCACTCCCTCCCCGGACCATCCTACCCCCCCTCCCCCCCAGACCACCGTACCCCCCACACCCCCGGGCCACCCTATCCCCCCCCTCCCCTCCTCCAACCACCCTAATCCCCCCACCCCCGGACCACCGGACCCAACCTCTCCTCTCATCCCCTCCCCCTGACCACCCACTCCCCCCCTCCCCAGACCACCCTACCCCCCTGCCCTCCTCCCCTCCCCCGACCACCATATACCCCTTCCCCATCACCGACCACCCTACCTCCTCCCCCAGACCACCATACCTCCCCCTCCCCTCCCCCCGGACCACCCTACCCGACCCTCCCATCCTCCCCTCACCCGACCACCTATCCCTCTCCCCCCCCCGACCACCCTACACCCCTCCCCTCCCCCGAACACCCTACACCCCTCCCCTCCCCCTCCCACCCTACACCCCTCCCCTCCCCCGACCACCCTACACCCCTGCCCCGGACCACACTACCCACCGCACCCACCCCACCCCACCCCCCCTCCCCAGACCAGCCAGTTTCCGCGCTGTATCTCTAAACTAGACTAGTGTACGTGGTGATCGCCGGTCGGCGCGGGCGCGGTGGGGAAGGGCCAGTTTCCGCGCTGTATCTCTAAACTAGACTAGTGTGCGGGGTGCTCGCCGGTCGGCATGGGCGCGGTGGGGAAGGGCCAGTTTCCGCGCTGTATCTCTAAACTAGACTAGTGTGCGGGGTGCTCGCCGGTCGGCACGGGGGCTGTGGGGAAGGGCCAGTTTCCGCGCTGCATCTCTAAACTAGATTAGTGTGCGGGGTGATCGCCGGTCGGCACGGGCGCGGTGGGGAAGGGCCAGTTTCCGCGCTGCATCTCCAAAGCCTGACAAAAGTCGAGAGCGTAAAATGGAGTGCGCACTGGGGCCTGGCGGTCACGGGGAGGGAGAGCGTGCAAACTCCGCACGGATTGCAGGCAGAGTCAGGGGGGAATCCGTGTCTCTGGCACCGTGCCGCCCATGGACGTCCGTCTGTGGAGTGTGAGAGGAAACCGGAGCTCCCGGAGAAAACCTGAACTTGGACAGGTGGTGTGAGTGGGCGGATGCAAGGCAGATGCAGTTTAATGTGGATAAGTGTGAGGTTATCCACTTTGGTGGTAAGAATAGGAAGGCAGAGTATTATCTGAATGGTGTCAAGTTAGGAACAGGGGACGTACAACGAGATCTGGGTGTCCTAGTGCATCGGTCACTGAAAGGAAGCATGCAGGTACAGCAGGCAGTGAAGAAAGCTAATGGAATGTTGGCCTTCATAACAAGAGGAGTTGAGTGTAGGAGCAAAGAGGTCCTTCTGCAGTTGTCCAAGGCCCTGGTGAGACCGCACCTGGAGTACTGTGTGCAGTTTTGTTCTCCAAATTTGAGGAAGAATATTCTTGATATTGAGGGCGTGCAGCGTAGGTTTACTAGGTTAATTCCTGGAATGGCAGGACTTTCATATGTTGAAAGACTGGAGCGACTAGGCTTGTATACACTGGAATTTAGAAGGATGAGAGGAGATTTTATTGAAATGTATAAGATTATTAAGGGGTTGGACACGTTAGAGGCAGGAAACATGTTCCCAATGTTGGGGGAGTCCAGAACCAGGGGCCACAGTTTAAGAATAAGAGGTAAGCCATTTAGAACTGAGATGAGGAAAATCTTTTTCAGTCAGAGAGTTGTAAATCTGTGGAATTCTCTGCCTCAGAAGGCAGTGGAGGCCAATTCTCTGAATGCATTCAAGAGAGAGCTAGATAGAGCTCTTAAGGATAGCGGAGTCGGGGGGTATGGGGGAGAAGGCAGGAACGGGGTACTGATTGAGAATGATCAGCCATGATCACATTGAATGGCTGTGCTGGCTCGAAGGGCCGAATGGCCGATATTGTCTATTGTCTAACCCACGCAGGTTATGGGGAGAAGGTACAAACTCCGTACAGACAGCGCACGTGGTAAGGATGGAACCCGGGTCCCTGGCGCTGCGAGGCAGCAACTCTACCGCCGCGCCGCCATTGTGCGGTTTCTTCTTTCGGGTTTAATTTGTAAAACAACATTGTACATTGACACCATTAAACTACAATGGGCGGCACGGTGGTGCAGCGGGTAGAGCTGCTAACTCACGCTGAGTCCACTCCGACCAGCGATCCCCGCACGCTGGCACTATCCCGCACACTATCCTATCCTGAGTCTGAAGGAGGGTCTCGACCCGAAACGTCACCCATTCCTTCTCTCCAGAGATGCTGCCTGTCCCGCTGAGTTACTCCAGCTTTTTGTGTCCAGCTATCCTACACACACCAGGGACAGTTTAACATTTTTACCAAAGGCAATTACAGTCATAGTCACACAGTGACACAGTGTGGATACAGGCCCTTCGGCCCAACTTGCCCATACCGGCCAACATGTCCCAGCTACACTAGTTCCACCTGCCTGCGCTTGGTCCATATCCCTAAGGCAACTGCGGAGACTTTAAACTAGTACGGTTGGGGGGAGGGACTCAAATACAGATAGCTAATAGGCAGGGTGTGAGGCAGGAGGCAGAGAAGGGAAACACTCAGGCCCAACATGTAGGAGAGAAAGAAGTGAAAATAAATAAACTGAGAATAAGAGGTGATGGGTCCCTTAAATGTGTATATTTTAATGCTAGGAGCATTGTAAGAAAGGTGGATGAGCTGAGAGCCTGGATTGACATCTGGAAGTATGATGTTGTGGCGATCAGTGAAACGTGGCTGCAGGATGGTTGCGATTGGCAATTAAATATTCCAGGATTTCATTGCTTCAGATGTGATAGAATCGGAGGGGCAAGAGGTGGAGGTGTTGCATTGCTTGTCAGGGAAGATATCACAGCAGTGCTCTGGCAGGATAGATTTGAAGGCTCGACTAGGGAGGCTGTTTGGGTGGAACTCAGAAATGAGAAAGGCTTAGCAACACTTATTGGGGTGTATTATAGACCGCCAAATGGGGAACGAGAATTGGAAGAGCAAATATGTAAGGAGATAGCAGATATTAGTAGTAAGCACAGAGTAGTGATTATGGGTGATTTCAATTTTCCGCACATAGATTGGGACTCACATTCTGTTAAAGGGCTGGATGGTTTGGAGTTTGTAAAATGTGTGCAGGATAGTTTTTTGCAGCAATACGTAGAAGTACCTACCAGAGAAGGGGCAGTGTTGGACCTCCAGTTAGGAAATGAGACGGGTCAGGTGACGGAGGTATGTGTTGAGGAACACTTTGGGTCCAGTGATCACAATGCCATTAGTTTCAATATAATTATGGAGAAGGTCAGAACTGGACCAAGGGTTGAGATTTTGGATTGGAGAAAGGCTAACTATGAGGAGATGAGAAAGGATTTAAAAGGAGTGAAATGGGACATTTTGTTTTATGAAAAGGATATAATAGAGAAATGGAGGACATTTAAAGGTGAAATTTTGAGAGTACAGAGTCTTTATGTCCCTGTTCGGTGGAAAGGAAAGAATAATAAGTTGAAAGAGCCATGGTTTTGTAGGGAAATTGGACACTTGGTTCGGAAAAAGAGGGAGATATACAATAAATATGAGCGGCAGGGAGTAAATAAGGTTCTTGATGAATATAAAGAATGTAAAAGGAATCTTAAGAAGGAAATTAGAAAAGCAAAAAAAAGATATGAGGCTGCTTTGGCAAGTGATGTAAAAGTAAACCCCAAGGGTTTCTACAGATATGTCAATCGCAAAAGGATAGCGAGGGACAAAATTGGTCCATTAGAGAGTCAGAGTGGACAGCTATGTGCTGAGCCGGAAGAAATGGGGGTGATATTAAACAATTTCTTTTCTTCGGTATTCACCAAGGAGAAGGATATTGAATTATGCGACGTAAGCAAAACAAGTAGAGTAGTGATGGAAACCATGAGGATCAAAGAAGAGGAGTTACGGACACTTTAAAAATATATAAAAGTGGATAAGTCTCCAGGTCCTGACAGGATATTCCCTAGGACACTGAGGGAAGTTAGTGCAGAAATAGCAGGGGCTATGACAGAAATATTTCAAACGTCATTAGAAACGGGGATGGTGCCGGAAGATTGGCGCATTGCGCATGTTGTGCCCTTGTTTATAAAAGTAAACCTAGCAATTATAGACCTGTTAGTTTGATGTCTGTGGTGGGAAAATTAATGGAAAAGATACTTAGGGACAATATATATAAACATATGGATAAACAAGGCCTGATTAGGAACAGTCAACATGGATTTGCGCCTGGAAGGTCATGTTTGACTAATCTTCTTGAATTTTTTGAAGAGGTTACCAGGGAAATTGATGAGAGCAAGGCTGTGGATGTTGTCTATATGGACTTCAGTAAGGCATTTGACAAAGTTCCACATGGAAGGTTGATTAAGAAGGTTAAATCGTTGGGTATTAATAGTGAAGTTGCAAGATGGATTCAACAATGGCTGAATGGGAGATACCAGAGGGTAATGGTTGACAACTGTATGTCAGGTTGGAGGCCAGTGTCTAGTGGAGTACCCCAAGGATCTGTGTTGGGTCCGCTGTTGTTTGTCATTTACATCAATGATCTGGATGATGGTGTGGCAAATTGGATTAATAAGTATGCAGATGATACGAAGATAGGTGGTGTAGTTAATAATGAAGTAGATTTTCAAAGTCTACAGAGAGACTTGGGCCTTTTGGAAGGGTGGGCTGAAAGATGGCAGATGGAGTTTAATGCTGATAAGTGTGATGTGCTGCATTTTGGTAGGACAAATCAAAATAGGACGTACAGGGTAAATGGTAGGGAATTGAGGAATGCAGTGGAACAGAGGGATCTGGGAATAACTGTGCATTGTTCCCTGAAGGTGGAATCTCAAGTGGATAGGGTGGTGAAGAAGGCGTTTGGTATGTTTGCCTTTATAAATCAGAGCATCGAATATAGAAGTTGGGACGTAATGTTAAAATTGTACAAGGCATTGGTGAGGCCGAATCTGGAATATGGTGTGCAGTTCTGGTCGTCAAATTATAGGAAGGACTTCAACAAAATAGAGAGAGTACAGAGGAGATTTACTAGAATGTTGCCTGGGTTTCAGCACTTAAGCTACAGAGAGAGATTGAACAGGTGGGGTCTTTATTCTTTGGAGCGCAGAAGGTTAAGGGGGGACTTGATAGAGGTTTTTAAAATTTTAAGAGGGACGGACAGAGTTGACGTGGGTAAGCTTTTCCCTTTGAGAGTGGGGAAGATTCAAACAAGGGGACATAACTTCAGAATTAAGGGACAAAAGTTTAGGGGTAACATGAGGGGCAACTTTTTTACTCAGAGGGTGGTGGCTGTATGGAATGAGCTTCCGGTGGAAGTGGTGGAGGCAGGCTCGATTTTATTATTTAAGAGTAAATTAGATAGGTATATGGATGGGAAGGGATTGGAGGGTTATGGTCTGAGAGCAGGTAGATGGGGCTAGGTCGGAAAAAGTGTTTGGCATGGACTAGAAGGGCCAAACTGGCCTGTTTCCGTGCTGTAATTGTTATATGGTTATATGGTTATATAAACCTGCCCTATCCATGTAACTGTCTAATTGTTTCTTAAACGTTGGGATAGTCCCAGCCTCAACTACCTCCTCCGGCAGCTTGTTCCACACACACTCACCCTTTGTGTGAAATAGTTACCCCTCGGATCCCTATTAAATCCTTTCCCCTTCACCTTGACCCTACGCCCTCTGGTCCTCGATTCCCCTACTCTGGGTAAAAGACTCTGTGCGGTCTATTCCTCTCGTGATTTTATACACCTCTGTAAGATCACCACTCATCCAAGAGTAATCTGGGCAATTAACCTACAAACACGCACGTCTTTGGAGTGTGGGAGGAAACCGGAGCACCCGGAGAAAACCCACGTAGGTCACGGGGAGAACGTACAAACACCGTACAGACATCACCCGTAGTGGGGATCGAAGCCGGGTCCCTGGTGCTGCGAGGTAGCGGCTCTACCCGCTGTGCCACCGTTGTGCCCACTCACCTGGCACCAGCATGCTGGTGAAGCCCAGCCCGTGACCCACTCCCAGCATATCCTCGTAGGGGCAGAACTGGAGCCCGTGCACGCCCTGACGCACAGCGTGGGTCAGGTACGGGCTCCGCACCGTCGCGCTGCGCACGTCTTTGTAAACCTGCCGGAGGGAGAGAGTGAGGGAGGGGGGGGAGAGGGAGAGGGTGAGAGAGGGAGTGGGTGGGAGATAGAGAGGGGAGAGTGAGGGAGAGAGGTTGAGAGAGGGTGAGAGAGGGAGAGAGGGAGGATAGAGAGGGAGAGGGTGAAAGAAGGAGAGGGAGAGAGGGTGAGAGGGAGGAG
The DNA here is from genome assembly GCF_053455715.1 of Rhinoraja longicauda. NCBI lineage: Eukaryota > Metazoa > Chordata > Chondrichthyes > Rajiformes > Arhynchobatidae > Rhinoraja > Rhinoraja longicauda. The sequence goes on along the minus strand of NC_135991.1, from coordinate 12,618,683 downwards.
GAGAGGGAGAGAGGGAGGAGAAGAGAGAGGGAGAGGGGGTGAAGGAGTGAGCGAGAGGGGAGAGAGTGGAGAGGGAGCGAGCGAGAGGGGGAGAGAGGAGGGAGGAGAGGGAAGGAGGGAGAAGGAGGAAGAGGGAGAGAGTGAGGGAGCAAGCGAGAGGGGGAGAGAGGGAGAGAGAGGGAGGAGAGAGAGGGAGTAGGAGAGAGAGGGAGGTCACACACACACGCACACACACGCACACAGAGGGAGGTCAATAGACAATAGGTGCAGGAGGAGGCCATTCGGCCCTTCGAGCCAGCACTGCCATTCAATGTGATCATGGCTGATCATTCTCAATCAGTACCCCGTTCCTGCCTTCTCCCCATACCCCCTGACTCCGCTATCCTTAAGAGCTCTATCCAGCTCTCTCTTGAATGTATTCAGAGAATTGGCCTCCACAGCCTTCTGAGGCAGAGAACTCCACAGATTCACAACTCTCTGACAGAAAAAGTTTTTCCTCATCTCCGTTCTAAATGGCCGACCCCTTATTCTTAAACTGTGGCCCCTGGTTCTGGACTCCCCCAACATTGGGAACATGTTTCCTGCCTCTAACGTGTCCAAACCCTTAATAATCTTATACTTTTTGATAAGATCCCCTCTCATCCTTCTAAATTCCAGTCAGTGAGGGAGAGAGGTCGGTGAGGAATTCAGAGAGGGAGGTGTGGGAGGGGAGGAATTGGGGCCACTGAACTATATCACCCACACAACCCCACTCCTCTCCCACCCCACTGTGTCCCGGCCACCACCCCTCTCTCCACTCCCCTCTCCCTCCCTCCCTCCCCACTCTGCACTCTCCCCTTCCCACTTGCCCCCTCCCTCCCCAACCCTCTCCCCCTCTACTCTCCCTCCCCCCTTTCCCCCTCCCCACCCTCCGTTCCCCCCATTTCACCCAGAGAGTTGTGAAACTGTGGTATTCTCTGCCACAGAGGGCAGCGGAGGCCGATTCACTGGATGTTTTCAAGAGGGAGTTAGATTGAGCTCTTCGGGCGAAAGGAATCAAGGGATACGGGGAGAAAGCAGGAACGGGGTTCAGATTTTCAATGATCGGCCAAGGTCATATCACTCCCCCCTCTCCCCAGACCCCCCCCCCTCCCCCACTCACAAGCCACTCTTGTCCACAGCGACGGCCCAGACCCCCCCTTTGTGGCAAAGCATCTTCACCAGCGGCTCCTTCACGTTGGGACTCCACAGCGTCACCGTACCTGGGCACGAGGGGGTAACCGTGAAGGGGTGATGCTCAGCACAGTGGCGCAGCGGTAGAGCCAGAGACCCGGGTTCCATCCCAATGACGGGCGCTGTCTGTACGGAGTTCGCACGTTCTCCCCGTGACCTGCGTGGGTTTTCTCCGGGTGCTCCGGTTTCCTCCCACGCTCAAAAGACGTGCGCGTTTGTAGGTTAATTGGCTCGGTGTAAATGTAAAGATTGTCCCTAGTGTGTGTAGGATAGTGATAGTGTGCAGGGATCGCTGGTCGGAGCGGACCCGGTGGGCCCGAAGGGCCTGTTTCCGCGCTGTATCTCCAAACTAATCTAAACTAAACGCCGTGAAGGGGCAACACTGTGGGGGGGGGGGGGGGGCAGGGGGGGGGGGAAGAGTGGGGAATCGGAGAGGAGGGGGGCAATCTAGGGTCACATGGGAGTGGGAACGGGGAGAGAGAAGGGGAGAGTCGGGGGTTACTGAGCGGAGGGGGAGAGGAGTAGGGGGTCATAGAGTCATCGAGTGATACAGTGTGGAAACAGGCCCTTCGGCCCAACTTGCCCACACCGGCCAACATGTCCCAGCTACACTAGTCCCACCTGCCTGCGCTTGGTCCATATCCCTCCAAACCTGACCTGTCCATGTACCTGTCTGACTGTTTCTTAAACGATGGGATAGTCCCTGTCTCAACTACCTCCTCTGGCAGCTTGTTCCATACACCCACCACCCCATGTGTAAAAATGTTAGCCCTCAGATTCCTATTAAATCTTTTCCCCTTCACCTTGAACCTATGTCCTCTGGCCCTTGATTCCCCTACTCTGGGCAAGAGACTCTGTGCATCTACCCAATCTATTCCTCTCGTGATTTTATACACCTCTACAAGACCACTCATCCTCTAGGGGCTAGCGGAATCAAGGGATATGGGGAGAAGGCAAGCACAGGTTGATGATTGTGGATGATCAGCCATGATCACAATGAATGTTGGTGCTGGCTCGAAGGGCCAAGTGGCCTCCTCCTGCACCTATTTTCTGTTTGTATCCTGCGCTCCATGGAATAGAGACCCAGCCTACTCAACCTCTCCCAATAGCTCACACCCTCTGGTCCTGGCAACATCATAGAAACATAGAAAATAGGTGCAGGAGGAGGCCATTCGGCACTTCGAGCCAGCACCGCCATTTATTGTGAATCCTTGTAAATCTTTTCTGAACCCTTTCAAGCTTGACAATATCTTTCCTATAACATGGTGCCCCGAACTGGACACAAATGCAGTCTCACCAACGTCTTATACAACTGCAACATGACCTCCCAATTTCTATACTCAGTACTCTTGACTGATGATGGCCAATGCGCCAAAAGCCTTTTTGACCACCTGATCTATCTGCGACTCGACCTTCAAGGAATCATGCACCTGTACTCCTAGATCCCTACGCTCTACAACACTCCTTGTTTCTTGTATATTTAATAAATAAAATAAAATAACGTTTAAAAAAAAATTAAAGGGCGGCACGGAGGCGCAGAGGTAGAGTTGCCGCCTTACAGCGAAAGCAGCGCCGGAGACCCGGGTTCCATCCCGACTACGGGCGCCGTCTGTACAGAATTTGTACCTTCTCCACGTGACCTGCGTGGGTTTTCTCCTAGATCTTCAGTTTCCTCCCACACTCCAAAGACGTGCAGGTATGTAGGTTAATTGGCTTGGTAAATGTAAAAGTTGTCCCCACTGGGTATAGGATAGTGTGCAGGGATCGCTGGTCGGCGCGGACCCGGTGGGCCGAAAGGGCCTGTTTCCGCGCTGTATCTCTAAACTAAACTAAACTCCCCAGAGGCCGACCATTCACTGTGGAGGTGGACAGAGGAGAGTGGGGACAAGTCGTGGGGCAGAGGCAATGGGGGAAGGGGATAGAGGGGTGACAGGGGGGGGGGGAACACGGGGGGGGGGGGGGTTTACAGGGGGGAGGGCAGCGGGACAGGAGGGGGCACATAGGGAGCATGGAGCACACGGGCGAGACACATGGACATGAGACACACATGGGGAACGGAGCACACGCAGGGGACACGCAGCACACACGGGGCGGCATGGACAGAGGGAACGTGGGAGTGGGGGGAGCAGAGAGGGGGTCACGGACACAGGGCACAGACAGGGAGACATGGGGGGGGGCAGGGAGAACGGGCAGGGGAGAGACAGACGCACACGCACACACACACACACAAACAGGCACAACACACAAACGCAAACACACACGCATACACACAAACACGCACACACACACACACAAACAGGCACAAAAGGCACAACACACAAACGCGCACACACACGGACGGACGATCACAAACACGGAGTTCAGATGTGGAGAGGAACACGCATCACAAGCAGGGAACACGGATGTGAGAACACACCAGGCAGACACGCACACAGAGCAAACAACCAGCACATGGGGAAGGGGGGGGGGGGGAAGAACATGGACATGTGGCGCAGCGCGCGCACACACACACGCACGCACGCACACACACCCCACATACACACACACGGACGCACGCACACACACAGATGGGGGAGGATCATGGGCAGGTAGCACAGAACACACACACATGGATGGGATGGGGGTGGGGGAGAGAGAAAGACACACACACACACACACAGAACGTTAAATGACCGGGAGGGACGTTACTGTTTTTTGAAGGTAGGCACAAAATTTTGGAGTAACTCAGCGGGACAGGCAGAGAAGGAATGGGTGATGTTAACTCAAGCCCACTGACACTATCCTACACACTAGGGACAAATGTTTTTACAATTATTACCAAAGTATTTAACCGGCAAACCTGCACGTCTTTGGAGTGTGGGAGGAAACCGGAGCACCCGGGGAAAACCGACGGGGTCACGGGGAGAGCGTGCAAACTGCGCAGACAGCACTTGCGGTCGGGATCGAAACCGGCAGCAACTCTACCGCTGCGCCACTGTGCCGACCCTTTTAAATTATTTATATACCTCCAGTCCATCCATTTGTACACATGGTTCTATCAATATTTGTCGCTTGGTGAAACGCACCATGCTCAGACTGTGGGAGGGCGACAAAAACTAAACACGATCACGGGCGGCACGGTGGCGCAGCGGTAGAGTTGCTGCCTCACAGCGCCGGAGACCCGGGTTCCATCCTGACCGCGGGCGCTGTCTGTACGGAGTTTGTACGTTCTCCCCGTGACCTGCGTGGGTTTTCTCCGAGATCTTCGGTTCCCTCCCACACTCCAAAGGCGTGCAGGTTTGTGGTTAATTGGCTTGGTGTCTGTGTAAATTGTCCCTAGTGTGTGTCGCATGGTGTCAGTGTGCGGGGATCGTTGGTCGGCGCGGACTTGATGGGCCGAAGGGACTGTTTCCTCGAGTGGGTGGGTGAGTGGGTGGGCGGGTGTGTGGGCGAGTGGGTGGGTGGGTTTGAGGGTCGGTGGGTGGGTGAGTAGGCGGGTGAGTGGGAGGGTGGGTGAGTGGGTGGGTGAGTGAGAGTGGGTGGGTGGGTGAGTGAGTGGGTGTGTGGGTGAGTGGGTGGGTGAGTGGGCGAGTGGGTGAGTAGGTGGGTGGGTGGGTGGGTGGGTGAGTGAGTGGGTGGGTGGGTGAGTAGGTGGGTGGGTGGGTGAGTGAGTGGGTGAGTGGGTGGGTGGGTGAGTGGGTGGGTGAGTGGGTGAGTGAGTGGGTGAGTGGGTGGGTGAGTGAGTGGGTGGGTGGGTGGGTGGGTGGGTGGGTGAGTGTGTGGGTGGGTAAGGGGCATGGAGGGCTGCAGGAACTCACGCAGGTTGCCAGCAGGAAGTGGTAGGGGAGAAACTCCATGCGTAGAACATCGTTGAACGTCTTCAGGCAGTGCAGCTCGATGCCCTGGTTGTCGTAGATGAACAGCCACTTCTTCTGTGCCACCGCAAACAATGGTCTCCGTGTGAAGCCACCTGCCACACAGCACAACACAACACACAACATGAGGCGGGTCAGGCACGCACGCACGCACCCAGCTCCCAGGGCAGGGGCACAGCCAGGCAGTCTGCCCACGGAGTACAGTCTGATGCAGTGTACCACAGTGGTATAGTCTGAGTACGACAGATAGGGACGGAGGGAGGGGGGAATGGATGGAGGAATGGAGGGAAGGAATGGAAGGGAGAGGGGGAGGGAGGGAGGGCTGGAGTGAGAGAGGGAGGGTGAGTCAAGTCAAGTAACGTCAATTTTATTTGTATAGCACATTTGAAAACAACCCACGTTGACCAAAGTGCTGTGCATCAGTTCAGGTACTAAGAACGAACATACAATGGCACACAAACATAACAGCACATACATAAACAGTTCACAGCGCCCCCTCAGAGGGCCTCAAACGCTAGGGTGTAGAAGTGGGTTTTGAGCCTGGACTGAAGGAGTCGATGGAGGGGGGGGGGGGGCAGTTCTGATGGGGAGAGGGATGCTGTTCCACAGTCTCGGAGCTGCAACCGCAAAAGCGCGGCACCCCTGAGCTTAAGCCTAGACCGCGGGATAGTCAGTAGCCCCAAGTCTGCCGACCTGAGGGACCTGGAGATAGAGTGGTGGGTTAGAAGATTTTTGATATAGGAGGGGGGGGGGGGGGGGGGCAAGCCCGTTTAGGGCTTTGTATGTGAATAGGAGGAGCTTGAAGTTGATTCTGTACCGTACAGGGAGCCAGTGGAGAGAGGCTAGAATCGGGGTGATGTGGTCCCTTTTACGGGCACCCGTCAGGAGTCTCGCTGCGGCGTTTTGGACCAATTGGCAGGGACTAGGGGGGGGGGGGGGAGAATAGAGGGAGAATGGGAGGGAGGGAGAGAGAGTGAGGGAGGGAGGGAGAGTGAAGGAGGGAGGGAGGGTTGTTGGGGAGGGAACATACCGAATGTCATTCACCCGTTCCATGACGTTCATCTCACACAGCAGCCGTTTTGTGTGCCAGTCTAACGCCGCCACATGCCCACGACGCCCAGCCAACAACAGGTGCCTGGGGTAGAGAGGGAAGGGGAGAGAGAGAGAGAGAGAGAGAGAGAGAGAGAGAGAGAGAGAGAGAGAGAGGGAGATATGGAGACTCCGCACTAATCAAGAATCGCTGCCTTAAAGATATCCGCTGACTTGTGGCTCCACAGCCGTCTGTGGCAAAGGAATCCCACAGGATTCACCGCCCTCCGACTAAAGAAATTCCTCCACATCTTCCCAAAGGTGCAACCTCTTTAAACTGAGGCTGTGCCCTCTGGTCCTAGACTCTCCCACCAGTGGAAACATCCTCTCCACATCCACTCTATCCAGGCCTTCCGCCGTTCGGTAAAGTTCCAAGGAGGCCATTTCCGAACCCCAGCGGGCACAGGCCCAGTGCCGCCAAACGCTGATCGTACGTTAACCCCCACTCGTATTCCTGGGATCGTTCTCGTAAAACCTCCTCCGGTCCCTCTCCAGGGCCAGCACGCCCTTATTCGGGAGATTGAGAATGAACAGCCAGAATTGAGAATGACCAGAGAAGGTTCACCAGATTGATCCCTGGGATGGCAGGACTTTCATAGGAAGAAAGACTGGAATAGACTCGGCTTGCACTCACTGGAATTTAGAAGATTGAGGGGTATCTTATAGAAACTTACTTCTTAAGGGGTTGGACAGGCTAGATGCAGGAAGATTGTTCCCGATGTTGGGGAAGTCCAGAACAAGGGTCACAGTTTAAGGATAAGGGGGAAGTCTTTTAGGACCGAGATGAGAAAGTTTTTTTTCACACAGAGAGCGGTGAATCTGTGGAATTCTCTGCCACAGAAGGTAGTTGAGGCCATTTCATTGGCTATATTTAAGAGGGAGTTAGATGTGGCCCTTGTGGCTAAAGGGATCAGGGGGTATGGAGAGAAGGCAGGTACGGGATACTGAGTTGGATGATCAGCCATGATCATATTGAATGGCGGTGCGTAGCGTCTCGAAGGGCCGAATGGCCGACTCCTGCACCTATTTTCTATGTTTCTATGATCTCATTGAATGGCGGTGCTGGCTCGAAGGGCCGAATGGCCTCCTCCTGCACCTATTGCCTATCGAGATTCAGGCTTTGGGGAATTACCCGGCAGTAACCGCTGGCCCCACTCTCCGCCCTTCCCCCAACACCCAGCCCCCCCCCCCCCCGTCCACTCACCTTCCGTTCCGCGTGTAGTTTATTCTGTACGGTCCGAACTGAGTCAGGTCCAGGTTGAAGTACTGCGGGCAAAGGCAGGACATGAGCACGGTGTGAGAGGCACACACACACACGCACACACACACGCGGGGAAGGGTGTGAGACAATAGACAATAGGTGCAGGAGGAGGCCATTCAGCCCTTCGAGCCAGCACCGCCATTCAATGTGATCATGGCTGATCATTCTCAATCAGTACCCCGTTCCTGCCTTCTCCCCATACCCCCTGACTCCGCTGTCCTTAAGAGCTCTATCCAGCTCTCTCTTGAATGCATTCAGAGAATTGGCCTCCACTGCCTTCTGAGGCAGAGAATTCCACAGATTCACAACTCTCTGACTGAAAACGTTTTTTCCTCATCTCAGTTCTAAATGGCCTACCCCTTATTCTTAAACTGTGGCCCCTTGTTCTGGACTCCCCCAACATTGGGAACATGTTTCCTGCCTCTAACGTGTCCAACCCCTTAATAATCTTATACGTTTCGATAAGATCTCCTCTCATCCTTCTAAATTCCAGTGTATACAAGCCTAGTCGCTCCAGTCTTTCAACATATGACAGTCCCACCATCCCGGGAATTAACCTAGTCAACCTACGCTGCACGCCCTCAATAGCAACCCACCTTGGCGCTGCTGGTGATGTCGACCACACTGGCGATGTCCTGCTGTAGGATCGTACACGTGTCCTCACCCTCATCCGCTTCCAGGAACCTGGAGATGGGCGGGGAGCAGAGAGAAGGGGTGAGCTGGTGAGTGTGAGTGTGTGCGTGCGTGAGTGTGAGTGATCTTACCCTGCCTCCTCTGGCAGTAGGTCAGATCGCGCTGCCAGCCTGTGTGTGTGTGTGTGTGTGTGTGTGTGTGTGTGTGTGTGTGTTCGTGTGTGCGTGTGTACAGTAGCTGGTCAGATCGCGCTGCCAGCCTGTGTGTGTGTGTGTGTGTGTGTGTGTGTGTGTGTGTGTGTGTGTGTGTTCGTGTGTGTGCGTGCATGTGTACAGTAGCTGGACAGATCGCGCTGCCAGCCACTGTGCATGTGCGTGTGTGTGTTCGTGTGTGCGTGTGTACAGTAGCTGGTCAGATCGCCCTGCCAGCCTGTGTGTGTGTGTGTGTGTTCGTGTGTGTGTGTGTGTGTTCGTGTGTGTGTGTGTGTTCGTGTGTGTGTGTGTACAGTAGCTGGTCAGATCACGCTGCCAGCCTCTGTGCGTGTGTGTGCGCGTGTGCATGAGTGCGTGATCTTACCCTGCCTCCTCTGGCAGTAGCAGGTCAGATCGCGCTGCCAGCCTCTGTGCGTGTTTGCTCAACTTGGCCCCCTGCTGCAGCCGGCTCTTCACCCTGCGGCCCTCCAGCTCGCTCTGCCGGGGGAAGCAACCAGCGGTCAGGCCCGGTTACAGCCGACACGGTCCCTACCCCACCCCCCCCACACCCCCCCCCCTCCACGGCAGCGCCCCACCGCCTCATCCAGACAGCTAAACTCCTCCCCTGCCCATCCACAGAAGAAAAATGGTGGTAAATGAATGCCAAGAACAACAAGGATTAGAGGTATGCTTGGCGAATAAAACTTATCAAGCACATATTAGCAGAGAGTGGAGATTAAAGGTAGAATTAAGAAATATAAATGGATTCCAGATTTAGTGGCCCTGTCAGTAAAGCAGGAAATTTCTTCATTGATTCCAGAATAGTTATCTGAAACAGTATGATCATGAAGATTGAAAGCAACGTGGCCTTGGCAGAAATGTTGGTATCTTCCTCACCGATGGTGCAGTACGAGATGATTGGAGTGTAGCTAATGTGGGGCGATTATTTAGGAAGGGCGACAAAGGCAAGCCAAGGAACTACACATCAATCAGTTGTGGAAATGCATCTGATGGAATTTATGTGCATTTGGAAAGGCAAGATTGATAAGGTAAGAAAGAGTAAGAAAATAACTGCAGATGCTGGTACAAATCGAAGGTATTTATTCACAAAATGCTGGAGTAACTCAGCAGGTCAGGCAGCATCTCAGGAGAGAAGGAATGGGTGACGTTTCGGGTCGAGACCCTTCTTCAGTCTGACCCGAAACGTCACCCATTCCTTCTCTCCTGAGATGCTGCCTGACCTGCTGAGTTACTCCAGCATTTTGTGAATAAATACAAGATTGATAAGGGATCGTCTGAAGAAAGGTCTCGACCTGAAGGGCCGAATTGCATAATCCTGCACCTATTTCGCTTCCATGTTTCTATATCTTTGTCCCTGAATCTGCAAATGTGCTTTTTTCCCGTGTGGGTTTAGATATGTATTGTAGGAAGGAATTGCAGATGCTGATTTAAACTGATGATGGACACAAAATGCCGGAGTAACTCAGCAGGCCTGGCAGCATCTCTGGAGTGAAGGAATGGGTGATGTTTCGGGTCGAGACCCTTCTTCAGACTGAGTGATGCCTTCAGACCCTCTCAGTCTGAAGAATCTCAACTGAAACGTCACCCGTTTCTTCTCTCCAGAGATGCTGCCTGTCCCTCTGAGTTTACCTCTTTGTGCCTAATGATTTTAAAACTAAGCCCATGATGCCAGCACCTCCCCCGGACTTGGCTGGCTTTACCTTGCGCTAAACGTCATTCCCTTGTGCTCATGAGATCGTAAGTGAGTGGAGCAGAATTAGGGCCATTCGGCCCATCAAGTCTACTCCGCCATTCAATCACGGCTGATCTATCTCTCCCTCCTAACCTCATTCTCCTGCCTTCTCCCCGACGCCCGTACTAATCAAGAATCTATCGACCTCTGCTGTACTGTAAATGTACTAATATACACTGCAAGTGCAGTGTGGTGCTCAATTGTGATCATGTATTTTCCACCTAGTAGCACGCACCAAAAGCTTTTCACTGTGCCTCAGTACACGTGACAATAAACTAAACTGAACTGAAGTTGGTCGGCACGGACAAGCTGGGCCGAAGGGCCTGTTCAGCTCTACGACTCTACGCTAACAGGCGAAATATCCACTCACTGAACGATTGGTCTGTGGTGTGGGGTTACAGGGAGACGACGATGTACAAATAGCTGAGGTGAGGGCAGAGGAGGTTGATGGGGGGAAGAGGGAAGAGGGGGTGGGTGAGAGAAGTGCGGAGGGGGGAAGGAAGTGGAGGTGGGCGGAAGGGGAAACGAGGGGTGGAGGAGAATGGGGGGGGAGGGAAGTGCGGGGATGCAGGCCGGAGGGAAATCAGGGAATATGAGATTTGAAAGGGGAGAGAAGGGGGGGAGGGGGAGATGGGGAAGAGGGAGAAGGGGGAGGGGGATTTTAGAGGGGGGGGGGGCGGGAAGAGGGATTTGAGGGTGGCAGGGGAATATTTGAGAGGGGGAGAAGGGGAGGGGCAGAAGGGGGAGGGCGGGGAGAAGGGGAGAGGGAAAAGGGGCTTTGAGAGGGATTTGAGAGAGGGGGAAGGGGAGGGAGAGAAGGGAGGGGGAGAGAAGGGGGAGGTTTATCCACTTTGGTGGTAAGAATAGGAAGGCAGAGTATTATCTGAATGGTGTCAAGTTAGGAAAAGGGGACGTACAACGAGATCTGGGTGTCCTAGTGCATCAGTCACTGAAAGGAAGCATGCAGGTACAGCAGGCAGTGAAGAAAGCCAATGGAATGTTGGCCTTCATAACAAGAGGAGTTGAGTATAGGAGCAAAGAGTTCCTTCTGCAGTTGTACAGGGCCCTAGTGGGACCGCACATGCAGTACTGTGTGCAGTTTTGGTCTCCAAATTTGAGGAAGGATATTCTTGCTATTGAGGGCATGCAGCATAGGTTTACTAGGTTAATTCCCGAATGGCGGGACTGTCATATGTTGAAAGACTGGAGCGACTGGGCTTGTATACACTGGAATTTAGAAGGATGAGAGGGGATCTTATCGAAACGTACAGGATTATTAAGGGGTTGGACATGTTAGAGGCAGGAAACATGTTCCAATGTTGAGGTAGTCCAGAACAAGGGGGGCCACAGATTAAGAATAAGGGGGTAGGCCATTTAGAACAGAGATGAGGAAAAACTTTTTGAGTCAGAGTTGTGAATCTGTGGAATTCTCTGCCTCAGAAGGCAGTGGAGGCCAATTCTCTGAATGCATTCAAGAGAGAGCTAGATAGAGCTCTTGGATAGCGGAGTCAGGGGATATGGGGAGAAGGCAGGAACGGGGTACTGAGTGAGAATGATCAGCCATGATCACGTTGTATGGCGGTGCTGGCTCGAAGGGCCGAATGGCCTCCTCCTGCACCTATTGTCTCTTGTATATTAAGGGGGAGGGGGAGAAGAGAAGGGGAGGGGGTAGAAAGGGGGAGGGGGTAGAAGGGGAGGGGGAGAAGAGAAGGGGGAGGGGGGAGAAGGGGTAGTGGGAACAAATGAAACCTCACTCCGTACTCCACTGATGCCCCCCTCCCCACACTCGACCCACCCCCGCTACCCCCTTGTGTCTCCCTCCCCGTCACCCCCCCCCCCCCCCGTCACCACTCACCGCCGGGACGTCCCGTCCTCGTTTGTACTTCTGCAGCAGTCCCTGTGGGAGAGGGGTCGGTCGGGAGAAGGGGTCCAACTTCTATGGGGAGAGAGCACGGGGTCAACAGAGATGTCCGGAAGGGCCGGGGATTCCCCACCGTACCCACCGCCCCCCCCCCCCCCTCACCTAGAGGCGGGATAGTGCTAGAAATGGCCCCACCCCTCCCCGACCCCTTCCACCCACACCCCCTCCCTCCCCCCCCCCCTCCGGCTTTCCATTTTAGAAACATAGAAAAATAGGTGCAGGAGTCGGCCATTTGGACCTTCGAGCCATCACCGCCATTCAATATGATCATGGCTGATCATCTAAAATCTGTACCCCGTTCTTGCTTTTTCCCCATATCCCTTGATTCCTTTAGCCCGAAGAGCTAAATCTAACTCTCTCTTGAAAACATCCAGTGAATTGGCCTCTACTGCCTTCTGTGGCAGAAAATTTCACAGATTCACAACTCTCTGGGTGAATAGGTTTTTCCTCGTCTCAGTCCTAAATGGCCGACCCCTTATTCTTAAACTGTGACGTCTGATTCTGGACTCCCCCAACATCGGAATTTTTCCCCCTGCATCTAGCCTGTCCAATCCTTTAAGAATTTTATGTTTCTATTTTGACTCAGATATAGGAACAGCTTCTTCCCAGTTGCTATCAGGCTACTGAATGGTCCTGTCATAAACTAAGAGTAGTCCCAAACTTGCAACACACTTTATAGTGGACTTTGCACTTTTTTAAACCTGAACTTTGCCTTGTATGGGTTGATTTTACTCTAGTACAGCATGAATTGCTTGGATAGCACGGAAACAGTTTTTCACTGTATCACAATACATATGATAATTATATAACAAAATAACAGATGTTCGCAAAACCTTTTGCGCGTTCCTAAACTAATTTGTACTGCTTGTATTTAAAATTAACCTTAGTTCATTGGCTATATTTAAGAGGGAGTTAGATGTGGCCCTTGTGGCTAAAGGGATCAGGGGGTATGGAGAGAAGGCAGGTACAGGTTACTGAGCTGGATGATCAGCTATGATCATATTGAATGACGGTGCAGGCTCGAAGGGCCGAATGGCCTACTCCTGCACCTATTTTCTATGTTTCTATGTTACTTTTATTATATAATCTATTTGGCAAAAGTATTCTTTATTAATATTTTTATGCCAATACAGTGTTTGTCCTATTTACTGTGAGACAAATTAATCCTTTTAAGTGGTACTTCATATTTAGCTCGGGCAGCTTACAACCCAATGGTGATTTTGATTTCTCTAATTTCAAGTTGCCTCCCCACTCTAGTCGTTCTGCCAGTTCCACTGTTTGTATCCATATTACCCCTTCGTTATCCATATTACCCCTTCGTTATCCATATTACCCCTTCGTTATCCATATTACCCCTTCGTTATCAGCTTTTCCACAGCCAAAAATGGACCATCGTGGGCATCACCTTTCCTTAGTCATCGGCAGTGTTGCAGTGCTAACTTTTCAGGTACCAGAGCTGGCACTGGTTAAGTTCCACTGGCCACTGTTAAGTTCCCCGCAGGTTAAAATTCCCCGCTGTTTATTTTGGCTTTTTTTTTTTTACAGAGGTCCGGAGTGATGCTCTGGTGAGCTCCGGCAGCACAGCGCCCCCGGTCATCAGTGCTGGGTGTTTGTTCTGAACCTATTCATGCTTCTAGTTTCCTTCTCTCTGACTCTCAGTCTGAAGAGGTGTTTCAACCCAAAACGTCACCTAGTCCTTTTCTCTGGAGATGCTACGTGGCCCACTGAGTTACTCCAGCACGACTAAACTGCCGATTATCCATTTCAAGTTATCCAGCAGCTGTAAATAGCAAGGAAACTATTTTAGCTGGATAACCAAGGACCTTGCTCCACTTGTTTGACGGGCCTGTAAGTGGAATAACAGTTGCTCCCTGAACATGCAGGTAGGAGCATCTACAAAAGACCCCCCCCCCCCTCCTTCTCTCCTCATCTGACGCCCTTTTGTTCCCACTTCACCTCCAGACTTCCTTCGTCACTCACTCCACTCACCTGTATCCACCCACGGCTTGTACTCGCTGGAATTTAGAAGATTGAGGGGGGATCTTATAGAAACTTACAAAATTCTTCAGGGGTTGGACAGGCTAGATGCAGGAAGATTGTTCCCGATGTTGGGGAAGTCCAGAACAAGGGGTCACAGTTTAAGGATGAGGGGGAAGTCTTTTAGGACCGAGACGAGAACGTTTTTTTTTCCACACAGAGTGGTGAATCTGTGGAATTCTCTGCCACAGAAGGTAGTGGAGGCCAGTTCATTGGCTATATTTAAGAGGGAGTTAGATGTGGCCCTTGTGGCTAAAGGGATTAGGGGGTATGGAGAGAAGGCAGGTACGGGATACTGAGTTGGATGATCAGCCATGATCATATTGAATGGCGGTGCAGGCTCGAAGGGCCGAATGGCCTACTCCTACACCTATTTTCTATGTTTCTATCACTTGTTTTGTTTATTTTATTTAAGCTACGTTTAGAGATAATGCCAAAAGGAACTGCAGACGCTGGTATATACTGAAGGTCGGCACAGAGTGCTGGAGTAACTCAGCGGGTCAGGCAGCATCTGTGGAGAACATGGATAAATGACGTTTCACAGAGTGCTGGAGTAACTCAGCGGGTCGGGCAGCATCTGTGGAGAACATGGATCAGTGACTTTTCACAGAGTGCCGGAGTAACTCAGCGGGTCAGGCAGCATCTGTGGAGAACATGGATCGGTGACGTTTCACAGAGTGTTGGAGTAACTCAGTGGGTCAGGCAGCATCTGTGGAGAACATGGATAGGTGACGTTTCACAGAGTGCTGGAGTAACTCAGCGGGTCAGGCAGCATCTCTGGAGTAAAAGGATGGATGACGTTTCTGGTCAGGTCTGAAGACAGGTCCCGACCCGAAACCTCACCCATCCTTCTTCTCCCGAGATGCTGGCTGACCCGCTGAGTTACTCCAGCATTCTGTGTCTTTCTTCCACACATCACTCGCCAGGTTTGGTCGCAACTCTCTTTTCCAGTTTTCCAGTTTTCCTTCCCCCCACCCCCCCCACCCCCCCCCCACCCCCCCACCCCCACCACAATGCCATCGGTCTCCAGATGGATCTCGAACCAAAACGTTGTCTGTCCATTCCCTCCACAGATGCTGCCTGGCCCGCTGAGTTTCTCCAGCACTTCGCGTTTAGCTCAAGATACCATCTTAGAGGTATCAGAGGTTATGGGGAGAAGGCAGGAGAATGGAGTTAGGAGGGAGAGATAGATCAGCCACGATTGAATGGCGGGGTGGACTTGAAGGGCCGAATGGCCTAATTCTACTCCGATCACTTCTGACCTGCATTCTCTTGTGTTTCCCTCTACAGTTCAATCTCTGTACCCCCAGTTTCCTCCCCTGCGCCCCCTCCCCTCATCCCGTTTTCCACCACTCCTCCAACCCCCCCCCCCACTCCACGGTTCTCTCCCGTCCCCTGTTCCCCCACCCCCATTGCCTCAGTGCCCGAGGCGTCGGTACTCACCCCCGACAGCGCCCCCCTGCCGCGGCCCCTGCCGCGACCACCGGGGTTCTGGGTGCCGGGACGTCTTTGAGCAGCAGCCCTTCCCCGGGCCCCCTGCTTCGCCACCATGCCCCCTCCTCCTCCTCCTCCTGCATCGCCCTTAGTCTCGGGCTCGGCCTCCCAATAACGCCTGCGCTTCTGAAACGAACGTGGTCACGTCAGACCCCAGTCCACACCCCCACCCAGTGTCTGCTCTCTCCCCTCCTCACCACCACCAGCCCTCCAAATCTCTTGTCTCACTTCTGCATCCATCTCTTGCCACAACCCATCCCACCCCTCCATCCATCCTCCTTCCCCCATCCCTCCACTCACCATCCACCTCCATTCCATCCATCCCACCCTCCCCCTCACCCCGCCCTCCCTCCACTTTCCCTACTCCTTCACTGCATCTCTCCCACCTACCCCTCGTCCCCCCCCACCTTCCCCACCACACCCCCTCTCTACTTAACGCACTTTCCCTCCCACCCCGTGCTTTTTCCCTCCCATTTCTCCCATCCCCACCCCTTTCTCAACCCCCACCCATATCCCCCATCCGTCCCTTCTCCTCCACCAACCTCCCAAACTTCTCCCGTCACCCTCTCTCCCTCCTTCTCCCCTTCCCTCCACACTCCCTCACCCCCTTCCTCCCAGCCATGCTCCTTCTCTCTCCCCACTGGCTCTCTCTCCTCTCCCCTGCTCCCACTCCCTCTCACTCCTCTCTCCAGCTCCCACTCTCTCTCCTCCCCCACGTCCCTCACTCTCTCTCCTCTGTGTGTGCGTGTGTCTCTCCTCTCCCCTTCCTCTCACTATTTCCTTCTCCCCCCCTCCCGTCCCTCTCCCCCCACTATATGTGATCTCCCCTCTCACCCTCAGCCTCAGCCTCACCTTCCCTCCCTCCTCTCCCTCTCCCTCTCCCTCTCCCTCTCTTTCTCTCTCTCACCTCCTCTCCCTCCCTCCTCTCACTCTCCCCCCCTCTCTCTCTCCCCCTCCCACGCTGCCCCCCTCGGCCCCCCCCCTCTCTCTGCCCCCCCTCTCTCTCTGCCCCCCCCTCTCTCTCTGCCCCCCCTCTCTCTCTGCCCCCCCTCTCTCTCTGCCCCCCCCTCTCTCTCTGCCCCCCCCTCTCTCTCTGCCCCCCCCCCCTCTCTCTGCCCCCCCCTCTCTCTCTGCCCCCCCCTCTCTCTCTGCCCCCCCCCTCTCTCTCTGCCCCCCCCTCTCTCTCTGCCCCCCCTCTCTCTCTGCCCCCCCCTCTCTCTCTGCCCCCCCCTCTCTCTCTGCCCCCCCTCTCTCTCTGCCCCCCCTCTCTCTCTGCCCCCCCCTCTCTCTCTGCCCCCCCCTCTCTCTCTGCCCCCCCCCCTCTCTCTCTGCCCCCCCCCCTCTCTCTCTGCCCCCCCTCTCTCTCTGCCCCCCCCTCTCTCTCTGCCCCCCCCTCTCTCTCTGCCCCCCCTCTCTCTCTGCCCCCCCCTCTCTCTCTGCCCCCCCCTCTCTCTCTGCCCCCCCTCTCTCTCTGCCCCCCCTCTCTCTCTGCCCCCCCTCTCTCTCTGCCCCCCCCTCTCTCTCTGCCCCCCCCTCTCTCTCTGCCCCCCCCTCTCTCTCTGCCCCCCCCTCTCTCTCTGCCCCCCCCTCTCTCTCTGCCCCCCCCTCTCTCTCTGCCCCCCCTCTCTCTCTGCCCCCCCCTCTCTCTCTGCCCCCCCCCTCTCTCTCTGCCCCCCCCTCTCTCTCTGCCCCCCCCCTCTCTCTCTGCCCCCCCCCTCTCTCTGCCCCCCCTCTCTCTCTGCCCCCCCTCTCTCTCTGCCCCCCCCTCTCTCTCTGCCCCCCCCTCTCTCTCTGCCCCCCCCTCTCTCTCTGCCCCCCCCTCTCTCTCTGCCCCCCCCCTCTCTCTGCCCCCCCCTCTCACCCTCCTCTCCTCGCCGCCATCTTGTCCACACGTTCGCCGCGCGGGTGCGGGGGAACAATAAAGTTTGTTGAAGACTCCGCCGCGTCTCCGGGGCAACGGGGCCCAGTGCGCCCAGAGCGGCCGCGCATCCTCACTCCCAACCTCTCGGCCCGTCCCCTCACTACTAGCCCCGCTCCCCGTCCCCTCGCTACTAGCCCCGCTCCCCGTCCCCTCACTCCCGGCCCCCCGGCCCGTCCCCTCGCTACTAGCCCCCCTCCCCTCACTACCAGCCGCGCCCCGGCCCCCCGGCCCGTCCCCTCGCTACTAGCCCCCACCCGCTACAGGTCCCCTCACTCCCAGCCGCGCCCCGGCCCGCCCTCTCGGCCAGTCCCCTCGCTACTAGCCCCCCCCCGACCAGTCCCCTCGCTACTATGCCCCTCGGCCCGTCCCCTCGCTACTATCCCCCTCGGCCCGTCCCCTCACCACTATCTCCCCCCCTTGGCCCGTCCCTTCACTACTACCCCCTCCCCTCGGCCCATTCCCACATCCCAGCCGCCCCTCGGCCCGTCCCCTCACTACTACCCCTCCCCCTCGGCCCGTCCCCTCACTACTACCCCTCCCCCTCGGCCCGTCCCCTCACTACTACCCCTCCCCCTCGGCCCATTCCCACATCCCAGCCGCTCCTCGGCCCGTCCCCTCACTACTACCCCCTCGCCTCGGCCCGTCCCCTCACTACTAACCCTCCCTCCCCCTCGGCCCGTCCCCTCACTACTACCCCTCCCGCTCGGCCCGTCCCCTCACTACTACCCCTCCCCCTCGGCCCGTCCCCTCACTACTACCCCCTCCCCTCGGCCCATTCCCACATCCCAGCCGCCCCTCGGCCCGTCCCCTCACTACTACCCCTCCCCCTCGGCCCGTCCCCTCACTACTAACCCTCCCTCCCCCTCGGCCCATCCCTTTACTACTAGCCCCCTCCCCCTCGGCCCATCCCTTTACTACTAGCCCCCCTCCCCCTCGGCCCATCCCTTCACTACTAACCCTCCCTCCCCCTCGGCCCATCCCTTCACTACTAGCCCCCCTCCCCCTCGGCCCATCCCTTTACTACTAACCCTCCCTCCCCCTCGGCCCATCCCTTCACTACTGACCCCCTCCCCCTCGGCCCATCCCTTTACTACTAGCCCCCCTCCCCATCAGACCGTCCCTTCACTATTCCCCCCTCCCCTCGGCCCGTCCTCTCACTCCCAGCCACCCCTCGGTCTCCCTCTCTCTCCCCTCTCTCTATCTCTGCCCTCTCTCCCTCTCCTATCTCTCTCCCTCCCAGTCTCTTGCCCCCACTCTCTCTCCCACCTCTCTCCCCCTTCTCTCCTTCATCTTTCTCTCCCCAGTCTCTCTCCCCCTTCACTATCAGCCCCCTCTCACTCCCCCCTCTCTCTGCCCTTTCTCCATCTCTCTCTCTGTACTCTCCCCTTCTCTCTGCCTCCTTATCCCCTGTCTCCCCTCCTCTCTCCCTCGCACCTCTTTCTACCCCAGGTCTCTCCCCCTCAACTCTCTCCCCCCGTCCCCCCCCCCCTCTACCCCCTCTTTCATTCTCATCTCACTCCCCATCTCTGACCTCTCTCTCTCTCCCCTCTTTCTTTCCCCACTCTTTCTCCCCCCCCACTTTTTGACACACTTACAATAATAAATTAAATTAATATTTGATCCACCCTCTCCCCCTATGTTTCTCATACACTCGCTCCCCTTTCTCTCTCCCCTTTCTCTCTCCCATCTCTCTCTCTTCCATTCACCCCTCTCTTCCTCCCCCTATCTCTCTCTCTCTCTCTCTCCCCTCTGTCTTCCCTTCTCTCAAACCTCTCCATCCCCTCTCTCCCCCTCCCTCGCTCTGTTCCGAAACACCACCACCAATCCAGTGTAGATGTTGACCATCACGTGGACTCTGGATAAAAAAGGGGGGAGGAGGGAGGGGGTGCTGATGTTTCGTAGATACGGGGAGGATACGGCCTTTTTGTTCTCTCCCCTTTCTCCACCCTCCCCCTCTCCCTCTCCCCCCTCCAATTTATTATAATTATTTTACAAGAATAAAGTAAACTAATATTTGATACTCTCTCTCCCACTCCAATAAGTAACAAACAAGTGGAACCGTTGGGCCCAAACCTCTCCTGCATTGGTGCAGCACCCTCTCCTTCCCCTTCCTCTCACCTCAACCCCAATCCTCTCCCCTTCCCTTTCCCTCTCCCCTCCCCCTCACCTCCCCCTCTCACCCCCTCCTCCCCTCCCACCGTCCCTTCCCTCTCCATCCCTAGTAGATAGATTTAAACTTTAAAATGAGAATTACTTTAAAAATATAACACCAATTTCAATGAAACCTTCCATTAGCACCAAAGGGATAACAGTGAGCAAGGTGGGCCTAAAATTGTCGCGCATCCTGTACCGTTTTGGATGTAGTTCAGGAACAAACAAACAAACAAACAAACGAGAGTTTTAGTATCAACAATAAATTAAACTAATATTTGTTATCCACTCTGTCTCCCTCCCCTTCCTTCACCCTCACTTTCCCCTCTTTCTCTCCCCCTCCTCTTTTAGGAATACATTTACAATAATAAATTAAACTAAACTAATATTTTATACAACCTCCTCCTCTCTCTCCCCTCTCTCCCGCTCCCCTCTTTCTCGCCCTCTCTACTTTCTCTTTCCCTCTCTCTGCCCTCTCCCTCTCTGTATCTCTCTCCCCTTTGAACAGAACAGAACAGGATAGCTTTATTGTCATTCGTTTTACCGACCGAAATTAATTTGCCAGCAGTCACAGAGCAAAAAAATAAAAAACACAAGACACACAACCCCAACACAAACATCCATCACAGTGACTCCAAACTCCCCCTCACTGTGATGGAGGCAAAAAAACTTCCTCTCTCTTCCCCCATGCCCCTCCCACGGACAGACATCTCGAGCCCTACCGAGGCGACCGACCCGCACAGGCCCCGCAAGGAGATGGAATGTCCCGCGGCCGAGCCGCACCGGGCGATGGAAGGCCCCACGGCCGAGCTGTACCGGGCGATGGAAGGTCCCGCGGCCGAGCCGTAACTGGCGCTTCCTCGCCCCGAGGAAGAGACCTAAAAAAAATTTGATTACGTTGGCTGATTTCTTTTCGAGCCAACGTGATGTGTAGATGGAGTCAATGGTGGATCGTTTGGTCTGTGTGATGGATTGGGCTCCATTTATAACTCCCTGCAATTTCTCGCAGTCTAGACAGACATGTCCCCGATCATAGAAGATTATTAAGGGATTGGACACGCTGGGGGCAGGAAACATGTTCCCAATGTTGGGGGAGTCCAGAACTAGGGGCTACAGTTTAAAAATAAGAGGTAGGGCATTTGGAATGGAGATGAGGAAAACGTTTTTCACTCAGAGAGTTGTAAATCTGTGGAATTATTTCCCTCAGAAGGCAGTGGAGGCCAATTCTATGGACGATTTCAAGAGAGAGCTAGATAGAGCTCCGAAGGATAGTGGGATCAGGGGGTATGGGGAGAAGGCAGGAAGGGGGTACTGATTGAGAATGATCAGCCATGATCACATTGAATGGCGGTTCTGGCTCGAGGAGCCGAATGGCCTCCTCCTGCACCTATTGTCTATTGTCTATTGGCTATACTCCAGTAATGCACATGCACGGTCATTAATACGGTCCGCGATACGGTATCAGGTGTTTTACTGTGATCTTCCTCCTGTGCCGACTCCTCACCATGTCTTCGCATTTGTCCAACAGTTCATTTGTGGTTAACCCCCACTCAGTACCTTGTCTTGTACATCAACACTGTTTGTGTTACATGGACAATCTTAATAGTCATCTTAGTACGAATGTTCAGCTCTGATCATAGTTGTTACTTACGTCAGATCATTCGGTTAGGTGGAGTTAGACTACGTCTATTATCATCACATGTTCCGAGGTGCAGTGAAAATCGTGGGTTTGCATGCTATCCGCTCGGTTTAGATACGCCATCAACTACAATCAGTTAAAGTCCGTAGATGGAGCGAGGAAGATACAGAATGCAGAAAATGGTTCATTACATAGAATGTCATGCTGAATATGGTCACATTGCCTAATTCTGTTCTCCATAGAACTGGACAAGTGCAATTGGAGAACTCGAGATCTGTGAAAACAGAAATCAAAGAATTCCTGCAAAAATATGACTTACTGTGCCGACGTGCACAGCTCGAACGACGGATGAAGCAATGCTTGTCTGACCGATGAAATATCCTGCTGGTTTCGTGTTGTTGTAAACACTGAAGGTGACAGGCGCTTTAGGTTTTAGCTTCAGTTTTAGGTTTAATATTGTTACATGTACCGAGGTACAGCAAACAACTTTGTTCTGCATGCTATCCAAAGAAATTACATTTCTTATGAAATGACACTATCGGTTCAAGCTCGAGGACAAAGGGCACTTGTGTATGTGGATCCACTCAGAGCGTGGTAACTGTATGGATGCGCACAGCGGGTAGCAGACATATAGAATGAGCTGCAAAAGGAGGTAGTTGAAATAGAAACTATAACATAATTTAAAATACATTTGGACAATGACATCTAGGAAGAGTTGAGAGTGATTCACGGCAACGGCTGCAGTTGGGACGTTGTAGATGGGTTACATTGATCGGCGTTGGCAGGCTGGGTGGAAGGACCTGTCCCTGCGGTGTATGACACATGACAATAGATAGAGCAAAGTGGAAGTTACAGCGTGAAGAATCCATGTATCAGCACTGCAGCGCATGGTTGTACATCTGTACCCCAGACGAAGTTCAATGTCCATGATGGGGTAGATGGAATTGAATTAATATCCTAGCCTATGGAGGGACCGTTTATAAGCCCAATAACGGAGGAAATGAAGCTATTCGTAAGTCTGGTGATGTGCGCTTTCAAGCATCGCTCCCATTTGCCGGATTATGTTGGGTGTTTGGGTAATGTTATGCAGCGTGGAATGTAGATGGATATTATGATTGGTCTGCGGTTTCTAATAGACTGGGATATATTTACAACCCTGCACAATTTCTCGCGGTCCTTGCAGAGTTATTCCCAAACCAATCTGCTATGAAATGTGACAATATGCCTGTAGAAACATTGAAAATAGGTGCAGGAGGAGGACATTTGGACCTTCGAACCAGCACCGCTGTTCATTGTGATCATGGCTCATCATCCACAAGCAGTAACCTATGCCTGCCTTCTCCCCATATCCCTTGATTCCACTAGCCCCTAGAGCTCTATCTAACTCTCTTTCAAATTCAACAAAGTGAATTGACCGCCACTGCCTTCTGTGTCAAAGAAATCCACAAATTTACAACTCTCTGGGTGAATAAGTTGCTTCTCACCTCAGTTTTAAATGGCCTCCCCTTTATTCTGTTACCGTATTTTGACAAGGGTAACAGGGGACATAACAATTGTCTTTTTGTTTTCGTTTGTGTGCCTTCTAGGGTGTCGCTTCAATGTGATTGCTCCACGTCAGAGTGGCAAGATTTAAAAGAAACTGAGGAAGGAATTTACACTCCAACGGTGGTGGGTACATGGGACAAGCAGTCGAAGGAGTTAGTGGTGAAGTGTTCTACAGCCAGAGCGTTTGGAAATACAGATGCCAATGAGACAGTAGCAAGAAATAATTAGGTAGCTGTTGTGCAACAAATGTTGAGAAGGAACTGATTCTGCAACAATGTCCAGGTGCGCCGACGAGCAGCACCGATGTTGGCGTGCTTTTGGTTTGAAAATTGATACCACACTGCATGTTGTTCGTCAATATCGGAGTTTTGATGAGATCATTAACTTCTGACATAACATATATTCCTTCTTTCCGCGGATGTCTTCTGTCATCTGAGTATATCCTGACCTCCTCTTGTATTTTAGATGCCGGAGAATTACTACGGCCCGCAATCCGGTATCAGCGTGTATTTTGTTTTCTTACTCCCGTCCCCACACTTCACCTTCTCCTCGCAATTGTCCAACAATCCATTTCTGGTTAACGGCCACTCATCACCTTCTGTTTTATATCAACACTGCCTGTGTCTCGTGTCCAATCTTAGTCAGCATCGGAGATCGACCATTCTCGCTCTGATCAGAGTTGTTATTTATCTCAGGTCATTTAGTCAGGGTAGGTGTATTATTATCACATGTAACGAGGTGCAGTGCAAAGCTTTGTTTTACATGCTTTTCACTCAGTTCACACAAAAAACAATCTGTGTAAAGACACGTGCAATAGATCGGGTTGAGGGGAAGATACAGAATGAAGAATATAGTTCATGACACAGAATAGCTTTCTGCATGTAGTTTTATAATTTCCACCAAACCCTGACTTGTCCGGGTATTTGGAATAATTAACAATCTTTTCTCAAGCCACCTTGCATAATTCAGGAACACCAATCCTTTTTTGAACCCGATGTAAAATTCGTATTAAACTCTGCCGATGTGCATAGGTAAAAGGGTTAATGATACAATGCTTCTATTAACTATGAAGCCTCCTTGGTTTGTAAAGGCGTAAACAATTAAGTTACAATAGACTATAAACAATAGGTGCAGGAGGAGGCCATTCGGCGCTTCGAGCCAACACCGCCATTCAATGTGATCATGGCTCACCATTCTCAATCAGTACCCCGTTCCTGCCTTCTCCCCATACCCCCTGACTCCGCTATCGTTAAGAGCTCTATCTAGCTCTCTCTTGAATGCATTCAGAGAATTGGCCTCCACTGCCATCTGAGGCAGGGAATTCCACAGATTTACAACTCTCTGACTGGAAACGATTTTCCTCATCCCAGTTCTAAATGGCCTACCCCTTATTCTTCAACTGTCGGCCATTGTTCCGGACTCCCCCAACATTGGGAACATGTTTCATACCTCGAACGTGTCCAATCACTCAATAATCTTATACGTTTCGATAAGATCTCCTCTCATCCTTCTAAATTCCAGTGTATACAAGCCTAGTCGATCCAGTCTTTCAACATACGACAGTCCCGCCATTCCTGGAATTAACCCACTAAACCTACTACGGCTGCACGCCGTCAATAGCAAGAATATCCTTCCTCAAATTTGGAGACCAAAACTGCACACAGTACTCCAGGTGCGGTCTCACTAGGGCCCAGTACAACTGCAGAAGGACTTCTTTGCTCCTATAGTCAACTCCTCTTGTTATGAAGGCCAACATTCCATTGATTTTCTTCACTGTCTTCTGTACCTGCATGCTTTCTTTCAGTGACTGATGCACTAGGACACCCAGATCTCATTTTCCGTCCCCTTTTCCTAACTTGACACCATTCAGATAATACTCTGCCTTCCTATTGTTACCAACAAAGTGGATAACCTCACACTTATCCACATTGAACTGCATCTGCCATGCATCCGCCCACTCACACAACCTGTCCAAGTCAACTTGCAACCTCACAGCATCTTTCGCACAGTTCACACTACCACCCAGCTTTGTATCATCTACAAATTTGCTAATGGTACTTTTAATCCCTTCATCCAAGTCATTAATGTATATTGTAAAGAGCTGCGGTCCCAGCACCGAGCCTTGCGGTACCCCACTAGTTACTGCCTGCCATTCTGAAAGGGACCCATTTATCCCCACTCTTTGCTTTTTGTCTGTCAACCAATTTTCTATCCATGTCAGTACCCTCCCTCCAATATGCTCTAATTTTGCCCACTAATCTCTTATGTGGAACCTTGTCGAAGGCTTTCTGAAAGTCAAGGTACACCACATCCACCGGCTCTCCCTTGTCAATTTTCTAGTTACATCCTCAAAGAATTCCAGAATATTAGTCAAGCATGATTTCCCCTTCGTAAATCCATCCTGTCTCGGAACGATCCTGTTACTACTATCCAAATGCTCCGCAATTTCGTCCTTTATAATTGACTCCAGCATCTTCCCCACCACTGATGTAAGACTAACTGCTA
The DNA here is from genome assembly GCF_053455715.1 of Rhinoraja longicauda. Taxonomy (NCBI): domain Eukaryota; kingdom Metazoa; phylum Chordata; class Chondrichthyes; order Rajiformes; family Arhynchobatidae; genus Rhinoraja; species Rhinoraja longicauda. The sequence goes on along the minus strand of NC_135991.1, from coordinate 12,593,477 downwards.
TATAATTTCCCGTTTTCTCTCTCCCTCCTTTCTTAAAAAGTGGGACAAAATTAGCTACCCTCCAATCCACAGGAACTGATCCTGAATCTATAGAACATTGGAAAATGATCACCAATGCGTCCACAATTTCTAGCGTCACCCCCTTAAGTACTCTGGGATGCAGACCATCAGGCCCTGGGGATTTATCAGCCTTCAGTCCCATCAGTCTACCCAACACAATTTCCTGCCTCATGTGGCTTTCCTGCAGTTCCTCCGTCACCCTAGGATCTCTTGCCACTAGAAAATCTGGGAGATTGCTTGTACCTTCCTTAGTGAAGACAGATCCAAAGTACCGGTTCAACTCGTCTGCCATTTCCTTGTTCCCCATAATAAATTCCCCTGCTCCTGTCTTCAAGGGACCCACATTTCCCTTGATTATTTCTTTCCTCTTTACATACCTAAAAAAGCGTTTACTATCCTCCTTTATATTATTGGCTAGTTTACCCTCGTACATCATCATTTCTCCCCGTATTGCCTTCTTAGTCATCTTCTGTTGCTCTTTAAAAGAGCCCCAATCCTCTGGCTTCCCACTCGTCTTTGCTTTGTTGTACTTCTTCTCTTTTATTTGCATGCTGTCCTTTACTTCCCTTGTCAGCCAGCTCTTACTCCCCTTAGAATCTTTCCTCCTCTTTGGGATAAATTGATCCTGCAACTTCTGCATTATTCCCAGGAATACCTGCCATTGGTTTCCTTCTCCCTCTCAATTTGTAGAGTAAAACATAATATTGTGATCACTGCCTCCTAATGGCTCTTTTACCTTGAGTTCCCTTATCAGATCAGGTTCATTACACAACACTAAATCCAGAATTGCCTTCTCCCTAGTAGGCTCCAGTACAAGCTGTTCTAATAATCCATTTCGGAGACACTCCACAAACTCTCTTTCCTGGGGTCCATTACCAACCTGCTTTTCCCAGTCTACCTGCATGTTGCAATCTCCCATAACCATCGCAACATTTGCGACATGCCAATTTTAGCTCCTGATTCAACATGCACCCTATATCGAGGCTAATGTTTGGGTGCCTGTAGAGTACTCCCATTAGGGTCTTTTTACACTTACAATTCCTCATTTCTATCCATACTGATTCTACATCTCCTGATTCTCTGTCACCCCTTGCAAGGGAGTGAATATCATTCCTCACCAACAGAGCGACCCCACCCCCTCCGCCCACCTGTCTGTCTTTTCTATATGTTGTGTACCCCTCAAGCTCATCCACTTTATTTTTTATACTTCGCGCATTTAAATACAACACTTTAATTTCGTTATTCACCTCCCCTCTCACACCGGTCACAATTGGCCCTGGCCTTACTCTCTTATCGCTTCTGGAACTTCCCTTCCCATTCATTCGAGAGTCCTTTGCAATTTCTCTTTTATTCGCTTCTCCTTTAACTTCAACTTCATATTCCCAGTTTTACAACCCCCCCCCCCCCCCCTCCCACTACTTAGTTTAAAGCCACACTTGTTGAAATGTGGATTGAGATTTAGGCTTCACGTTCATTATTGTCACGTGTGTCGAGGCGCATGAATAACGTTGTTTTACATGCGATCTAAACGGATTAAATACGATATACAGATGTTATCAGTTCAAACTCAAGAACAATAGGTAAAGCAAAGGGAAGATACAGAATGCAGAACATAGTTCTTTATTCTTTGGAGCGTAGAAGGTTGAGGGGGGACTTGATAGAGGTTTTTTAAATTTTGAGAGGGACGGACAGAGTTGACGTGGGTAGGCTTTTCCCTTTGAGAGTGGGGAAGATTCCAACAAGGGGACATAGCTTCAGAATTGAGGGACAAAGGTTTAGGGGTAACATGAGGGGGAACTTCTTTACTCAGAGGGTTGTGGCTGTATGGAATGGGCTTCCGGTGGAAGTGGTGGAGGCTGGCTCGATTTTATTATTTAAGAGTAAATTGGATAGGTATATGGATAGGAGGGGATTGGAGGGTTATGGTCTGAGTGCAGGTAGATGAGACTAGGTCAGGGAGAATGGTCGGCGTGGACTGGTAGGGCCGGACAGGCCTGTTTCCATGCTGTAGTTGTTATATGTTATATGTTATATGTTATGGTGGCGCATCTGTTCCATAGAAAAATATCCGCCATGGAGTAGCGATGACAGACCGTACTATCCGTACGTACGTACTATCGTGAAGGTGACAGGGTAGACCATCTGATCAACTGTTGGTCCTTTGAAGGGCACTTTTTTTCCGAGGGACAAATCATGACTTCAATCTCTGCACCGAGTTGAAGATCCGTATCGCGCTCTTTAAATTAGATAACGTCAAAGCTTAATAGTCTACGGAGCATGTGCTGGTAAATGGGACTTATTAATTGGAAATCGTAGACAAGGATAGTTGCTGGGATGTTTCTCTGCCGTGTGGCACGTGGCTCTCGGTCCAGTCTATGTACTTTTTGCCATTTGTGGTATCACCGTTGTTAGTTAAAGCAGGGCTTCGCTCATAATTATCTTTATGGCCCGAGCTCTAGGTGGAGTTAAGTTCTATATTCCTTGGATGGCAGAAGGCTGGGGGGTGGGGGGTAATCGTACAAAGGTATATAAATCGTGAGGGGAATAAATAGTGTCGATGTACTGTCATTTACCCAGAATGGAGAATCAAATAACAGATGTCAGAGGATTAAGAGAGGCAAGATTTACAAGGAACTGGAAGGAAAGACCTTTACACTCAGATGGTGATGGGTATAAAGAACGAGCTTTCAGTAACGGTAGTTGAGGCATGTTGAAGATGGTGCATTTATACAGCCACAACATTTGGAATATAGCTACCAAATCTGCTTTAGCAATAAGTAAGCATGATCGGCTATTTCTATTGTTCGGCTTGAACTGATTTTGTAGCAATGTTCAGGTGCGATGGCGATGTAATTTACACTCTAACTCAAGTGCGCTTGAGTTGTGCGAAGTATGCATTTGTTTTGGACTATCAGTTCTTTTATTAGGTCACCCACTTCTAACATTCGATACGTTTTCCTCACTCCACAAGTGTCATCTGAGTCTTCTGCGTTTATCTTGCTTCACACTTGTATTTCAGAATCCCGGCAATTACTACGGTCCAGGTGATCTGGGAATGAATGTAGGGCTAGGGCGATGGCATCGTCCGTGGACCTGTTGTGGCGGTAGGCGAACTGCAGTATGTCAAGGCCCCTGGGTAGACTGGATATAATTCGTTCCATTACAAGCTTCCCAAAATATTTCATGATGGTGGATGTCAAGGCCACTGTTCGGTGGTCGTTTAAATTTGAGGTCTTGCGTTTCTTCGTTACGGGAATGATGGTGGTCTTCAAGAAGCAGATGGGTACCTGAGAACGGAGTAGGGAGAGAATAAAGATATCCACGGATACATGTGCTATCTTTTCCGCGCAGCTACTAAGGACACGGCCAGGAACTCCGTCTGGGCCTGTTGCTTTTCGTGGATTTACCCACAGGAAGGCCGCTCTAACCTCTGCAACTGTCAACCTGGGGAGAGCCACACTGGAGTCTGAAGAGCCAGAAGTCACAATACAAAGTATTCACTTCATCAGGTGGGTTTGCACTATCACCAATGATATTGGCTGAACATTCTTTGCATCCATTTATCTGAATCAGACCGTGCCACATTCTCCGTGTGACCCAGAGATTATACTGGGACGCAAGTTTGAACCGGTATTGCCTCTTGGCATCCTTGATGGCTTTGCGGAGACCACATCGTGGCTTCTTGGACCGCTTGGGATCGTTTGACTTGTGTGCATCGGACCTGGCCTTCACCCGTGAATGAAAATCCATAGTTTCCGGTTGGGGAGCACTCGGATTGACTTCGGCGGCACATAGTCTTCCACTCACTTGTTGATGAAGTCAGTCACGGCAGAGGCGCACTCATTCAGGTTAGCTGCAGAATCCGTGACTGCTGACTTAAAGCAGTCGCGTAAGATGTCATCCGTGTCCGTTGTCTAGCTTTTTACAACTGTCTGAATCGGATCCTCCTGCTTCAATTATTGTTTGTTGGCAGGGAGCAGAAGCACAGCTCGGTGGTCAGATTTCTAGAAATGTATCCGTACAGGATGGATGAGGGAGCCTGGGCGTGGAAACACATATAATTCACTGATGGGGCACAGTACAACAGGTCAATGCTGTGTAACGTTCCTTGCTCCAGTTTGCTCACTGTATTGTTTATTTACCTGGGTGGATGGGCGTATGTTCCTGTATGTTTCTTCTCACACACCGTGGGAGTTCTTTCATGGAGACCATCAGGAGCCCATATAGAGCCAGGAACTCCAGCAGATAGAGACGGGAAACTACAGAGAGATAGAGACAAGAAAACTCGCAGAGAGGAGTAGGAACATTCAAGGAAACAGGCAGGGCCCTGCACTAATTCGTCAATAGGTTTGCCTTTCCTGATTTCCCATTTGCAGACGCACTCCCCTATTTCCACATTTACAGTTTCCCTCCGCTAATTTCATATTTGTTGTTTATCCACCCGCCATACTTCAATAACGGTGCACCCGCAAATCTCCATTTGCTGGTGCCCTCCCCTATTTGAACATTTACCGGTGCTCTCCCATAATCACCAAATATATGGCCCTTCCCCAAAATTACTATTTAATGTGATGCCCCAAAAATTGACCGCCCTTAATTGAAGCAGTTGAGTGTATAAACCCAGTACTGTCAATAGAATGCACCAAAAAAAAGTGAGAAGATTTGTGATCGGTTCTAAGGATGATTTCTTTCCGCGCTGTATCTCTAAACTGAGTTTAGACTGTGGCAAAGGCCAGTGGTCAGCAGGTGATGGAAGAGGATAAAACAAATATCTTCCACCGACCCAGAATAATGTTTTGTATCAAAAGGGAATAAAGATACTAAACCTGGAATCTTGAATCTTGGAGGAACTCAGCTGGTCAAGAGAGCAGAAAAACGCACTAATGCTAATGGCATGTTGGCCTTCATAACGAGAGGATTTGAGTATAGGAGTAAAGAGGCCCTTCTGAAGTTGTATTGGGCCCTGGTGAGACCACAACTGAAGTATTGTGTGCAGCTTTGGTCTCCTAATTTGTGGAAGGACATCCTTGCTTTTGAGGTAGGTTTCGGAGGATAATCTCCGGAATGGCAGAACTGTCATATGAGGAAAGATCGGGCTTGTCTTCACTGGAATTTAGAAGCATGAGAGGGGATCTTATAGAAACAGATAGCTACCCGCATTGCATAACTTGCCGGCTATATATCTAGATGGCTGGATGACCAGATGGCTAAATGGCTAAATGGCTTTCTGGCTAGACGGTTGGAAGGCTAGCTGGCTACGGGAAATTGATCAGCTGGGAAGCTGGCTCGCTGGGTAGATGGCGAGCTGAATAAAGCCAGATGGCTGGGTGGTCAGATGGCGAGATGGCTTGATGAGTAGATGGCTAGAAGGCTTGATGGCCAGCTGGCTAGATAGCTAGATAGCTTAGCAGCTAGCTTGATAGATAGATACCTACATGGCTAAATGGCTAAATAGCTAGGTAGCAATAGGAGGTGGGTAGATAGCTAGATAGCCAGTTTAAGAAATAAATAGCTAGATTCATTGCTACACAGATAATTGGATAGATAGCTCTATAATTCAATCACTAGATAGCTCGTTAGACTGCTAGCTAGATAGCCGGATAGCTAGATAGGTGGATTGCTAGCCAACAGGATAGATAACTAGGTAGATAGCTAAATATATAGCTAGCTAGATAATAAGATGGCTCGCTTGGTAAATTCCTAGGACTAAATAGCTATATAGCTAGGTGGATAGCTAGATAGGGAGATAGAGTCACAAATAGATAGATAGCTATTTGGTCTGTTAGCTGTAGAGCTAGACAGCTGGATGAATAGTCAAATTTTATAAGTAGCGGGCTCCCTACATATGTGGATAGCTGTTTAGCTAGTTAGCATGACAGCGAGGAAGCTGGATATCAAGTTATATAGATTGATTACCAGCGGGAAAGACAGTCAGATAGCGTGTTAGTTCTCTAGATAGCTAAATAGCTGCATTTCTACATAGCTTGATAGACAGATAGACAGATGGGTGGCGAGAGTGCTGGATCTCTGCATAGCAAAATAGTTAGCTAGTTGTGTAGGCAGCTGTTTGTGGAGTGCGCTCTCGCTCGTTCGCTCTCTGGGGGCCGCGTGAAACGGAGATCGAGAGAGACCTAGTTCGATCCAGCTAGATAGCTGCTAAATCGCTATAAAACTCTCTTGCTATCTGGCTCGTGAGCTATCTACTGGTATGCCTGGCTGGATGCCTAGTTCACTAACCATCTAGCAACGGTCTGTCAGGTTATCTAGCTATCTAGATAGCTAACCCGCTATCTGGCCGTCAAAGCCGTTGGCTTACAGTCTAGTTATCTAGATATCTATCTCTCTAGCCATCAGGCAAGTTAGCGACCTAGCTATGCAGCTACCGAAATATCCAGCTCTGCAGCTATCAATCCAGATATCTCGGGAGCTAGATTGGCAGCCAGCAGCATGTAAGCTGTCTCGATAGCACGGTAGCGAGGTACCTAGGTAGCTATCGACATGCATTGCTAGATAGCTAGAACGCTGGATATATAGATAGTAAGATAGCTATCTCGCTAGATAGTCAGCTCTTTGAGGCGTGTGCTCTCTCTCGCTCATCCTCTGTGGGCTTCGTGAGAGAGGGAGATCTCTAGATCTAGCTGGATAGATAGGTACCTAGCAAATGAGACAGCTAGATAGTTACATCGCTAACTAAATGGCTATACGTACAGATAATTGGCCTAGATGGCTGGATGGCTAGATCGCTAGAAAGGTAGATGGCTATTTGGCGAGACGGTTAGAAGGCTAGCTGGGGAGAGGTAAAGGGACAAGTATTGGTCGAAGGGGGTGTCCCTTTTTCTCCCCCCTCGACTCCATCCAAGGACACAAACAGTCTTTCCAGGTGAGGCAGAGGTTCACCTGCACCTCCTCCAACCTCATCAACTGTATTCGCTGTTCCAGGTGCTAACTTCTCTACATCAGCGTGACCAAGCGCAGGCTCGGCAATAGTTTCGCTGAATACCTCCGCTCAGTCCATCTCAACCAACCTGATTTCCCGGTGGCTCAGCACTTCAACTCCCCCTCCCATTCCCAATCTGACTTTCTGTCCTATGCCTCCTCCATTGACAGAGGAAGGCCCAGCGCATATTGGAGGAACAGCACCTCATATTTCGCTTGGGTAGTTTACACCCCAGCGGTAAAAACATTGACTTCTCTAACTTCAGATAGTCCCTGCTTTCCCTCCCGATCCCCTGCTCCTTCCCAGTTCTCCCACCAGTTTTCCTGTCTCTATCTATATCCTATCTCTGTCCGGCCCCATCCCCTGACATCAGTCTGAAGAAGGGTCTCGATCCGAAACTGCACTCATTCCTTTTCTCCAGAGATGCTGCCTGACCCGCTGAGTTACTTCAGCATTTTGTGTCTACCTTAGCTCGATAGCTAGTCAGGTAGATATATAACTATATTGTTAGATACAGATCGAGATAGCTAGATAGCCACATAGCTAGATAGCTAGCTTGGCTGATAGCAAGTTAGCTGGGTAACGAGATAGCTAGACTGCGTCGGGAATCGCATTCCTGCGCACATTTTCTCATGAAATTTGTAAAGGTTGTGAAGTCGTCGTTCAGGTCCATTGTCTAATCCTTGAATAGCGACAAATGTTAGATAGAGCTCTGGGGGCTCACGAAATCAAGGGATTTCGGGAGAAAGCAGGCACAGGTTACAGATTGTGGATGATCAGGCATGATCACAGTGTATTGCGGTGCAGGCTCGAAGGGCCAAAGGGCATCCTCCTGCACCTATTTTCTATGTTTTCTATGTCGATAGACTCCGTGGCATCCCGGAGTCAGTAATGAGTTCATAAGTTCTGACGTCATTTGAGTAAGTCACTCTGCTCACCGAGTCTGTTCCGCCATTCGATCATGGCTGCCCTATCTTTCCCACTTAAACCCAACCCCAACTTTGACACTCTTACTAATCACAAGCCTGTCTATCCCTGCTTTTACATTATCTAATGACGGCCTCCACATCCGTCTGTGCCAGAATTCCACAGATTCACCACCCTGTGTTACTTGCGACCGGCCCATTCCTTGTATGTGTACATACTTGGCCAATAAACGTATTCATTGATGCATTCATTCATTCATTCATTCATTCATTCATTCATTCATTCATTCATTCATTCATTCATTCATTCATTCATTCATTCATTCATTCATTCATTCATTCATTCATCCATTCATCCATTCATTCATTCATTCATTCTCTGACTAGCGTCAGAATAAAAGGACCTACTTTTTAAAATGAGATGATGAGGAATTTATTTCGTCAGAAGGTAGTAAATCTTTGGAATTCTGCCACAGATGGCTGTGTAAACCGTCATTGGGTATTTTTAAAGCAAAGGTAGACAGGTTGGTGATTCCTAAGAGTGTCGATGGTTAAGGGGAGAAGGCAGGAGAATGGGATTGAGTGGGAAAGATCGGTCAGCAATGATTGAATGTCGGAGTAGACTCGATGGACCCAATACCCTAACTATGCTGCTATGACTTATGCACTTCGTGTTATGTTTAACAGAGCACTGCCACATCCACACACAGCGCGCCTCAGTGGATGTACAGTAGCAATATACTGTCACAGCGCCCTCCCGTGGATAAACATCAGCAGCACACTGCAGCATCCATACACATCGAACCTCAGTAGACAATAGACAATAGGTGCAGGAGGAGGCCATTCGGCCCTTCGAACCAGCACCACCATTCCATGTGATCATGGCTGATCATTCTCAATCATCCCCCCGTTCCTGCCTTCTCCCCATACCCCCTGACTCCGCTATCCTTAAGAGCTTTATCTAGCTCTCTCTTGAATGCATTCAGAGAATTGGCCTCCACTGCCTTCTGAGGCAGAGAATTCCACAGATTCACAACTCTCAGACTGAAAACGTTTTTCCTCATCTCCGTTCTAAATGGCCTACCCCTTATTCTTAAACTGTGGCCCCTGGTTCTGGACTCCCCCAACATTGGGAACATGGTTCCTGCCTCTAACGTGTCCAACCCCTTAATAATCTTATGTTTCGATAAGATCCACTCTCATTCTTCTAAATTCCAGTGTATACAAGCCTAGTCGCTCCAGTCTTTCAACATCCAACAGTCTCGCCATTCCATGAATTAACCTAGGAAACCTACGCTGCTTTCCCTCAATAACAAGAATATCCTTCCTCAAATTTGGAGACCGAAACTGCACACAGTACTCCAGGTGCGATCTCACTACGCCCCTATACAACTGCAGAAGGACCTCTTTGCTCCTATACTCAACTCCTCTTGTTATGAAGGCCAATATTCCTTGGCTTTCTTCTCTGCCTGCTGTACCTACATGGTTCCCTTCAGTGACTGATGCACTAGGACACCAAGATGTACAGTAGCAATATACTGTTACACCGCTTCATTCACAAAATGCTGGTGTAACTCAGCAGGTCAGGCAGTATCTCGGGAGAGAAGGAATGGGTGACGTTTCGGGTCGAAGAAGGGTCTCGACCCGAAACGTCACCCATTCCTTCTCTCCCGAGATGTGCCTGAACCGCTGAGTTACTCCAGCATTTTGTGAATGAATCGATTTGTACCAGCATCTGCAGTTATTTTCTTATACGGTTGCACCGCCCTCCCGTGGATGCACACTGCAACATCGAGATACAGCTGCCCTCAATGTATGTACAATAACAGTACATCGGAGCATCAGCGTTGCTGAAGTTGGATATTAAGGTTCCAGTGCGTAACTCACAGATCGTGGCAGCACGCTTCGAGTTCTAAATAAGTCAAGTGGAATGATTGCCATATTTGATCGAGGCATTGCTAATGACTCAGGAAGTCAATATTCATATTTGGAGAACTTTTCTTCGGCCGGCTTTGCAGTTTTTTTGTGCTGTTATGGTCGTTCTAGCACAGGAAGGATATGGGCGTTTCGGAAAAGTTGCTCAATACGTTTACAAGAACATCACCTGGCGCATATGAACAACCAGACGTTGGACTGATTTAGCTGGAACACCGGAGATCGGGCAGTAACCTGATAGATCGATATCAAATTATGAGAGGCACAGATAGGGTAAAAAGTCTGAACAGTCCTCCAAAGATAGAAATATCAAATATTAGATGCCACCCCCTTAAGGTGAAAGGGATGAAGTTTAAGCGAGTTGTGAGGGGAAAGCTGTTTACACAAAGGGCAGTAAGTGCCTTGAACGCAATGCCGCAGGTGGTCATTAGGTCAAAAGGAAAAGGAGTAGAATTAGGTCATTCGGCCAATCAAGTCTCCTCCGCCATTCAATCGTGGCTGATCTCTTTCCCTCCTAACCCCATTCTCCTGCCTTCTCGCCATAACTTCTGACACCTGTACATATCAATAATCTATCTATCTCCGCCTTAAAATATCCACTGTCGTGGCCTACACAGCCTTCTCTGGCAAAGAATTCAACAGATTCACCACCCTCTGACTGAATAACTTTCTCCACGTCTTCTTCATACCGGAATGTCCTTTAATTATGAAGTAATTATGCCCTCTAGTGCTAGACTCTCCCACTTGTGGAAACATTCTCTCCACAACCACTCGATGCAAGCCAGTCACATATCTATATGTTTCAATGAGGTCCACCCTCATTCTTCTAAACTCCAGCGAGTACAAGCCCAGTGTCAACAAACGCTCATGATAGGTTAACCTATTCATTCATGGGATCATTCTTGTAAACCTCCTCTGGACCCTCTCCAGAGCCAGCACACACTTCCTCCGATATGGTGCCCAGAATTGCTCACGATATTCCAAATGCGCCCTTCCCAGCGCCTCAACATTATAATCCCAGCTTTTGTATACAAGCCCTCTTGAAATAATATCAGCATTGATTTTGCTTTATTTACTACCGATTCAACTTGCAGATAATTTTTTGGGAATCCTGAACTAGCTCTCCCAAGTCCCTTTGCATTCCGATTAATGGATTATGTCCCCATTTAGAAAGTAGTCTATGCCATTATTCCTCCTAGCAAAATGTATTACTCTGCACTTTGTCACACTATATTCGATCTGTCATTTCTCTTTCAACTCCCCCAACATGTCCGAGTCCTTCTGCAGTCCCTGCTTTCTCTACACTACCTGCCATTCCACCTATTTTCGTATCATCCGCAAACTTTGCCACAAAGCCTTCAATCCCCTCGTCCAAATCATTAATATAAAACGTGAAGTGTCGCGGACCCAGCACTGACCCTTGCAGATCTCCACTATTCACTGCTAGCCAACTAGAAAAAAGCCCCCTTTATTGCCACACTTTCCCTTCTGCCGTCCAGCCAAACTGCTATCCATGCTGGTATCTGCCCTTTGATACCGTGGGCTCTCATCTTCCTAAGCAGCCAACGTGTGACACCTTCTCAAAGGCTTTCTGAAAATCAAAGTAAACAACATCTACTGACTCTCCTTTGGCTGTCTTGCTATTTACCTCTTCAAACAATTCCAGCAAATTTATCAAGCACGACCTCCCCTTGACAAAGCCATGCAAACTTCTGCCTACTTCATGGCGAACTTACAAGTACTCTGTCACCTCATCCTGTATAATGGGCCCTAAAATCTTACCAATCACTCCATTGGTGTTGGAGGCAGATACAATAGTGACATTTAAGACAAGTTCAGATTTCCAGGCAATGAAGAGATATGCATTATGTGCAGGTAGGTAAGGTTGGTCGTATCATGTACGGCACAGACATTATGGGCCGAAAGTCCTGACGTGCCTTGTACTTTGTGTAGGAAAGAACTGCAGATGCTGGTTTAAATCGAAGGTAGACACAAAATGCTGGAGTAACTCAACGGGACAGGCAGCATTTCTGGAGGGAAAGAAAGGGGTGACGTTTCGGGTCGAGTCTCTTCGTCAGACTGATGTCAGGGGAGTGGGTTGAACAGAGATAGAATGCAGTCGGAGACAGTAAGACTGGAAGCGGGAGAGGGTGGAGAGAGAGGGTAAGCAGGGGCTATTTGAAGTTAGAGAAGTCAATGTTCATACCGCTGGTGTGTAAACTGCTCAAGCGAAATATGAGGTGCTGTTCCTCGAATTTTCGCTGGGCCTCACTCTGACAACAGACGCTGCCAAGGACAGAAAGTTCAGATTGGGAATGGGGGGGGGGGGGGGGGGGGTGAGTTAAAGTGCTGAGCAACCGGGAGATCAGGTAGGTTAAGGAGGACTGAGCGGAGGTGTTCAGCGAAACGTTCGTCGAGCCTATTCTTGGTCTCGTTGTTGTACAGACAGACGTTGACACCTGGGACATCGGATACAGTAGATGAGGTTGCAGGAGATGCAGGTGAACCTATGTCTCACCTGAAAAGGCTGTTTGGGTCCTTGGATGGAGTCGAGGGGGGTGGGGGATAAAGTGACGGGTGTTGCATCTCCTGCGGTTGCAGGGGAAGGTACCTTGGATGGGGGTCTTTTGGGTAGGAAGGGACGAGTTGACCATGGAGTTGCGGAGGGAATGGTCTCTGTGGAAAGCAGAAAGGGGTGGAGATGAGAAGATGTGGCCAGTAGTGGGATCACGTTGGAGGTGGCGACATTTTTGGAAGATTATATGTTGTATGCGACGGCTGAATGGGGTGGAAGGTGAGGGCAAGGGGGAGCTTTGTCCTTGTTGCGAAAGGGGGAGGGGGAGGAATAGCGGAGCTGCGGGACATCGAGGAGACCCTAGTGAGAGCCTCGTCTATAACAGAAGAGGGTAAACCCCGTTTCCTAAAGAATGAGGACATCTCCGATGCCCTGATATGGAAAACCACATCCTGGGCGCAGATGCGGCGTAGGCAGAGGAATTGGGAGTTGGGGATAGAGTCTTTACAGGAGGCAGGGTGGGAAGAAGTGAATCACCTCTGCACCCTCTCCAAAGCTATCACATCCTTTATATAATGTGGTGACCAGAACTGTACACAATACTCCAGCTGTGGCCTCACCAGTGTTCTGTACAATTCCATCATTACACCCCTACTTTTATATTCGATGCCCCGGCTAATGAAGGCCAGTAACCCATATGCCTTTTTAACCACCCTGTCCACCTGTCCTGCTGCCTTCAAGCACTTGTGTACCTGTACGCCAAGGTCCCTCTGTACCCCTGTCTTCCCTAGGGTCCTTCCATTCATGATGTACTCCCTCTCCAAGTTATTTCTGCCAAAGTGCATCACCTCGCACTTTTCAGGATTAAATTCCATCTGCCACTGCTCCGCCCATCTGACCATCTCATCTATATCTTCCTGCAGCTTGCAGATCCTTCCTCGCTATTCACCACACCCCCTACCTTTGCGTCAGCTGCAAACTTGCTGATCATGCCCTGTACGTTGACATCCGGATCATTTATGTAGATTACAAACAGTAAGGGACCGAACACCGATCCCTGCGGCACCCCATTGGACACCGGCCTCCAATCACAGAAGCACCCTTCTACCATCACCCTCTGCCTTCTGTCACTAAGCCAGTTTGTTATCCATTTTGCCAAGGTGCCCTGGATCCCATGGGCTCTTACCTTCTTGACTAATCTCCTGTGTGGGACCTTGTCAAAAGCCTTACAGAAATCCATGTATACCACATCCACTGCACTACCCCCATCTACCTCCTTGGTCACTCCTTCAAAAAATTCAATCAAGTTAGTCAGACACGACCTTCCCTTAACAAAGCCATGTTGACTATCCTTAATTAACCCTCGATCCTCCAAATGAAGACTGATTCTGTCCCTCAGAATTTTTCTAGCAGCTTCCCCAGCAGCTTCAGACTCACCGGCCTGTAGTTCCCTGGTTTATCCTTACTGCCCTTTTTAAAATAATGGCACCACATTAGCTATCCTCCAGTCCTCCGGTACATCCCCTGTTGCAAGAGAGGCTCTGAAAAATTGTGCCAGAGCCCCCGCAATCTCCTCCCTTGCTTCTCTCAGCATCCTGGGATACATCTCGTCAGGGCCCGGAGACTTATCCACTTTTAAGCCTGCCAGAGCCTCCAGCACCGCCTCCCTGTCAATAGCAATATGCTCAAGAACATCACAACCCTCCTGCTCCATTTCTAAGTCCGCATCGCCTTCCTCCCTCGTAAAAACAGATGCAAAAAAAAGCATTTAAAACATCTCCTACATCCTCTGGCTCCACACACAGCTTTCCACTATGATCCCTGATGGGCCCCACTCTTTCCCTCGTTATCCTCTTACACTTGATATACTTATAGAACACTTTGGGATTTTCTTTTATTTTGCCCGCTAGTGCTATCTCATGGCCCGTTTTTGCTCTCCTAATTTCTTTTTTAAGAACCGCCCTACACCTTCTGTATTCCTCTAATGATGTCTGTGCCTTAAGTTCTTTATGCCTTCCAAAAGCCCCCCTTTTTTTCGAATCAATCCTACTATATCGTTCGACATCCAAGGTTCATATCATATCATATCATATCATATATATACTGCGCGGAAACAGGCCTTTTCGGCCCACCAAGTCCGCGCCGACCAGCGATCCCCGCACATTAACACTATCCTACACCCACTTGGGACAATTTTTACATTTACCCAGTCAATTAACCTACATACCTGTACGTCTTTGCACTTGTTTGTCCCACCCTTAAACTTTGGGGAACATGCTTCCTCTGTACTTTTTCAATTATTCATTTGAATGACTCCCACTGTTCTGATGCGGTCCTCCCCACGAGAAGCTGATCCCAGTCCACCAGGGCCAACTTCTGCCTTATCAGATTAAAATCGGCCTTGCCCCAATTTAGAAATTTTCCTCTTTCCTCTGGTCCCTCTTTTTCCTTTTCCATTACCACCTTAAATATCACTGAATTGTGATCACTGTCACCAAAATGCTCTTCCACTGACACCTCAGCCACCTTTCCGGCCTCATTTCCCAAGATTAAGTCCAATACCGCCCCCTACCTTGTTGGACTTTCAACATATTGGCTCAAAAATCCCTCCTGGGTGACCCTTAGGAACTCTGCACCCTCTGGGCCCTTGACACTTTGTCTATCCCAATCAATATTCGGGAAGTTGAAATCCCCTACTATTACTACCATGTTGTTTTCACACACCCCCCGAGATTTGCAAATATGTTCTTCTATTTCCCTCTGACTGTTTGGGGGTCTGTAGTATACACCCAGTAAGGTGCATGCCCCTTTTATATTTCTCAATTCCACTCAAATAGCCTCATTTGAGGAACCCGCTAATATGTCATCCCTTCTTACAGCAGAAATAGATTATTTGATTAATACTGCAACACCCCCTCCCCCTTTTCCCTGCTCTCTGTCTCTCCTGAAGATTCTATACCCTGGAATATTGAGCTGCCAGTCCTGCCCTCCCTTCAACCATGTTGCCGTAATGGCAACAATGTCGTACTCCCATGTGTTCAGTAACACCTTCAATTCATCCCCCTTGCTTCCACTACACCTTGCATTAAAATAAATGCCGTTCAGACTTGCCCTACCCCATTGTGCTAGGGCATTCTTGTTCTGCCTCCCAATCTGACCATTATTTCCTCTATATTTTCCTTCTCCTCACCCCCTATACTAGCTCCATGCTGTATCCCAACCCCCTGCCAAATTAGTTTAAACCCACCCCAACAGTGCTAGCAAACCTCCCCGCCAAGATATTGGTCCCCCTCTGGTTAAGGTGGAGACCATCCGGCCTATACAGTTCCCACCTTTCCCAGAAAACAGGCCCAATTATCCAGAAAAACGAATCCCTCCCCCCCTGCTCCAAATCCTGAGCCACACATTAAACGGCTCTATCCTCCTATTTCTATATTCACTAGCTCGTGGCACAGGGAGTAATCCACAGATTACAACCTTAGATGTCCTACACTTCAATCCTCTACCTAGTCCTTTTTTATCTCTCTTCCTAGCCCCCTAAATTCTCCTTTCAGGACCTCTTCCATTATCCTACATATATTGTTGGTACCTATATGTACCACGACCTCTGGCTCATGTCCCTCCCCTTTCAGGATATCCTGGACACGCTCAGACACATCCCGGACACCGGCACCAGGGAGGCAAACCACCATCCGGGTCTCCCCGACTGCGTCCACAGAATCGCCTATCTGACCCCCTCCCTATTACTATCGCTCTCCTCTTCCTTTCCCTACCCTTCTGAGCAACAGGGCCGGACTCCGTGCCAGAGGCCCGGGAGCCGTCGCTGCCCCCAGGTAGGCTATACTCCCCAACAACACCTAAACAGGAGTATTTATTACCAAGGGGTACATCCACTGGGGTACTCTCTCGTCCCTGCCTCTGCTCCTTGCCCCCCCCCCTAACCGTGACCCACTTGTCTACCTCCCGTGGTCTTGGAGTGACCACCTCTTTATAAACTCCTCTCTATAACCTCCTCACTCTCCCTGACCAGACGGAGGTCATCAATCTACCGCTCCAGGTTCCTAATACGGTCCCTTAGGAGCCCCATCTCATCGCACCTGGCGCAGATGTGGATGTCTGGAATACTATCAGACTCCCAGATTCCCCACATCCGACACCCAGAACAATAAACTGCCCTGGCACTCATACTCCCCAAACAAAGCCCCGTGCTCGGTTACTAAACCTACCGCCCGGCCGCTACTCCACCCGCTCCAACCGCCCACCCAAAAGAACTGAGTGATCTCCTGGGAGAGGCGAAAAACCGGATAAAAAAACCCAGGCCAATTTGGGGGAAAAAATCCAGGAAATTCCTCTCCGACCCCAAGCTAGGCGATCGAAACTTGTCCGGGAGATCACACAGGTCTTACTCCTTACTATCTTCACACAATACTTCCTAGGCTGCTACTACTGCTACTGCTACTGCTGCTGTTGCTGCTGCTGATTGCTGCTGCTGCTGCTGCTGCTGCTGAGGGGGATAGATTTAATAGGAACCCGAGGGGCAACTTTACCACACAGAGGGTGGTGGGTCTATGGAACGAACTGCCGGAGAAGGAAGTTGAGGCAGGGACTATCACAACATTTAAGAGATACTTGGACAGGTACATGGATAGGACAGGTTTGGAGGAATTTGGGCCAAACGCAGGCAGGTGGGTCTAGTGTAGATGGGGCATGTTGGTAGGCGTGGGCAAATTGGGGGGGAGGTAGGGTCTGTTTCCACGCCGCATCACTCTATGACACTAAATACTATCTCCGTGCAGCAGTCTGATTGTGGAGAGGAAGAAGCTGTTCCTGATAAACTCCAGAACTCCCCGTAAATTGGCAACACCAGTAGACAGAGCGGTGAAGAGGGCGTGTGGTCCGCTTGCCTTCATCTGCCGGGGCAACGAGTTCAAGAGCCGGATGTCAAGATGCATCTCTCCAGGACTTTGGTCAGGGTGCAGTTGGAGTATTGCGTGTAGTTCTGGTCGCCCCCATTACAGGAAGGATGTGGAGGCTTTGGAGAGGACGAGGGGAGTTACAGAGACAGGGAGAGGGGGTATAGGGGCCGGAGGGGAGGGGGGTCACAGAGACTGGTGTAGGAAACAATCTCTCCCCTCCCCAGGGAAGAGGCGCAGGGACAGCTGTTATATCCCACGGCGGCTAACCGTTCTAACCGCACTTCCCAAGCATGGCGTTGGAGAGAGAAGTGAGGGCGAGCAGGAGGAGAGTTGGGGAAAAGAGAGAGAGAGGGAGACAGATAGGGGGAGATAGCTGAGAAGACGAAAGGGGAGGAGTTGGAGGGAGAGTGAACTATCAAAGTGGGAAGATGAAGAGAGAGGGGAGTTCAGAGCGAGTGGGTTGGCAAAAGGGGAGAGGGAAGGGTGAGATAGAAAGAGAGAAACTGAGGGAGAGATGCGTTAAGTGTGAGAGGGGAGGGAGGGGTAAGGGGTGAAAGGTTCACAGAGACAGAGGTGCAGAGAGAGAGAATAGAGAGGGCAGGAGAGAGGGTCACAGTTCAAAGAGAGGACAGCAGTAAGAATGGATGGAGAGAGAAAGGGAGGAGTGAGATGTGCCGGATCATTCGCTGTGTTATTTGGGTTTCGGACAATTCTGAAGCCACAATATTTCTGTTCTCTGAGTGTCGTGAGTCTTTGGGTCGTTCCTGCTCAGAGGTGACGAAGGCAGAGAATGTTATTGTCCCGGCGCAAAATCAGACCCACTGCAGGCGAGCAAGGAGTGAATGGTTACCGGCCTCGCCGGGAGTGTGGGGGTGAGGTTGCATTCAGTTAAGCCGCGATCATATTGAGTGGTGAAACAGAGTGGAGCGGCCATTTTAGTGCGTGGTGATCTGTTGATCTAATTCCTCAACCTGTGGACAAATGTCACCCAGTCCACCTTCAAACTGGGCACCAGAAGCCCTAAGAGGGTCCCTGGAATTTGGGATTGCCTTAGTGAGTGAAGCGGATTGAAGGAAATCAGACAAACAACATGAGGCGGAGAGTTGGACCTGGTGGAGTTTGAAACAATATCCCCTTTGCTGGAACAATGCCGCTCCCAATTTCTATCCCTCAGTATCGCCACAATTCCCAGTCTTTGTAGTTTCTCAATCAATTCCCTGAATAAATCACGA
>NC_135991.1:12474528-12574456 GCF_053455715.1 Rhinoraja longicauda | reverse complement strand
GATGGGATCATCCGCCCGGGACTGACAGCTGGAAGATTCGGCGGTGAATGTAAGGAGCCGGAGCCCGGAGCGGAGAGACGGCGGCCGCCTCCGGGATGCGCTCAGGGCGCGGGTTTATTAATGAGCCGCAGCGCTGAGGTGAGCGGATATTTCACCGCGCTCCTCATCTGCTCCCTGAACTTGGACTGTGTCACCGCGTAAATAAATGTGTTGGTGCAGCAGCTGAGATTACTCAGCAAATACCCGACGTCGTTAAAGATATATTGAGAATCATTCCCATCAGTTCCAATCCCTGTGATCTGATAATAGACGAAGTTTACAACCATCGTCAGCCACAGGAGGATAAAGCTGCCGGAGATGGTGAAGAGTAAAACCACAGACCTCCTCCTGCTCTCCATCTCCGGGTCACTGCGCTTCTCCCCCTTGCTCTGACCCCTCAGCCCCTGACGGACCCGACTGGCCACTAAAATGTGCCGGACTGTCAGAGCGTTGACCAGCAGGATCACAGTGAACGGGAGGAACGGAGTTAAAACCGTGTCGATCCAGTCAAATGCCACCCACCCGGGGTCAGTGTAAGCACTGTCCACCGTGACACAGTCCCACGGGACATTGTCGATGATTATCCAGGGTTCCTGTGAGAAGTAGCGGGGAACGTTTTTCAGACAGAGCAGAACGCCGGCTGTTGCGAGAACCGCACCGGCAGTTTTCCCGGTGCAATATTTTGTTTTCAGCTTCTGGCAACAAATGGCGACAAAGCGATCAAAGGTGAAAGTGACGGTGAACCAGACAGAACAGTCTGTAGATGCAAACAGTAGTACAGTGTTAACACTACACACAGGGGTGATGGACAGGAAACTCCAAGGAAAGTAATGATATCGGATCCGATACAAAATGACCGTGGTGGTCAGGGTGAGTAGATCGGCCGCTGCCATGGCCACCAGGTAGCGAGTGGTGCAGGTGGAGAGGCCGCACTTTCCCCGGGACAGGATCACAATCGCCATTAAATTCACTGCGGAAAGAGAAGGGGACGGACACTGGGCATTACTGAACACGGTCTCCGGGGCTGAACACTGGCTCCACTTTCAGGTGAAGACCAGGAGTGTTGGAGTCGGTGCGCGGCTGCAGGTTTAACAATGTCAGACCCGGCTCCGACTGTGCCCGACCTGCCTGCTTCAGGGGAGAGGGGATAAGGGGACGGGCGGGGTAAAAGGCGGGGATGGAACGAGCAGCCGCCCGCCACAAAAGGCGGAATGGTCCTGTTTACAGTTAACCCCGCTCACAGTCCCTGATGGGGCCGGGTTCACAGACTTAACCGTGACCGGCCGCGTTTAACCAGGGCTCTGGGAACTCGTTAATGGGGACGAGGAGGGTTCCAGAGGGAAGGCAGGGACAACTTAGGATCCGCCAGCAGAGTGGCTCCGTTAATGGATTCATTCCATTGAGGTCAGTTCGGTAACAACACACGCCGGTAGATCCGCGGCCACTGGTTCAGGAGATCGATCCAATTATTGATCAACAGGCGGTGGAATCCGACTGTGACAGACTCCACAGTGAGACGTGTCCACAGGAGCGGGTGTCCACTCTGATCAATAACTCAGACACAGTGAACTTCACAATATAAACCCCTCCCAGTCACACCGTCCCGGAGAGCTGCCTGGCCCGAGCACTGGGACAACTCTGGGCAAGGTCACACTGAAGGCAAGAACAACATTCTAGTGGGTCCCGGCAGTGGGAGAAAGAGGGTTAGTTTCGGCTGTCTGAAAATTAAACAAATCACAGCGTTAATTCAAAAATATTTCACTGAGAGGATTGATGTGCTTCACATATTCTTGCACAACGATCATGAGTTGGGAATATTGTAACACGATCAGAATCAGGTCAAGACCTGTTAACACACGGAGTTATAAAACTTGAATTGTTCTGCTCACTTACCAGGGACTCCAACGGCAGCAATGATCACGTACAAGATTTTCTCCACACGTTGATATTCCCTGTACTTTTCCCACATTTTCTCGGTCCAGCGACGTGTCCCCGTGAGTTACCGGTAATCTCCCGGAATGAAATGCCGGGGCAGAACTTTCCCGGACACTTTATACAATTTTCCGTCTCCACCGGGACAATGAAGTTTGAACAGAGTTTCAAAATAGAGATTTCGAAATTATTCGCAAACAGATGACATCAGCCAGTGAAATCCTTGCTGAGACATGTCGTGATTTATTCAGGGAATTGATTGAGAAACTCAGAAGACTGGGAATTGTGGCGATACTGAGGGATGGTAAATGGGAGCGGCATTGTTCCAGCAAAGGGGATATTGATTCAAACTCCATCGGATCCAACTCTCCACCACATGTTGTTTATCTCATTTCCTTCACTCAGCAAGGCAATCCCAAATTCAAGGGACCCTCTCAAGTCTTCTGGTGCCCAGTTTGAAGGTGGACTGGACAACCTTTGTCCACAGCGTGATGAATTAGTTCAACAGATCACCTCAGACTAAAATGGCCCCTCCACTCTGTTTTAACACTGAATGTGATCGCGGCTGAACTGATTGTAACCTCAACCCCACACTCCAGGCGACCCCTAGTAAGCATTTAGTCCTTGCTTGCCTGGAATGGATCTGGCTTTGCATTGGGACAACAACATTCTCTACCTTCATCAACTCTGAGGAGGAACGACCCAAAGACTCACGACACTCAGTGAACAGAACCATTGCCACCTCAGAATTGTCTTAAAAGTAGAACAAACGGCGAATGATGCATCATCTCTCCCTCCTCTCTTTCTCTCTCTCCATCTTTACTGCTATTCTCTCTCTGAACTGTTACTCTCTCCCCACACTCTCTATTCTCCCTCTCTGGGCCGACCGCTCTCTGCCAACCTCTCTCCCCTCCCACTCTTACTGCATCTCTCCCTCCTTCTCCCTGTATCTCTCTAATGCTTCCCTCTCCCCCTTTTGCCAACCCACTCGCTCTGAACTCCCCTCTCACATTTCCCACTCTCCCTTTGATAGTTCACCTCTTCTTTCGTCTACTCCTCCATCTCTCCGTTTTATCTTTGTACGACCTATTTCTCTATCCATTTCCCCACCTCTCCATCACTTGCCATCACTTCTCTTTCCAAAGCCTTTCTTGGCAAGTGCAGTTAAAACGGTTAGCCACCATGGGATGTACCAGCTGTCCCTATACACCTTCCCTCACGCTCGAGCAGCCCTTCTAGGTGAGACAGATGTTCACCTGCACCACCTCTAATCTCATCTACTGCATGTGGTGTTCCAGATATGGCCTCCTTTACATCGGTGTAGTGAAATTGAGACTCGGCGACCGTTTTGTCGAACATTTACCCTCGTTCTGCTAAGACCTTTCTGTCCTGGGCCTCCACCAACGCCAGAGAGGTTACATTAAAACAGAAAGAACGCCACTTGATAGTCCGCTTGGGAACCTTGCAACCTAATGTTATGAACATTAGCAAATGCCAGGTAACCAACGTGCAACTTCCCGCTCTTCCCTCGCTCTTTCCCTTGCTTCACGCGGACTCGCAACTGTTCATCCCCTCCACCACACCTTCAACCGATATTCCCTCCTCTCTCTTTATAATTCCAACCTTGCTCAATCCTTATCTCGCAACCTTTATCTTTTAACCTCTGGTCTCAACTTCCTAATTCTGAAAAAGGTATTCAACCTCTCATCATTCAACTCGCTTTGTCCTGCTGTTCCATCCTTCTCCAGCTTCCCACCACAATCAGTCTGAAGAAGGGTCTCGAACCGAACTTCACCCATCCATGTCCTTAGCAGGCTTAGCTAGTTCGGCGTGCCCTCTGCAACTCTCACCAACTTCGACAGATGCAGCATAGAAAGTATTTTATCAAGATGCATCACAGCTTGGTTTGGGAACAGCTTCATACAAGAACGCCAGAAATTGCTGCGAATTGTCCAGACCATCACACAAAGCAACCTCCCATATATTGACTCAATTTATAAACTACGCTGCCTCGGCAAGGCCAACAGCATAATCAAGGTCGAGTCGCACCCTTGCCGCTCCTGCTTCTCCTCTGTCCCATCAGGCAAAATGTATAGAAGTGTGAAAATTCACACCTCCAGTTTCAGGGACAGCGTCTTCCCAGCTGTTATCAGGCAACGGAATCATCCCGCCACAACCAGAAAACAGTGCTGAACTACTATCTACCTCTTTGTTGATCCTCGGACTATCCTCGATCGGATTTTGCAGGCTTTACATCGCACTGAACGTTATCCCCTTATCATGTATCTATACTCTGTAAATGGCTCGACTGTAATGATGTATTTTGTTTCCACTGACTGGGTAGCACGCAACAAAAGCTTTTCACGGTACCTCGGTACACGTGACAATAAACTGCACTAAACTGACATACTCAACGATTTCTCCAGAGCTGTCGCCTGACTCGCATTGGATATTGATTTTGTGTGACAGTGTGAGTGTGCGAGTCCGTGCAAGTGTGTGTTAGCACGTGTATGCGAGTGTGAATATATGAGATTGTGCAAATGAGTCGGTGTGTGTGCGAATGTGTTAGTGTATGCGGTTGCAGGAATTTCAATGATACAGTGATACGTTATTATCACGTACCCAGGTATAGTGAAATGCTTAGTTTTGCAGATCACCCGGTAACATCATGTAGAAGACCTCACCGAGGCGGTACAAAAGTGTCGCCACATTTTGACGCCGACAAAGTTACAAACGTTGGCCGGATAGTTCTATCTCCTTCCTGCCGCCGCAACGCGGGTCGCCCCTTCGTTCTCGGCGGCCTTCCTCGCTCTCCGACGGTCCACCTCGCTCTCTGCGGTTCCTCGCGGCTCCCACCTCGCTCCCGCGGCGCGGTTCTCATCTCCATCCGCGGTGGGCGAGCCGGGCCGACCGGGCCGTCTGAAGGGCTTGGCCCCGCTCACCGGGAACACTCCCGGCCAAGCTGCGCTGCGCTGCTCGCCGCGAACATTCAAGGATACACTCAATCCCAAAACGTGCACGCGTGCATGCGGGTCTGCGTGTGAGAGAACGGTAGAGTATGTAAGAGTGCCTATATTTGTATGTGTGTGTGTGTGTGTGTGTGTGTGTGTGTGTGTGTCTGTGCGAGTGCATGAGTGTGCGTGCGAGTGTGTGAGCATTAGTAAGTGTGGATGCAAGTGCGATTGAATATCTGTGTCTGAGTGGGAGAGTGCATATGGGTTTGTGAAGGACAGTGTTTGCGTCTGTGCGTGTGTGTGGCTGTTTTTGAGAATGTGAGAGAATATGTGGGATGTGAGTTTGTCAGAGTGTTTCAGTATGTAATTCTTTGATAGTGTGTGTTTGGGAGAGTATATGATGGTGTTGTCAGAGAATGTGTTTGTGTGTAATTGTGTGCGAATGAGTGCGTGTCTCTTCGTGCTAGGACGTGTGAATATCTGTTAGTGTGAGTGCATGTGTACGTGTGATTGTATGTGAGAAAGTGTGACAGTATATTTGATTGTTTGTGATTGCATTTGAGAGACTGTGTGTGTCTTCGTGCGCGGGTATGTGTGTGTGCGTGTTTGACTGTGTTTGAGGGTGTGAACATGTGTGTTTGTTATGATGTAATGGCATACTGTGGGTTTTATTGACGACGTGACACGATGTGGGGCATTACTGATGGAGTGACACACTGTGCAGTGGAACTGATGGAGTGACACAATGTACGGTAGTAATGGTGGATTAACACACTGTGGGTTGGTACAGATGGAGTGACACACTTTGGAGTTGTATTGATGAAGTGACACACTGCGCAGTAGTACTGATGGAGTGACACACTGTGCAGTGCACTGATGGAGTGACACAATGTGGGGTAGTACTGATGGAGTGACACAATGCGCTGTAGTACTGTTGGAGTGACAACAGTTGATGCAGTACGGGTGGATTGACATACTGTGTTTTGGTACAGATGGAGTGACACAATTTGCAGTAGTGCTGATGAAGTGACACACGTTGCAGTTGTTCTGATGGAATGACACACCGTGGGCCTCTACTGATGTAGTGACACACTACGGGTAATACTCATGGAGTGGCACAATGAGTAGTACTGTTATGACAAACTGCGGTGTAGTACTGACGGAGTGACACACAGTGGAATAGTACTGATTTAGTGACAAATTGTGAGGTCATTGCATCAGTACTACCACGCACTTTGTCACTCCATCAGTACTACTTCAGTGTGCAACTACATCCCGTGGGGTAAAACTGATGGAGTGACACGCTGTGGTGCAGTACTGATGAAGTGACACATGGTGCGTATTACTGATGGACAGACACACTGCGCGGTTGTACTGACGGAGTGAGATACTTCGGTGTAGTGCTGATTGAATGACACACTGGGGGTAGTGTGGACAGAATGGCGCACAGTGGGCTAGTACTGAAGTATTGACCCAATCTTTGGTGGTACTGTCGAGTTGCACATTGAGGAATGGTAAGGACTGACGGTGGGGCAGTACAGATGGAGAGTTACACTGATGGGTGATACTAATTGAATGAGTCTGTGTGGTTGTACAAAATGGAATAACAAGCTTAAGGCATTACTGATGGAGTGCATCACTGTGGTGTAATACTGATGGAATAACATATTGTAGGGTAGTACTGATGGAGTGACACGCTCCAGTATTGTACTAATGGAGTGTAACACTGTGGAGTAGTACTGGTGTAATGACGTACTGTGGAGGTGTATTGATGGAATGACACACTGTCGGGTAGCACGGATGTAATAGCACATTCTGTTGGAGTGACGCAGTAATACTGATGGACTGACACTCTCTGCAGTAGTACTGTTGCGATGAAAAACTGTGGTGAAATAGTGATGGAATTACACACTATGGAGTCGCTGCGATTGGTTAGCGCACTGTGGGGTAATACGGATGGAATGGCAGATTTGAGGTAGTCCTGATGTTGTGAAACACTTTGGGGAGTACTGATAGAAGAACATACTGCGGGGAGCATTGATGGAGTGACACGTTCTAGGGTTGCACTGGAGTGACATGATGTGGGGCAGTGCCGATGTAGTGTAACAATATGGAGTTGTATTGATGCAGTGAGACACTGTGCGGTTTCACCGACGGGGTGACACACTGAGCGGTAGTACTATTGTGATGACAAACTGTGGTGTAGTACTAATGCAATGACACACTGTTTGGTGATACTGATGGAATGACACAATTTGTGGCAGCACTTAATAGAGTGACCCACTGGGATATTCCTGATAGAATGATAAACATCGGGTAGTACTAATGGAATGAGACATGGTGGAGAAATACTAATAGAGTGAAACTGTGGGGAATTACTGATGGAGTGACACAGTGAGATAGGGCTGATGGAGTGACATACTGTGGGGAATACTGATGGAGTGACACGCTGCGTGGTAGTACTGATGGACTGATAATGGATTGTTCTGATGGAGTGACGCACGTACTGATGCAATGATAACCCGAGTGATATTCCTGATGGTGCGATGCTCTATGGGGAGGCACTGATGGAGTGGTACAGTGTAGGGTAACACAGATGGAGTAACAAACTATATTTTATTACTGATGCAGTGGCACACTGTGGGTAGTGCTGGTGGAGTGATACACTGAGGTACTACTGATGGAATGGCACTCTTTGTGGCAGTACTGACGCAATAGCATATTGTGGAATAGTACTGATTGTGTGACACCCTGCGGTGTAGTTGGATAGACATATACCAGAGTAATACTGGTGGATTGAAGCACTGTGGGGTAGTACTGATGGAATGACTCATTGTGTAGTACTGATGGAGTGACACACCGTTGAATAGTACTGATAGAGTGACACCCTGTGTGGTAGTTCTAATGGAATAATACACAAGGTGGTACTGATGTTGAAAAACACTGTGGGTGTGTATTGATGGAATAGTATATAGTGCGGTAGTACCGATGAGTGACACGCTCTGGGGTTGTCCTGATGGAGTGACATAGTGTGTTGTAGTAATGATCGTCTAACACACCGTAGGCTTCTATTGATGGAGTGATGACCAGTTGGGTAGTATTGATGAAATGACACAATGTGGGCAGTAAAGATGGAGCAATACACTTTGGGGTAGACAATAGACAATAGACAGTAGACAATAGGTGCAGGAGGAGGCCATTTGGCCCTTAGCGCCAGCACCGCCATTCAATGTGATCATGCCTGATCATTCTCAATCAGTACCCCGTTCCTGCTTTCTCCCCATACCCCCTGACTCCGCTAACCGTAAGAGCTCTATCTAGCTCTCTCTTGAATGTAGTACTAGTGAAGTGACAAACTGTGGGTGGGCACTGATGGAGTAAAACATTTTGGTGTATTACTGATAGAGTGACACAGTGTGCCGTAGTACCGATGGAGGAACAAACGATATGGTAGTACTGATGTCATGGCACACTGTGGGATAGTATTAATGGTGTGAAACTACTGATGTAATGACACATTATAGGGTAGTTCTGATGGAGCGACACATTGAGGGGAGAACTGATCGAATGACAAATTGTGGGATAGTACTGATGGAATGACTATCCATTTAGTAGTATTGATGCAATGGCATTCCATGGGATGGTTCCGAATGAATGACACGTTGTGATGCAGTAATGATGGAGTAACAGACGATATGGTAGTACTGATGGAGATGGAATGACACGCTGTGGGATAGTACTTATGGATTAGCATCCTGTAGGGTAGTACTGAAGGACTGGTACATTTTGGGGTAGCACTGATGGAGTGACACATTCGATGGTATTACTGAAGGGGGGAAAAGCTGTGGGTAGTACGGATGACATTACATACCTAAGGTAGTACTGACAGTGTGAAACACCGTGGGGCAGAAATGATGGAATGACATACTGTGTCATACACGCTCTTGGGTTCTACTGATGGAGTAACATGTAGTACTGATGGAGTGACATACTGTGACATACTCCTCCTTCCCAGTTCTCCCACCAGTCTCACTGTCTCCAACAAAATTCTATCTCTTTCCCGCCGACCTCTCCGACATCAGTCTAAAGAAGTGTCTCGACCCGAAACGTCACCCATTCTTTGTTTCCAAAGTGCTGCCTGTCTCGTTGAGCTACACCAGCATTTTGTGTCGACCTTCGATTTAAACCAGCATCTGCATTTCTTTCCTACACGAAGTACAAGGCACGTCAGGACTTTCGGCTAATAATAGCTGTGCCGAACATGATACGACCAACCTTACCTGCCTATTCATAATGCATATCTCTTCATTGCCTGAAAATCTGAACTTGTCTTAAATGTCACTATTGTATCTGCGTCCAACACCAGTGGGGTGGTTGGTAAGATTTAGGGCCCATTATACAGGGTGACAGAGTACTTGTAAGTTCACGATGAAATAGGCAGAAGTTTGCACGGCTTTGTGAAGGGGAGGTCGTGCTTGATAAATTTGCTGGAATTAATTGAAGAAGTAAATAGCAAGACAGCCAAAGGAGAGTCAGTAGATGTTGTTTACTTTGATTTTCAGAAAGCATTTGAGAAGGTGTCACACGTTGGCTGCTTAGGAAAATGAGAGCCCACGGTATAAAAAGGGCAGATAACAGCATGGATAGCAGGCTGGCTGGATGGCAGAAGAGAAAGAGTAGCAATAAAGGGGGCTTTTTTCTAGTTGGCTAGCAGTGAATCCACAAGGGTCAGTGCTGGGTCCGCGACACTTCATGTTTTATGTTAATGATTTGGACGAGGGGATTGAAGGCTTTGTGGCAAAGTTTGCGGATGATACGAAAATAGGTGGAAGGGCAGGTAGTGTAGAGAAAACACGGAACTGCAGAAAGACTTGGACATGTTGGGGGAGTTTGCAGAGAAATGGCAGATAGAATATAGTGTGGCAAAGTGCAGAGCAATGCATTTTGCTAGGAGGAATAATGGCATAGACTACTTTCTAAATGGGGATATAATCCATTAATCAGAATGCAAAGGGACTTGGGAGAGCTAGTTCAAGATTCCAAAAAATGTATCTGCAAGTTGAATCGGTAACTCTCTAGCTATCTAGCTATGTGGCTATCTAGCCATCTATATCTGTAGCTATCAATATAGTTTATATCTACCTGACTAGCTATCTGGCTAAGGTACACAAAATGCAGGAGCAACTCAGCGAGTCAGGTAGCATCTCAGTAGAAAATGAATGGGTGACGTTTCGGTTCGAGACCCTTCTTCAGGCTGATGTCAGCGGATGGGGCCGGACAAATATAGGATAAAGATAGAGGCAGGAAGACAGGTGGGAGACCTGGGAAGGGGGAGGGGATCTAGAGGGAAAGCAGGGACTATCTGAAGTTAGAGATGTCAATGTTGATACCCAAGCGAAATATGAGGTGCTGTTCCTCCAATTTGCGCTGGGCCTCACTGTGACAATGGAGGAGGCCCAGAACAGAAAGGGCAGATTGGGAATGGGAGGGGGAGTTGAAGTGCTGAGTTACCGCGAAATCAGGTTGGTTGAGACGGACTGAGCGGGCGTGTTCAGCGAAACTATCGCCGAGCCTGCGTTTGGTCTCGCAGATGTAGAGAAGTTGACACCAGGAACAGCGAATACAGTTGATGAGGTTGGAGGAGGTGCAGGTGAACCACTGCCTCACCTGGAAAGACTGTTTGGGTCCTTGGATGGAGTCGAGGGGGAGGCAAAGGGACACAGCCCTCGAAAGACACCTGTCCCTTTACCTCCCCCTCGACCAACACCTGTCCCTTTACCTTTCCCCAGCTAGCCTTCTCACCGTCTCGCCAAATAGCCATCTACCGTTCTAGCGATCTAGCTATCTAGCCATCTAGCCATCTAGGCTAGTTATCTATACATATAGCTATTTAGTTAACGATCTAACTACCCAGCTGTCTCATTTACTAGGTACCTAGCAATTCAGCTAGATCTAACGAGATCTCTCTCTCTTACGAGGCCCACTGAGGATGAGCGAGAGAAAGCGCACCCCTCAAAGAGCTGCCTATCTAGCGAGATAGCTATCTTACTATCTATATATCCAACTATCCAGCTTTCTAGCTATCTAGCAATGCATGTCGATAGCTACCTAGGTATCTCGCTATCTTGCTATCGAGAGAGCTCACACGCTGACCAACTGAGTTCCTCCATGATTCAAGATTCCAGGTTTAGTATCTTTATTCCCTTTTGATACGAAACTTTTTTTCTGGGTCGGTGGAAGATATTTGTTTTATCCTCTTCCATCACCTGCTGATCACTGTCCTTTGCCACAGTCTAAATTACAGCGCGGAAACAGGCCCTTCGGCCCATTGAGTCCGCTCTAATCAGCGATCCCCGCATATTAACTCAATCCTACATGCACTTGGCTCATACCAAGCCAATTAACCAACAAACCTGTAGGTCTTTGGAGTGTGGAAGGAAACCATCAATCTCGGGGAAAACTCACGGGGGAACGTACGAACTGCGAACAGACAGCATCGTAGTCGGAATCGAACCCGGGTCATCAGCTGCAAGCGTTGTCAGGCAGCAACTCCACCTGTGCGCCCATAGTTAGTATGTTTGCAACTGACACCAAACCAATGTTTACAGATGGCGGCGAATACGTTGAAAGGCGCACGATTTCAAAACCGGGCCAGATGGTTCGTTCGGACCGACCGCTCACCGGGAATTGATCTTCGTAAAAGATGCCATCATGCTTGATTGATGGAAATGTTTCCAACACTCGAGGGCCTGGGCTATAGGGCTTGGTTGGACAGGTTTGGACTTTATGCCTAGGAGCACCGGGGCCTGAGAGGTGACCTCTACAGGCGAAAAGGGCATGAGTGGAATAAATGGAGTGAATGCACAGTCTATTTAACAGGGTAGGAAAATCAAGCACGATAGGACGTGGGTTTAAGGTGAGAGGTGTTAATGTTTAATATAAACGTGAGGGGCAACTATTTCATTCAGAGGGTTGAGGAAATGTGAAACGACCTGCCCAGAAACATGCTGAGGCACACACAATGTGAAGGACATTTGGACGGGTACACGGTTTGGAAAGGTTTTCGGGGATGTGGGCAAACCGAATTAGATCAGATGATCCATTTTAATCGACACGTGGATGTTGGGCGGCACGGCCTGTTTCCGCGCTATATGTGTCCATGCTTTATGATCTCTGCCATCGGGATGTATTAGACAGAACCATCGGGTGGTGGGTGAATACGTATTGATGAAACTGCGTTTCCCTGTTCAAAGCGGGTTATCCAACAATTGAGATGCATTGTTCGGCTCGTAAACTGTGGTGGTCATCAGAGCCAATACAGTCGCCAGGCACCCGCTTGCTTGAATTGAGCGCCCAGCCTGATTTGGAATCCTCTTATCCCTGTTTGACTTGCGGTGATCATACTTGTCCTTCGTGTTCCGTTCAGGGTCAATAGACAATAGACAATAGACAATAGGTGCAGGAGTAGGCCATTCAGCCCTTCGAGCCAGCACCGCCATTCAATGCGATCATAGCTGATCACTCTCAATCAGTACCCCGTTCCTGCCTTCTCCCCATACCCCCTCACTCCGCTATCTTTAAGAGCTCTATCCAGCTCTCTCTTGAAAGCATCCAACGAACTGGCCTCCACTGCCTTCTGAGGCAGAGAATTCCACACCTTCACCACTCTCTGACTGAAAAAGTTCTTCCTCATCTCCGTTCTAAATGGCCTACCTCTTATTCTTAAACTGTGGCCCCTTGTTCTGGACTCTCCAAACATTGGGAACATGTTTCCTGCCTCTAATGTGTCAAATCCCCTAATTATCTTATATGTTTCAATAAGATCCCCCCTCATCCTTCTAAATTCCAGTGTATACAAGCCCAATCGCTCCAGCCTTTCAACATACGACAGTCCTGCCATTCCGGGAATTAACATAGTGAACCTACGCTGCACGCCCTCCATAGCAAGAATATCCTTCCTCAAATTTGGAGACCAAAACTGCACACAGTACTCCAGGTGCGGTCTCACCAGGGCCCGGTACATCTTGCTTCAAAGCCTGAGATCAGGACATTAACCAAGTGTGAATCTACCTTTTCATCCAAGGCATTCTGATTAGGACGACACCTAAATGTCTCTATTGTAAAACGGCCGGCACGTGCATTTCTTGATGAAACCGAACACATCCATCGACAGACCGCGGACCGCTGTTCTCACGACGTCCGGACGCGCGATATCATTCTTTGAGAAATCCTCGCATATTTTCCGATTTTATGTTTCCTGAGTTTTTGCATCAGACTGTCATTATTCCGGCTCCCGCTCCGGGGGAAACAATGTGCTATTTGTGCGTCTCCTTTCATCAATTGGCAACGGTGCCTCACCAGTTGCGTCCCGACCAGGTGGCCGTGGTTCGATTCCGATCACCGCAACATTCCCAATGCACGGGAAATCTGCCTTCAGAGAGCACAGATACTTAATTCCGATAGCAATTCACGCATAGACTCATAGAGTCATAGAATGATACAGAGTAGAAACAGGCCATTCGGCCCAACTTGCCCACACCGGCCAACATGTTCCAGCTACACCAGTCCCACCTGGCCGCGTTTGGCCCATATGCCTCCAAACCTGTCCGATCCATGTACTTGTCTAACTGCTTCTTACATGTTTGGACAGTCCCTGCCTCAACGACCTCCTCTGGCAGCTTGTTCCATACATCCACCATCCTTTGCGTGAAAAAGTTACCCATCAGGTTCCTACTAATCTTTTCCACATTCACCTTGAACCTATAAATGATGCAGGAAGGGGTTCTGGAGTAAAATGGATCCCATAGGCAATTATTATTCACTGTGAGGTCGTCTGTGCATCGGGGATGGAATTTCCATTCATGACCAGTTGCCCTGTAAATGGAAGTGCATCTTCCTGATCCCTTTATTGCAGATTCCCACCCCAGACGATCCCAACATGCCCAGATAACATTTAACACCAAGTGACGCCACTCTGTTCACCACCCGCTCTCTGTCTATTCCATTCAGTGTAACCTCTCTCTTCACTCCCCATCTGTTCCGTCATGAGCTTCATCCAGTCCTCCCGTACAGGCAGACGGAACATCTTCACACTGATCCCCAGCCATGCACTACGCTACACAGGAACATTCACATGTTGCAATTGATCGGCCCCATCATTTACTTTCCAACTTTCTAATCATTGATGCCTTCTGCGCCGTCTCATGGCCTCGAATCTTCAACTTACGTCAGCTGCATCTACGGATGCTGCATGACCCGCTGAGTTATGTCTCTTTATTCAAGATTACAGCATCTGTATTCTCTTTTGAAATGAAAGATTTGTATTGTTTGATGAAGGAGATTTGTTTCGTCGTCCATTAACTGATCATTATTGACGTTTGCCACAGTCTTTGTATGCAGCCCGGACTTCGATTGAGTTGATTTCCTGATAATTCGCCTTCATATTACATATAGCATATAACATATAACATATAACAACTACAGCATGGAAACAGGCCTGTCCGGCCCTACCAGTCCACGCCGACCATTCTCCCTGACCTAGTCTCATCTACCTGCACTCAGACCATAACCCTCTAATCCCCTCTTATCCATATACCTATCCAATTTACTCTTAAATAATAAAATCGAGCCTGCCTCCACCACTTCCACCGGAAGCCCATTCCATACAGCCACAACCCTCTGAGTAAAGAAGTTCCCCCTCATGTTACCCCTAAACCTTTGTCCCTCAATTCTGAAGCTATGTCCCCTTGTTGGAATCTTCCCCACTCTCAAAGGGAAAAGCCTACCCACGTCAACTCTGTCCGTCCCTCTCAAAATTTTAAAAACCTCTATCAAGTCCCCCCTCAACCTTCTACGCTCCAAAGAATAAAGACCCAACTTGTTCAACCTCTCTCTGTAGCCTAAGTGCTGAAACCCAGGCAACATTCTAGTAAATCTCCTCTGTACCCTCTCCATTTTGTCGACATCCTTCCCATAATTTGGCGACCAGAACTGCACACCATACTCCAGATTCGGCCTCACCAGTGCCCTGTACAATTTCAACATTACATCCCAACTTCTATACTCGATGCTCTGATTTATAAAGGCAAGCATGCCAAACGCCTTCTTCACCACCCTATCCACATGAGATTCCACCTTCAGGGAACAATGCACAGTTATTCCCAAATCCCTCCGTTCCACTGCATTCCTCAATTCCCTACCATTTACCCTGTACGTCCTATTTTGATTTGTCCTACCGAAATGCAGCACCTCACACTTATCAGCATTAAACTCCATCTGCCATCTTTCAGCCCACCCTTCCAAAAGGCCCAAGTCTCTCTGTAGACTTTGAAAATCTACCTCACTATCAACTACTCCACCTATCTTAGTATCATCTGCATATTTACTAATCCAATTTGCCACACCATCATCCAGATCATTAATGTAATGGCAAACAACAGTGGACCCAACACAGATCCTTGGGGCACTCCACTAGACACTGGCCTCCAACCTGACATACATTTGTCAACCGTTACCCTCTGTTATCTCCCATTCAGCCATTGTTGAATCCATCTTGCAACCTCACTATTAATATCCAACGATTTAACCTTCTTAATCAGCCTTCCATGTGGAACCTTTTCAAATGCCTTACTGAAGTCCATATAGACAACATCCACAGCCTTGCCCTTATCAATTTCCCTGGTAACCTCTTCAAAAAATTCAAGAAGATTAGTCAAACATGACCTTCCAGGCACAAATCCATGTTGACTGTTTCTAATCAGGCCTTGATTATCCAAATAATTATATATATTGTCCCTAAGTATCTTTTCCATTAATTTTCCCACCACAGACGTCAAACTAATAGGTCTATAATTGCTAGGTTTACTTTTAGAACCTTTTTTAAACAAAGGCACAACATGCGCAATGCGCCAATCTTCCGGCACCATCCCTGTTTCTAATGACGTTTGAAATATTTCCGTCATAGCCCCTGCTATTTCTGCACTAACTTCCCTCAATGTCCTAGGGAATATATTATCAGGACCTGGAGACTTATCCACTTTTATATTCTTCAAAAGTGTCCATACCTCCTCTTCTTTAATCCTCCTAATTTCCATCACTACTCTACTTGTTTCGCTTACCTCACATAATTCAATATCCTTCTCCTCGGTAAATACCGAAGAAAAGAAATTGTTTAATATCTCCCCCATTTCTTCCGGCTCAGCACATAGCTGTCCACTCTGACTCTTTAATGGACCAATTTTATCCCTCACTATCCTTTTGCTATTGACATATCTGTAGACCCCCTTGGGGTTTACTTTTACATTACTTGCCAAAGCAGCCTCATATCTTTTTTTCGCTTTTCTAATTTCCTTTTTAAGATTCCTTTTACATTCTTTATATTCCTCAATAACCTCATTTACTCCCTGCCGCTTATATTTATTGTATATCTCCCTCTTTTTCCGAACCAATTGTCCAATTTCCCTGGAAAACCACGGCTCTTTCAAATTATTATTCTTTCCTTTCCACCGAACAGGGACATAAAGACTCTGTACTCTCAAAATTTCACCTTTAAATATCCTCCATTTCTCTATTATATCCTTTTCACAAAACAACAATTTCCATTTCACTCCTTTTAAATCCTTTCTCATCTCCTCAAAATTAGCCTTTCTCCAATCCAAAATCTCAACCCTTGGTCCAGATTTGACCTTCTCCATAATGATATTGAAACTAATGGCATTATGATCACTAGACCCAAAGTGCTCCTCAACATATACCTCCGTCACCTGACCCATCTCATTTCCTAACAGGAGGTCCAACACTGCCCCTTCTCTGGTAGGCTCCTCTACGTATTGCTGCAAACAACTATC
The DNA here is from genome assembly GCF_053455715.1 of Rhinoraja longicauda. Lineage (NCBI taxonomy): Eukaryota > Metazoa > Chordata > Chondrichthyes > Rajiformes > Arhynchobatidae > Rhinoraja > Rhinoraja longicauda. Next base: position 12,557,685 of record NC_135991.1, on the reverse strand, counting down.
CTGCACACATTTTACAAACTCCAAACCATCCAGCCCTTTAACAGAATGTGATTCCCAGTCTATATACGGAAAATTGAAATCACCCACAATCACCACTCTGTGCTTACTACTAATATCTGCTATCTCCTTACATATTTGCTCTTCCAATTCTCGTTCCCTATTTGGCGGTCTATAATACACCCCTATAAGTGTTGCTAAACCTTTCTCATTTCTGAGTTCCACCCAAACAACCTCCTTAATCGAGCCTTCTAGTCTGTCCTGCCAAAGCACTGCTGTGATATCCTCCCTGACAAGCAATGCAACACCCCCACCTCTTGCCCCTCCGATTCTATCACATCTGAAACAATGAAATCCTGGAATATTTAATTGCCAATCGCAACCCTCCTGCAACCATGTTTCACTGATCGCCACAACATCATACTTCCAGATGTCAAACCAAGCTCTAAGCTCATCCACCTTTCTTACAATGCTCCTAGCATTAAAATATACACATTTAAGGGACCCATCATTTCTTATTCTCAGTTTATTTCTTTTCCCTTCTTTCTCTCCTACATATTGGGTCTGAGTGTTTCCCTTTTCTGCCTCCTGCCTCACACACTGCCTATTAGCTATCTATGTTTGAGTCCCTCCCCCCAACCGTACTAGTTTAAAGTCTCCGCAGTTATTTTAGCAAATCTCCCCGCCAGGATATTGGTTCCCCTCGGGTTCAGATGCAACCTGTCCTTTTTGTACAGGTCATACTTCCCCCAGAAGAGGTCCCTATGATCCAGAAACTTGAAACCCTGCTCCCTGCACCAGTTCCTCAGCCACGTATTTATCCTCCACCTCACTCCATTCCTATTCTCACTATCGCGTGGCACAGGCAGTAAGCCTGAGATTATTACTTTGGAAGTCCTTTTTTTAACTCTCTTCCTAGCCCCCTGAATTCTCCTTTCGGGACCTCTTCCCTTATCGTACCTATATTGTTGGTACCTATATGTACCACGACCTCTGGCTCCTCACCCTCCCCTTTCAGGATATCCTGGACACGCTCAGACACATCCCGGACACCGGCACCAGGGAGGCAAACCACCATCCGGGTCTCCCGACTGCGTCCACAGAAACGCCTATCTGACCCCCTCACTATAGAGTTCCCTATTACTACTGCTCTCCTCTTCCTTTCCCTACCCTTCTGAGCAACAGGGCCGGACTCCTTGCCAGAGGCCCGGGCATCGTCGTTGCCCCCAGGTAGGCTGTCCCCCCCAACAGTACTTAAACAGGAGTACTTATTTCCAAGGGGTACAGCCACCGGGGTACTGCTGATTGCTGCTGCTACTGCTCTATTACGACTCAATGTTCCCCAACGCTTATCCATTCGGACCGAATACAGTGCCTTCGTTGTGTGAAACTGCAAATAGCTTAATAAGAGTTCCACTTCATCGATTGAGGGCAGACCTAATGGAGACCCCCGGTCTCCTCAGACCACTGATGTGTTGCTCTTTTCGTTGGTGCTTCGTTCTTAAATCTTTCTGAATGTCAGCAGGAGCACTACCAATAGATGATCGGATGACAAACGATAGCGTCAAATGGAACGGCAGGCATACTTACTGGTCGTGTAGGCGTACTTACTAGGTCGTGCTTAAGCCCTGCCGAGGGGGATGGGCTGGGGGAGAGAGAGAGTTGTTGATTTTAGTTACCTGTGCATTCCTGAGGCTAGATTGGTTGAGTTCGTCGCAAATGATGAACAGTACCATAGGGTTTGGTTCTTAAAGAGAGTTCATGACCGAGTATAATTCATCCGCTGCCACCTTGGTGTTGGCTTTGTGTGGTATGTAGGTATGTAGACGTACAGGTATGTAGGTTAATTGTAGGTACAGGTATGTAGGTTAATTGGCTGGGTAAATGTAAAAATTGTCCCTAGTGGGTATCGGATAGTGTTAATGTACGGGGATCGCTGTGCGGCACGGACTTGGAGGGCCGAAAAGGCCTGTTTCCGGCTGTATATATATATGATATGATGATGATATGATATCATAATATGTGGACCGCCGACACGATGGTTGCGGTGAATTGCGCCGGTCGATTAAATGGACTACACATAGTGAACGGGTATTAGAGACATAGAAACATAGATAAATAGGTGCAGGAGGTGGCCATTTGGCCCATCGAGCCAGCATCACCATTCATTGTGATCATGGCTGATCATCCACAATCTGTACCCCGTGCCTGCCTTCTCCCCATATCCCTTGATTCCGCTAGCCCCGAGCACTTTGCAACTCACTTTTAAATGCATCCAGTGAATTGGCCTCCACTATCTTCTGTGGCAGAGAATTACACAAAGTCACAAATATCTGGGTGATTTTTTTTGCACCTCCGTTTTAAATGGCCTCCCCTTTATTCTTAGACAGTGGCCCCTGGTTCTTTCCTTTTCCAGAATCTGACACCATTGAGATAATAATTTCCCTATTTGTTTTCGCCGCCAAAGTGGATAACCCCACATTTAGATACGTCATACTGCATCTGCCTTGCATCTTCCCACTCACTCAACCTGTCCAAGTCACCCTGCAACCTCCTAACATCCTCTTCACAGTTCACACCTCCACCTAGCTTTGTGTCACCTGCAAACTTGCTAGTGTTACTTCTAATTCCATCATCCAAATCATTAATATATATGGTAAATCGTTGCGCCCCTGCATCGAGCCTTGCGACACTCCATTCGCCAGTGCCTGCCATTCTGAAAGGGACCCGTTTATTCCTACTATTTGCTCCTGTCTGCAAACCAATTATCTATCCATGTCAATACCCTACCATGTGCTCTAATCCTGCTCACCAATGTCCGTGTGGGAACTTACCAAAGCCTTCCTGAACGTCTAGATACACTACATTCACTGGCTCTCCATCCATTTTATTTGTCACATCCCCAAAAATTCAGAAGATAGTCAAGCAGGATTTCCCCATCATAAATCCACGCTGACTTGGACCAATCCTTTCACTGCTATCCAAATGCGCCGTTATTACCTCTTTAATAATTGACTCCACCATCTTCCTCAACACCGATGGTCTATAATTCCCCGTTTTCTCTCTCGCTACTTGCTTGAAAAATGGGTTAACATTCGCTCCCCTCCAATCCACAGGAACTCATCCTGAGTCTATTGGACATTTGGAAAATGATTATCCATGCGTCCACGATTTCTAGAGCCATCTCCTTGAGTACTCTGGGATGCAGACCATCAGGCGCTGGGGATTTATCAGCCTTCAGTCCCACTGAACTAAGCTGACTAAACTATTTCGTGGCATAGTCAGCTTGTTCCATAAGGTTTTCGGTCGTGCTGGTTGACTCTATAACTATAAATAGAGTGGGATTGTGTGACTGGAAGACAGCCGGGGATGAGTCGCGAATTGGTCTCTTATTGCTTTTCCGCGGCTGGGCATAATTTAGAAATCAATCGCACTTGCTTGAAAATAACATTTTATATCAATGATTCAATTTGTCAACGGTTGCGAGCTGTGCGAAGTTCTATTTTTAGTTCCTCAGACACTGAAGCGCTGACTCTCATTTTAGTTCCATCCCGGGTGAACAATTCCTGGGCGTTGCGCAACTTCGAGCTTTTGGGTGATGGGGACATCCAGTGTACAGAACGAGAACTGATACCCAGCAGTCAATCAATTGATCATTTGGGGATAATTTCTCGCAGTGGGTAGTTTCCGCATTTCCTTTTCTAAATTTGGTGCCTCTGATCGTCACTACTGCTGCTCTGGAATCTGGGGAAAAGACATGCTGTTGTACGTCTGCTTTCTTCAGTTATTGATCACAGCACACCAGCTGCCTGCTACGCAGTCGGTCAGCGTTTGATTAACGGTCACCGCAGTTTGCCCAAACCATGGGCAACCCGCCTCCCTGGAGCAGCGGAGATTTCGTTCAGATCGCAATCAGCACACATTAATAAAATGCAAGAATTTTTAATTGGGTTACATGGGTTCCATTGCCAATTATCACTCACTGTGAGCCGGTCCCTGGATCCAGGGTGGAATTCTCAACTGTTAGCTTTTCCCGGTAAACCCATGAAAGCATAGAAAAATAGGTGCAGGATGAAGCCATTTTGGCCTGCGAACCAGCACCGCCATTCATTGTGATCATGGCTGACCATCCACAATCAGTAACCCGTGCCTGCCTTCTCCCCATATCGCTTGTTTCCACTATCCCCTCGAGCTCTATCCAAAATTCTTTTAAATTCATCCACTGAATTGGCCTCCACTGCCCTCTGTCGCAGATAATTCCATAAATTCATATCTCTCTGGCTGAAATGGTTTTTTTCTCACCTCAGTTTTAAATGGCTTTCCCTTTATTCTTAGACTGTGGCCCCTGTTTCTGGACTCTCCCAACATTTGGGGAAAATTTTCCTGTATCTGGCTTGTCCAGTTCATTCATAATGTTATGCGTTTATGTAAGATCCCCTCTCATCCTTCTAATTTCCAGTGAAGACAAGCCTAGTCTTCAATCTTTGCTCATACGACAGTCCCGCCATCCCGTGGATTAACCTCCGGAACCTACGCTGCAATGCTTCAGTAGCAAGGATGTCCTTCCTCAAATTAGGAGAGCAAAACTGCACACAATTCTCCAGATGTGGTCTAACCAGGTCCCTACACAACTGCAGAAGGATCGCTTTGCTCCAATACTTATTGCAGCTTTCCACAATTAACTAGGGCAGACCACAACATCCAGACATTATGTTCACACCCAGTGTCGTCAGTCTGTCCCCCACCGTCCCTCTGTCTATTTCTCTCTGTGGAATCTTTCTCCTCACTTCCCATTTGTTCCGTCAGGACCTTCATCATGTCCTCCCGAACAGATAGACGAAACATCTCATTCCGACCCTCAGCCATACGCTATGCAACACAGCACATCCCATGTTCTCCCTGCCTGTCCCCATTATAGCTTTACCTACTTTGTAATAATTCAGCTCCCTGTGCTCGACCTCACTGGGAATCGGGCCGCAACGTCGAATGAGACCTGTTGCTTCACAGACCTGCTTGACCAGCTGAATTCCTCCAGCGTTCTGTTGCAGGATTCCAGATTCTGTATCTCTATTCTCTTTTGATACAAAAAAAAAATTCTGTGTTGGTGGAAGATATTTGTTTTCCTCTTCCATCACCTGCTGATCACTGGCCTTTGCCACAGTCTAAACTTGGTTTAGAGATACAGCGCGGAAACAGACCATCCTTAGAAGCGATCACAAATCTTCTCACTTGTTTTTCTGTGCATTCTATCAACGTTACTGGGATTATACACTCAACTACTCAAATTAGGGGCTTGATCAATTTTGGGGCACCGCATTAAATAGTCATTCAGGGGAAGGTCCTTATATATGGTCAATTATGGGAGGGCACCACAATTGGGGATTTGCGGGTGCACCGTTATTGAAGTGTGGCGGGTGGATAAACAACAAATATGAAATTAGCGGAGGGAAACTGTAAATGTGGAAATAGGGGAGTGCTCCCGCAAATGGGAAACCAGGAGAAGGCAAACCTACGTAGAATTAGGGGAGGGTCCGGTCTGTTTCCGTGAATGTTCCTACTTCTCTCTGTGAGTACTCATGTCTCTAACGCTCCGTGTTTTCCCGTCTCTATCTGCTGGTGTTCCTAGCTCTATGTGTGCTCCTGATGGACTCCATCAAAGAGCTCCCACGGTGTGTGAGAAGATACACACAGGAACATACGTCCATCCACCCTTGTAAATAAACAATACAATGAGCAAACTGGAGCTGGGAACATTACTCAGCATTGACCAGTTCCACTGTGACCCTTCAGTACATTCTATGTGTTCCCACGTCCAGGCTCGCCTCATCCATCCTGCAGGGATTGTTCCATGTCGCCCTGTCCCTCGGCCACATTTCAGGGAAATTTGACCACCGAGCTGTGCTTCTGCTCCCTGCCAACAAGAAACAACAATTGAAGCAGGATGATCCGATGCAGAGAGTTGTAAAAAGCTAGACAACGGACACGGATGACATCTTAAACGACTGCTTTAGGTCAGTAGACTGGTCCATTGTCAGGGATTCTGCAGCTAACCTGAATGAGTGCGCCTCTGCCGTGACTGACTTCATCAACAAGTGAGTGGAAGACTGTGCCGCCGAAGTCAATCCGAGTGTTCCCCAACCTGGAGCCATGGATGTACATTCACAGGTGAAGGCCAGCTCCGATTCAGACAAGTCAAACGATCCCAAGCAGTCCAAGAAGCCACGCTGTGGTCTCCGCAAAGCGATCAAGGATGCCAAGAGGCAATACCGGTTCAAACTTGCGTCCCAGTATAACCCCTGGGACGCACAGAGAATGTGGCAAGGTCTGATTAAGATAACTGGATGCAAAGCAAGTTCATGCAATATCATTGGTAATCGTGCGACCTTACACGATGAACGGAATGCTTCCTCTGCTCGCTTCGAGCAGAAGGCCAACAGGGCGGTGACACCTGCCTCTTCGGCTCGAGGGTGACTCTCCCCAGGGTGACGATAGCCTTCCTGTGAGTAAACCCACGGCATACAACAGGCCCGGACGGTGTTCCTGGCCGTGTCCTTAGTAGCTGCGCAGACCATTTGTCGACATCTCTCATCTCTCCCGACTCAGAGTATTTAATGTGTTTCATAACCTGCCTCTCAAAACATTTCATGATGGTGAAATTCAAGTCCACTGGATTGTGATCGTTTAAGCTTAGGTCTTGCGTTTCTTCATCATTCCGATGTCGAAGAAACGCAAGACCTCAAGCTTAAACGATTACCATCCAGTGAACTTGACTTTCACCATCATGAAATGTTTTGAGAGGCAGGTTATGAAACGCATTAAATGCAGTCTACCCAGCGGCCTTGCCCCACCGCCATCACAGGCCCACGGACGATGCCATCGCACTAGCCCTCCCCTCAATATTGGGACAGTAGGATAAGAGCGACACCTGCGTCAGACTCCTATTCATAAATTACAGTTCTACCTTTAATACCATTATACCATGCAAGTTCATCACCAAATTCGCGGGATTTAGTGTCAGTGCTCATCTCTGAAACTGGACCCTCGACTTCCTGACCAACAGACACCATTGAGTGATGATAGGGGACAGATCGTCCTCTACGATAATCGTCAACATGGGAGTTCCGCATAGATGCGTTCTCCGCCCCTTCTTTACTCCTTGTACACCCAAGACTGTGCAGGCATTTAAAATCTAATTCAATTTTCAAATTCGCAGACGGCACCACCATTGTGGGCCGGATACCATATATTGATGAATCTGAATACAGGAAGGAAATCGAGAACCTCAATGTCAGCAAGGCAAAGGACATAATGATCGACTTTGGGAAGCCGACATACCCAAATTTGCATTGAAGGCACCGATGGAGAGACGGTTGGAATCTTCAAATTGCGAAGAGAAAATATCACTTTTATTGAGGCAACGGCCAATAAATCACACCAACGCCTCTACTGTCTTGGAAGGCTTAGGAGGTTTGGCTTGTCCCCGGCAACACTCACCAACTTCCGCATATGCACCATAAAAATCAGTTCATCAGGATGTATCACTGCTTCGTTTGGGAACAGCTCCATCCAAGACCGCAAGAATTTGCAGCGAATGTGGACACAGCCAGGACCTCAAACAAACGATCCCCTCTTCTATTGACTCAATTTATACCTTACCATGTATCTGTCCAAATGTCTTTTAAATTTAATGATAATATTTGCCTCAAATACTTCCTCTGGCAGCTCAGTTACTGTAGCCGACACTGTCTGTATGCATCCATCGACCCATCACTTTCTTTCCCCGAGGGAATTAAAAATATATGGATACACTCAGGACATTCAGGGGACTTCTGAGGGAAAATGAAATAGTATCTAATGTCAAAAATGAATTATCTTGTCAAAGGTCTAATATTGGCCAAATAAATACATGGTGTGGTATCGTTTCGCGACACACATTCACGTAAAACCCCGCTGTTGCACCGCACTCTGCATTAGACTGTCAACTCCCTCGTCAGTGTAGCCGAACCGGGTGGGAAAATTATTTGCTGTCTAACTTTCATTGCACAATAGGAATAACCAAATCTGACTACCTATTGCTGCAGTCGAGTTGGTCGCTCTATTTCCTCAAGCTGTAGCTGTAGAAATGCTACCATTGGCTCAACATGTCTGAACCAACTCACCTGACAAATAGTTCCAGGTACCCAGCACCCTTTCAGTGTAAAGTCTTCCCTTCGGGTCCCTTGTGATTTTTGACTATCTCACCCTAAACCTCTGACAATTGGTTTTTGGTTCCACATCCTGGATAAAAGTCCGCGTGCGATTACCCTATCTATTCTCTTCATGACTGTATACACCTTTATAACTCACCCATGTATTTCCCCACTCCAAGGTATAATGTCCCCGGGGTGAATATATTTGTGGACAATAGACAATAGACAATAGACAATAGACAATAGGTGCAGGAGGTGGCCATTCGGTCCTTCGAGCCAGCACCGCCATTCAATGTGATCATGGCTGAATAGGGATGTGAGTACTAATGTGACCATGTATGGAAATGAATATTAGTCCCAGGTCATTTCGCTAGCTATGATGCTGAAACCAGGAACGGACTCAAGCTTGCATTGTGCCTGCGCCCGTGTGTACCTGTGTGTGCTGCGGGAGGGAGTGGCTGTTATCTCCAAACACCCAGATCTCGGAATCATGTCCCCCCTCTAATAATAGATGCTCAACTTTATCACCAACAGTCCTCAATCAGTGACGATAGGTGACACCTCCTGCACAATAACATTCACATCGGAGCCCTGCAAGGATGAGTTGTCAGTTCGCGATCATACCCTCTTTACACTCGTAACCGTACAGCCAATTTCGGCTCTAAGTATATCGAAGGGTTTGCTGATGTGATGGGCCGAATAACGCATAATGAGGTGACGACGCACACGAACGATATGGAGAACTTAGTGACATGGTGTCATCAGCATAACCACGCTTTCAAGGTCAGCAGGACGAAGGAGGTAGTTATTGGCCCGAGGAAGCAGCAGTACGTGCCCCAATCTGCACCAATGGTACACAATGGCAATGATAGCGAGCTCAGGTTGCTTGGCAATAATGTAACCAACGATCTGACATTGAGCAACCACATTGATGCGACGCCCAAGAAGGCACAAAAATGCAAACAAAAATAAATTTGTCATGTCTTCTGTTACTATTACAAACGTCTGGAGATTTGCGGTAAAATGAATATTGTCACTTTGCATCGAAGCTTGGTTTGGAAATAACTCTGCGAAGACCGCGAGATATTGCAGAGGGTTGTATATATAGCCCAGTCCATCACAGACCCACAGATCCATGCAGAGCCAACCACATTCTCCGTCTACACTTCACGCTGTATAACGTTACACAAACACCCAACACAATCAAAGACCTGTCCAATCCCGGTCAATAGACAATAGACAATAGACAATGGGTGCAGGAGGAGGCCATTCGACCCTTCCAGCCAGCACCGCCATTCAATATGATCATGGCTGATCATTCTCAATCAGTACCCCGTTCCTGCCTTCTCCCCATACCCCCTGACTCCGCTATCCTTAAGAGCTCTATCTAGCTCTCTCTTGAATGCATTCAGAGAATTGGCCTCCACTGCCTTCTGAGGCAGAGAATCCCACAGATTCACAACTCTCTGACTGAAAAAGTTTTTCCTCATCTCACTTCTAAATAGCCTACCCCTTATTCTCAGTTCTTCTTTCCCCTGCTCCGATCTGACAGCAGGCGGATATGCTTGCAAGCGCGCACCACGAGACTAGGGCATAACTTAAATTCCTCCGTTATCAGGCTTATGATCGGTCCCTCCGTAGGCTAGGGTATTGATCAATTGCTTCTACCCCATTATGGACATTAAACTTTGTCTCAGGTACTGATGCCCAACAATGCGCTGCAATGCTGATAAATGTATTCTGCACTCTGTATTTTCCACTTTGCTCTATCTATTGGCACGAGTCACACAACGCTGGAAACGGTCCTTCAGCCCAGCCTGCCAATGCCGATCAATGTACCCCATCTACACAAATCCCACCTGCCGCTTTTGGCGCGTATCAATGCGAAATCGTCCTATTTGTGTTTGCCCAAATATATTTTAATTGTTGTCATAGTTTCTACCTCAACTACTTCATTTGGCAGCTCATTCAATACGTTCGCCACTCGCTGTGCGAATCCATGTACCTACCACGCTCTGAGTGGATCCATACACCAAGTGACCTCTGTCCTGGTATAGTATGAATACTATTGAACCAATAGTATCCATGTATGATATATGTAATGTGTTTTGATAGCATGCAGACCAAAGTTGTTTACTGTATCTCGGTACATATAACAATAATATCCCTAAACCTGAAGCTGAAACCTAAAGCGCCTGTTATCTGCATTGTATGGAACACCACTAAACCAGATGAAGGTTTCATAGGTTGCAGAGGCATAGCATCATCCATTGTTCCCGACGTGCAGTTCTACACACTTACATAATATGTTTGCACAAATGATTTGCTTTGTGTTTTCACAGAACTCGAATTCTCCATCTGCACTTGTCCAGTTCTACGGAGAACGGAATTATGCAATGTGGCTTGATAAACTCTGATTCGTTCTCAGAAATACACAGACAATTCAGTGTGTGACGGAAATAACCAACAATATTCAACGTGACATTCTATGTAATGAATTACAGTATATTCTGCATTCTCTATCTTCCTCTTCGCTTCATCTGCAGGATTGACTGTATCAATGTATGGCATATCTGAACTGAATGGACAGCGTGCATTTCGACCAAGCTTACCCATGCCGATCAATGTATCCCATCTCCACTAGTCACTCCCACCTTACGCTACATTAACTTAAATCCTTCCCTTTCATGAGGTAGTCTAACTGTCTTTGAATGATTGTCATAATTTCAGCCTTAACTACTTACTTTCGGCGCAGCGATGAAGTCAACATTTATCTGCGGAGGAAGGGACTGTCAAAGGAACAACAATTGATGAGATCCTCCACTCTGTGCATGTTTGGAGGAACGACATGTTCCAACCTCTTGGTCCGAGGGATAACCTCCCCGCTCCACCGCTGGATGCTCGATATTCAACCCCCACAGCCCACAATTAGTAAGGATAGGCGACACCTCCTTAAAAATAAATAACTTCGAATATGGAGCGCTGCAAGGATCCGCTCTCAGTCCGCTAATCTACCTCATTTACATTCGCAACCGTGTGGCCATATTCGGCTCTAATTGCACCTACTAGTTTGCAGAAGACATCATTGTGAATGGTAGAATGATGAGCAATGGCGAGACGAAGTACAAGAAGTACAGATAGTGAACTTATTGACACGGTGGCATGACAATAACGTCTCTTTCAATGTCAGCAAGACGAAGGAGATAGTCATTGGCTTCAGGATGCAATGCCGAGTATTTACCCCAACCTGCATCAATCGCACTGTTTGGAAAATAGTCGATTGCTCAAATTCCGTGTCGTTAACATAACCAACAATATGTCGTGGAGCAATCACATTGATGCCAAACTCATTAATGCGTACCGACGCCTCGACTTCACAAGGAAACGGTGGACATTGGCATGTCTAAAGTGATTTTTGTAAAACTTCAACAGATGGACCATAGAAAGAACATTATCGGGTTGTATCACAGTTTGCTTTATGAGTAGCTCTAACGAGACCAAGATAAATTGCAGAGACTTCAATGTGTAGCCCAATCCACGACTAATGGCTTATTTTCCTCTGTGATCAGGCTTCTGCACGGCCCCTCCATATGCTCTTCCTATCTACCCCATTGCACACATTGGACTTTTAAAAACATTGATGCTCCACAATACAGCTACAATTCTAAAAGCTGTTTTCTGCACTTTGTATCTCCATCTATTGGCATAGAGTCACAAAGCACGGCCACAGTCCCTTCGACCCAGCTTGCCCATACCGACCAATGTGGCCCATCTACAATGGTCCCACTTACAGCGTTTGGCCAGAATCACTCTAAACCTTCGCTGTCCATGTAGCTGTCCAAATGTATTTTAAATATTGCCGTAGCTTCTGCCTCGACGACGTCCTTCGGCAGCTCATTCCGTATACCCACCACCCTCTGTGCAAATCCATATTCCCACCACCCCCTGTGTGAATCCTTAGACCCAGCACCCTCTGCCCTCTCGTTTGAACTGATTGTATCTGTATGGTACATCTGACCGGTTTGGATAGCATGGGGAAAAGGATATTTAATGTTTCTCGGTACATGTGATAATAATGAACATAACACAAAAGCTAAAACGCCATGCGCCACATATGTTAATTGTTTACAACAACACAAACCAAGGTTCTCATGGTTTATCGAAGGATTGCATCATCCTTCGCGCAAACATGGCACAGTTAAGTAACATGTTTTGTACATGTGGGAACGGATTTTATGCTTTACCCGTACCCTATATCTAAATTTACTCAGATAGGTCCAGGCGCAAAATAAAGGACTCGTAGACCAGTGGTGAGGCGATCGAACAAGTCGGGTTAATAAAGGCCTTAGCGATGTACATCGAGGAACAGTGTGAGCAAGCTCAAGCTGCTTCAAAATCTTACAGTAACTGTAGGATTCTTATGCACTCATGACACAATGGTTATCTGTGGATTTGAAATAAACCATCATTCATCAATGTCCCTGTACACTTTCATCTTTCTGTTTCCCCAAATTTAACTTTCATCTTGGGGCTCTTTTGTTTAGAAATCTCCCACCCATATATGTTACATGTAGATATCATAAATGACCAGATTATCCTCGCCACATGGAGTCCCATCGCAAATGAGATCATCTGTCAACCTTTGGGAGACTTGCCTGCGAAACAGGGTAAACAAAAGCACCTGTAATGCAAGATTGCAACAGATAGGAACCTAAACATAACTACAAAGGACTATCCTCCGTCTACTGATAAGAAACCCTGCTTCTCAACAGAATGTTTCAGCTTTAACTATTTTAACTACATTCTATCTTGTCAACTTTCCCTTCATGCCCCCCCCCCCCAGTGTGTGAGCACCAGGGTTAACCAAACTATAATCTGATCATCTTCCTCATAATTCTCAAAATTCCCGACAACTGTACATATCTTTGTTTATGTTTATGAACTCCTCGAATTCCCGGGCTGCACATATCGAGTTCCACGAAGAACGGAGTTATGCAATACAGCTTGAGCAAATGTTGTTCATTCTTACAAATACACGGAGAATTTAGAGTTTGATGCAAACAAAGAACAATGTTCGGGATGATATGTTATGTCATGAACTATATACTGCCTTCTGTGTTATTTCCATTGCTCTGTCTAATGAATTTATTTGAGCTTATTGTACCCATGTATAGTATGTCTGATCTGAGTGGATAGGAGGCAACGCAGCTTTTCACTGTGCCTCGGTACGCGTGACAGTAATATTCCTAGCCTAACTTAACCAAACCCAATGATCTGAGATAAGTACCAAATATGATCAGAGCCGGAATGATCGCACTGTGATTGTGACTAAGATAGACACAGACGGTGTTGATGTTCAAGAGACGTGATGAATGGTTGTTAAGCACAAACAACTGTTGGACAAATGCGAAGAGAAAGTGAAGACTGGGGCAGGAGGAGTAACACAATAAAAATGCTGCTCCTGCATTGCAGACCGCAGTAATTGCCGGGCATCGACACATACAAGAGGAAAACAGGAGATACTCAGATGATTCAGAAGACACCGGTGAGAGAAGAAGAGCATTTGATGTCACAAATGGATGATCGTATCAAAGCTCCGATACTGGTGAAGCAAATGCAGGATATGGCCCCGTTTCACCAAGTGCAATCACGCAAACACTGGTGTTGTACCGCACTCTGCATTGGAGTGTAAACTGGCGCGTCAGCGCACCTGGACTTTGCTGCAGAATCAATTCCTGACGAACATTTATTGTTCAACACAAATAACCAAAGTTGGTCACCTATTTATCTCCTCCTGCTGTCGAGATGGCAGCTACATTTACAAACGTTCTGACTACAGAAATGCCAGCTTCGACTCAACATATCTCAACTGACTATTCTTGGAGCTTGTCCCATGCACGCATCGCCGTCTGAGAGTGAATTCTTCTGGGTCGATTCCTTGTAAACCTTGCCCTCTCACCATGAACCTATGACCTTTACTTTTTGATTCCCGTCCGGGGTAAAATACTCTGCGCATTCAACCTTCCCCTTATACACCTTCATGATTGGCTCTCAGCTTCCTGCGCTCCGAGGAATAAAGTCTTCATATCTCCTTATAGCTCTGGCCATACAAGGAAATAATAGCGAAGCACTGCTCGAACTACTGACGATGGTTAGACAAGCACCTATCTATGTCTATACTATCCATTTACAAAATCCCATTTACGAGCACATGATCCTCATAATATTATACCCTGACACTATATACTTTAAGGATGGCGATCTTTGCCTACAATACTTCGAAGGGGCCGAAGTTGATATTGATCCTTCGGATGAAGGAGCTGCCAAAGGAACCACAATTGATCACATCATCTACGCTGTTCAGTTTGGAAGAATACAAGTGAATTGAATGACACTGCAAATGTGCGATTCTGCGAGGCCTGGACGGGACAGATGTTGAAAGATTTGTACAACAGATATATGGGTGTTGACTTTAGGATACAAGTTTCAGAGTAAGTATTTACCATCGAGTGACTTGTGATGAGAAGTAATTTACGCTCGCAAATAATAATAATAATAATAATAATATTCATTTATTGTCATTGCAACGAGTACAACGAAATTAAAAAATAGCCAATCCTGACGGTGCGTACAAACATATATGCAATAAATGCAAAAACAAATAAATACATAAATACAATTAAATACAATTATATTAAGTACAAGATTTTTTAACGGTGTTGCCTAGTGCAAAGGTAGTGTTCAGTTCTCGTATGGCCCTGGGGTAAAAACTGTTCTTAAGTCTGTTTGTTCGGGATTTGATCGACCTGAAACGTCGACCAGAGGGCAGATGAACAAACAGACGGTGGCCGGGGTGGGATGGATCTTTTATTATTTTGCCTGCTCTACTGAGGCAGCGTAGTCTGAACAGGTGCTCCAGGGAGGGCAGTGAGCAGCCGATGATCTTCTGGGCCGTCGTGATGACCCTCTGAAGGGCCTTCCTGACCTTTTCTGAGCAGCTGGCATACCATGTGGTTATACAGTATGCCAGCACACTCTCGATGGAGCAGCGATAGAAGGACAACATGAGCTTCTCCTGCAGGTTGGTTTTCCTGAGGATCCTCAGGAAGTGGAGTCTCTGCTGTGCCTTCTTTACTGTGGTGATGGTGTTGGTAGACCAGGTAAGATCCTCTGCGATATGCGTACCCAGGAACCTGAAAGCTGGTACCCTTTCCACACAGACCCCATTGATGTAGATTGGGTCGTAATCTCCACTGGTTTTTCTAAAGTCAATTATAAGTTCCTTTGTTTTGGAGGAGTTCAGGACCAGATTGTTCACTGAACACCATGCTGCCAGCCTTTGGATTTCATCCCTATAGGCTGTCTCATCTCCTTCTGAGATGAGTCCAACCACAGTCGTGTCATCCGCGAACTTGATGATGGTGTTGGTGGGATGGGTGGGGGCGCAGTCGTGAGTGTAGAGGGAGTAAAGGATGGGGCTCAACACACAGCCCTGTGGTGAGCCGGTGCTCAGTGTAATGGTGGAGGAGAGGTAAACCTCCAGTACCCTGTACCCCAGAACATTAGTGATGATAACTCAATACGTTCAAACAGGGCTGGAACAAATGTGTTTGTAGACAATCGGCAAATGAAGACTAATGTGACCATCTATGGATTAATATAAGCGCAGGGTCAGTTCCCATTTAATAGTGAAAATAGGAATAGCCTCGCGCTTTAAATTATGCATTCAGCAGTGTACCTTTCTGTGATAGGGTATGGAGTGTCTATTATCTCCAAACGCTTGAACAGAGGTATCTTCACCTGCTCTACTACTGAATGCTCGATTTTAATACCAACAGTCCTCAGTCAGTGAGAACAGGTTACACTTCCTCCAGAATAACACCCGAGCCCTGCAAGGATTCGTTTTCAGTCCACTGCTCTAGCACCTTTACCTTGAGTACATGCCCAAATCTGTACCAATCAAATAGAATCGAAAATAGTTGAGAACAAGTTGCATGCGTTACACTTACCATCAATCTATCGCGGGGCAAGCACATTGATGCGACATCCAGGAAGGCACACTAACGCCTCCACTTCAGGTGGAGTCTGAGGAAATGTTGCCTGTCAACAGTAACTTTTACAGTGTTCTCGGGAGGTACCGTGGACAACATGTTGTCGGGTTGGACCACATTTTGGATCGGGTACATATTTGTCTAGAGCACGAGAAATTGCAGGGAGTTATAAATGTAGGCCAATCCATCGCACATAACAGACGTTCCACCATTAACTCCATCTACACATCACGTTGCCTCGAAAAGAAAACGGTAATGGTAATCAACTTGCCCACACCGGCCAGTTCATCTTTCCCGAACTCAAGTCATGCAAAAGGTATAGATGTTTTAACGCGAGCACTACCGGATAACGTATTAGCTTATTTTCCTTCGTTATCAGGGTTCTGCACGAATCCTCCATTGACCAGGGCACTGTTCAATTAGACTCCACACCATTTCGGATACTAGATATTGTCTAAGTAATTGATGCACTAACAATACGTTTCAATGCTGCGAACTATATTCTGCACTCTGGATCATCCACATTGCTCTGTCTCTTGTCATAGAGTTATCGAATCCTACAGCACGATAACATGCCTTCTATCCAGCTTGCCTATGCGGACCAATGTGCCCCGTCTGCTATAATCCCTCCTATCCACCTTTCATACAACTTTACTCTAAATATTTCCGATTCATGAAGCAGTCTCACTGTCTTTGTCACAATTTCTGCCTCAAATACTTCCCCTGGCTGTTCATTTTCTATGTTATTCCATATCCCCACCATCTGACGTCATCGAGTTTGAACTGATAGAGTCTATGGAATTCTGTGGCATTCTCTGCCTCAGAAAGCAGTGGAGGTCAATTCTCTGAATGAATTCATGAGAGAGGTAGATAGAGCTCTTAAGGATAGCGGAGTCAGGGGGTATGGGGAGAAGGCAGGAACGGGGTACTGATTGTGAAAGATCAGCCATGATCACATTGAATGGCGGTGCTGGCTCGAAAGGCCGAAAGGCCTACTCCTGCACATATTATCTATTGTCTATTGTCTATATTCGGTATATCGGATGTGTCTGGATATCATGCAAAACAAAGCTTTTTACTGTAGCTCGGTAGGTGTAACAATACTAAACTTAAACCTGAATCTCAAACCTAAAACGCCTCTCATCTTAATTGTTTACAACAGCGCGATCCCAGCGGGATGTTTCATGGCTTACAGAAGCATTGCATCATCCATTGTTTCAGACGTACACTTCCGCACCCCCACACACCGGACCCCCAGCCCCCCCAAACACACCTGAACACCAACCCTACACACATCTGCCCCCCACAAACCTGAGCCTCCAGACCTCCAGATGTGGCCCCGCCCCCCCCGCACGTGACACGCTTACCCGCAGCCTCCCACACGACTGACCCTCTGCCCCTTCATGCACGTGAACCCCAGCCCCCCGCACACCAAATCCGCTTCCCCCCCACACACCTGACCTCCGGAACCCCATGCCGCCACACACCTGACCCCCAGACATGTGACCCTGAGTTGGATCCCCATGTGCCGCACAAACCTGACCCCATCCCACCTACACACCTGACACGCAGTCCCCACAAACCTGCCCCAAGCCCCCCCCACACCTGACACCCACACACACCTGACAACCAGCCCCCACAAACCTGACTCCAAGCCCCCACATATCTGACCCCCAAACACACCTGTCCCCCAGTTCCCCCACACTTCTGCCCCCCAGCCGCCACACACCTAAATCCCAGCCTCGCACACAGCAGACGCCCAGTCCCCCACACGCCTGACCCCCTGACTCCCCACACACATGACCCCAACCCCCACACACATGACTACCTGTCCCCCACACACCTGAACCCCTGATTCCCAGACCCCCACAAACTTTAACTCCAGGCCCCACATACCTGACCCCAATTCCCCCACAAATCTGACCACCAACCCCGCACACAACTGACAACCAGCCGCCCCGGAAAACTGACACCCAGCCCCCACACACACACCTGAACTCTGCCCCGCACACGCCCGATCTCCAGCCGACCACAAACCCGACACCCGGCCCCCCCATGCAAATGACACCAGCCCTCCCACACACAATTGACCCCCAGCCCCCACACACTTGAACCCCAGCCCCAAACACCTGACCCCTGATACCCAGTAGCCAGAAACTCATGACACCCAGCCCCCCAAACACGTGCCCATCATCCCCCCCACACACACTCCTGAACCACAGCCCCCAACACACCTGACACCAAGCCCCCCCCACACACCTGACTCCCATCCCACCCACACACCTGCCCCCCTCAGCATACCACATACCAGCCCCCCCACACATTTGACTACCATGACAACATGCCCACGCAGACCTGACCCCTGCCCCCACACACATGAACCCCAGTCCCCACACAACTGACCTCTGAACCTCAGTAGACACACACACGTGCCCACCAGCCGCCCCCTACACGCCTGATCCAGCCCCCCCCACACACACCTGACAACCAGTCCCGTCACACACCTGACCCCCTCAACCCCCCACGCACCTAACCAACTGCTCCCCACACACCTGAACTACTTGTCACCCATCACCGGAAACCTGTTCCACAGCCCCCACACACGTGAACTCCAGCCCCGCACACACCTCAACTCCTGCCCCGCACACACCTGCACTCCAACCCCCAACACACCTGACCTTAGCCCTCCAAAAACCTGACCCCCTCAGCCCCCCGCACCTCTGACCCCCACCTCTACCACACACCTGAACCCCAAACCCGCCCACAGCTGACAACCCTTACCCCCAGCACACATGACTCTGAGCCCACCCACACACCTGAACCCCAGCCCCCCAGAACCCGGACCACCAGCCTCCCACAGACATGACCCCCAGCTCCCCACACAAAACTGATCCCCAGACCCCCACACACCTGACCCCCCAGGCCCTCACAAACCTGACCCCCAGCCGCCCAACACATCTGACCCACTGACCCGCCCAACATTTGACCCAAAGCCCCATCACACACCTGGCCCCTAGAACGATCACACACCTGACCCACTGACCCACAGCCCCCGCTCACACCTGATCCCCAGACCCCAACAAACCTGACCCCATCCCCTCACAAACCTGACCACCAGCCCCCCACGCACCTGACAGCCAGCCCCCCCACACACACCTGAGCCCAACTTCCACACACACCTCACCTCCAGTCCCCCACATACCTGACCCCCAGTCCCCCCGCACACTTGACCCCCAGCCCCCACTCCCTGATACCCTGACCCCCAGCCACCCCACACAACTTACAACCAGCCCCCCAAAAAACCTGAACCCGAACTCCACACACACCTGACCTCCAGCCCCCTGCCTACCTGCCCCCCTTCCCCCAAACACCTGCCCCCCAGCCCCCCATAGACCTGACCCCAGCCCCCACACACACGTGACCCCAGCCTCCACACACCTGAACTCCAGTCCCACACACCTGACCTCTGAACTCCAGTAACACACACACATGGCACTCAGCCCCCCACACACCTGCCCCAAAGGCGCCCCCCCCCACACGACTGATTCACGGACCCCCCACACCTGACAACCAGCTCCCCCACACACCCGCCCCATTGCTCTCCACACACCTGAACAACTTGTCACCCAGCCCCCCCACACACCTTAACTCCAGCAAACCACGCACCTGAACACCAGCGCCCCACACGCCTGACCCCCTCTGCTCCCTCCACAGAGCTGACCCCCCAGTCTTCCCACACACCTGATCTCCAGACCCCATCCACCTGACCCCCACAGCGCCCCTCACACCTGACCCCCAGAACCCCCACACACTTGAATCCCAGCCCCCCACACACACCTGACACCCTCAGCCCCCCCCACGAACCTGATCACCTGCCCCATCACACGTGACGTCAGCTCTATGCACACCTGATCCCCTCATCCCCCCACACACCTGACCTCCATCCTTCCGACATACTTGAACCCCGGCCCCGCACACACCTGAACCCTAGCCGTCCCACACGCCTGACCCCCAATTTCGCACGTACCTGTTCTCCAGCCCCCCACACAGCTGACTCCCAGCCCCCATACACGTGACCCCAACCCCCACGTACAGATGTGACCCACAGCCCCAAAACACCTGAACCACAGTCCCCACACCCATGAACCCTGAACCCATGTAGCCACACACACATGACACCCAACCTCCCAGACATGTGCCCCCCAGCCACCCACACACTGCTGAACAACAAACCCCCACACATCTGACCTCTGATGCCATGTAGCCACACACACGACACCCAGCCACCCACACACGTGCCCCCCAGCTACCCACACACTCCTGAACCACAGCCCCCCGACATAGCTGACACCCAGCCCTCTACACACCTGACTCCCAGCCCTCCCACTCACCTGACTCCCAGCCCCCCCACTCACCTGACCCCTCTCAGCCCCGCATACACCTGACCCACAGCCCCCCACACAGCTGACCAACCTGTTACCCAGACCCCAGCCCCTCACACACATAAACCCCAGCCCCACACACACCTGAACTCAAGCCACGTACACAACTGAACCCCAGCCCCCCAGACACCTGACCCCCTCAACTTCCCCCCACATAGCTGACCACCAGCCCCCAGCCCCCACACACCTAAACCCCATCCCCCCACACACCTGAACTCAAGCCACGCACACACCTGATCCACACCCCCCCCCACACCTGACCAGCTCAAACACCCACACCTCAATCCAAGCCCCCCCCACAGATCTGACCCTCTCAGCCCCCCACACACCTGACACCTTGCCCACAACAGACCTGACCTCAGCCCTCCACACACCTGACCCACCGCGCGCCCCACACCCCTGACCCCCGCCCCTCCGACACACCTCAACTCCAGCCCCCCACACAACTGACAACCTCAGCCAACACCCCACATAGCTGACCCCAGCCCCCATACACCTGATCCCCTGCCCCCAACATACATGACCTCAGCCCCCCACACACCTGTCCCCCCCACACACACACCTGAACCCCAGCCCTGCACGCAGCTGACCCCCTAACTCACCACACACCTGAACCTGAGCACCGCCACACACCTGAACCCCAGCTCCCCAAAAACCGGACCCCCAGCCTCCCACAAACATGACCGCTTGCTCCCCACACACACTTGACCCCCAAACCCGCACCCACCTGACCCCCAGCTCCCAAGCTGCCCAACACATCTGATCCAATGAACCCCCCTAACATTTGACCCAAAGCCCCATCGCACACTTGGCCCCCACACCCATCATACATCTGTCCCACTGACCACCTCATCTCCCCACACCCCTGACCCCCCACGCCTCCGAAACACTTTAACTCCAGCCCCGCACACTGCTGAATCCCAGCCCCCCACGCACCTGACCCACTCAGTGCCCCCACATAGCTGACACCCAGTCCCCCACACACCTGACCCCCTCAGTCCGCACACACCTGACTCCCAGCCCCCCACACACCTGACCCCCCAGACCCCACACACGTGACTCCCTCACCCCCCCCCACACACCTGACCCCCTTACTCCAACACAATTGATGTCAGCCCTCCACACACCTGACCCCCACAGCCCCCCGCACACATGACCCTCACACTTTCGACACACGTGACTCCCAGCACCCCCAAACACCTGACTCCCAGCCCCCCCACACATCGGACACCCAGACCCCCACACATCTGGCCCCCAGCCACCCACAAACCTGATTCCTGGCTCCCACGCACATGACAGCCAGCCCCCACACACAACTGACCCCAAACCCCACACACACTTTGAAGTGTGCGGTAATGTGCGCGTGCGCGGTAATGTGCGCGTGCGCGGTAATGTGCGCGTGCGCGGTAATGTGCGCGTGCGCGGGCGCGGGAATGTGCGCATGCGCGGGAATGTGCGCGTGAATTGGAATGTGCGCATGCGCATGATTCCCAGGCGGCGAGGCCTGTGGAATCAGTGATAATTTCCAGGCGTTTCGAAGAGATGTATTAATGAAATGAGTTACTTAATGCTTAAATAAAGTTTAAGTAAATCGGAATTCTCGTTTATCTCACGACAATTTAAGTAACTCAATTAACTCAATATCAGAAGTTAAGCAGTGTGACGTCGAGATGGAGAAACTATTGAAACCACAACGCTTGAATCTGGATCCCAACTCACCTACTGCAGCAAAGGTATGGTGGCACTGGCTTCATACACTAAATAACTTTTTTGATGAGTGTGGCGACAATGCACCAGATAAATTCAGGACATTAATAAGCTCTGTCCCTTATGATGTATATGATTACATAGGGGAATGTACAACTTATGATTCTGCTATTGATGTACTAAGCAAAATTTTTGGTAAGACACCCAATGTAATATTTGCTCGACACCTCCTTGCGACTCGTAAACAAAAACCTGGTGAGTCACTTGATGAGTTTTTACAAGAACTTCAAAGACTTAGTAAAGACTGTGCCTTCAAAGCAGTTACAGCTGATCAATATCAACAGGAACTTATTCGAGACTCGTTTATCAATGGTTTGGCATCACCTTTAATACGACAGAGACTATTAGAAAACAAAACCTTGGATTTACAGTTAGCTTACAATCAACCTTACTCATTAGACTTGGCTCAGAGAAATTCAGACGCTTATGGCTCATCTAATGTGTATTCTGCTGCAACTACTACGAAAGAATCTCACCCAAGTACTAGTATTGAGCAAGCTGAAACATTTCCTACTGATGAAGGTGCCCTTGCTGCAGCATATACTTATCCAAAAAGGAAGTGTTACTTTTTGCGGGGGTAATATCCATAATAGAGAGAGATGTCCTGCTCGAGAGGCAACTTGTAATAGTTGTGGCAAGAAGGGACATTATTCTAGAGTATGCAAGTCCAAAGCAACTCCTAAAAGTGTGACGGCTGCCATGTTTGTGCCTTCTTTATGTGCAATTACAGCTGCATTTCCTCAGGGCTTGTCTCATGCAGTTACAATGGTATCTATCAATGGCCATACACTTAATGTACTACTTGATTCTGGCAGTTCAGAAAGTTTTATAAGTGAACAAGTTGTGTCTCGACTAAATCTAACTATTATAGCTTCAAATAGAGAAATCTCGATGGCTCTGACATCTCTCAATACTCAAATTATTGGATCTTGTATTGTTGACTTTATTCTGAACAAAGCTAGTTATAAATCTGTGTGTCTTGGTATTTTGGAAAATTTGTGTAGCGATATAATTCTAGGTCAGGATTTTCAGAAACAGCACAGATCACTTCAAATAATGTATGAAGGAACTATGCCTGATCTTGTATTGTCACAGCCACCAGTATTGTGTGTTTTTTCTGCTGCATCTGTTGAATGTCCATCATTATTCGCTAATTTATCCTCTAAGTGCAAGCCAATTGCTACAAAATCAAGACACTTTAGTAAGGATGACAAAAACTTCATCAACACAGAGGTAACTAATCTTTTACGAGAAGGTATCATAGAGCCCAGCTCTTCCCCTTGGAGGGCACAAGTTGTCGTGGTTAAGGATCCCTTGGAGAGACATAGAAAGAGACTCTGCATTGATTACTCTCAAACTATAAACCAGTTCACGGAGCTTGATGCATACCCATTACCTCGTATAGATGATATTATCAATACATTAACTAAGTATAAGGTATTCTCTACTTTTGACCTAAAAAGTGCTTACTACCAAATCCCTTTGAAAAAATCAGACAAGAAATACACTGCGTTTGAAGCAAATGGAAAATTATATCACTACTGCAGAGTACCTTTTGGTGTAACTAATGGTGTGGCAGTTTTTCAGAGAGAGATGGAC
The DNA here is from genome assembly GCF_053455715.1 of Rhinoraja longicauda. Classification (NCBI taxonomy): domain Eukaryota; kingdom Metazoa; phylum Chordata; class Chondrichthyes; order Rajiformes; family Arhynchobatidae; genus Rhinoraja; species Rhinoraja longicauda. The sequence continues at coordinate 12,533,640 of NC_135991.1, read as the reverse complement.
AAACTTGTTGAACTGGAAAACCTTAGAGATACTTTCCCTTATCTTGACAATATAACTATTGCAGGACAAGACCAAGCTGAACATGACAAAAATGTGCAACGGTTTTTAGAAGTTGTACATTCTAAAAATCTAACATTAAATGAGGCTAAGTCAATAATGTCAGTGCCATCAATTAATATTCTTGGTTATTGGGTTGGAACTGATACGATCAAGCCTGATCCAGAGAGACTCCGCCCACTCCAAGAGATACCTGTTCCAGCTACATTAAACTCTTTACGAAGGGTTCTTGGCATGTTTGCATATTACGCAAAATGGATACCGAATTTCTCTGACAAAATTCAACCTTTGATTAGAGCAAAATCTTTCCCCCTTGACTCTACAGCAATTGGTGCCTTTACTTCTTTAAAGAAACAATTAGAATCTGCGACATTACACGCCATCGATGAGGATGAGGATCTCCCCTTTGTTGTTGAATGTGATGCCTCTGATTTAGCAGTGTCAGCAACATTAAATCAAGGAGGACGACCAGTGGCTTTCATGTCTCGTACTCTCCAAGGTAGTGAATTGCATTACCCACCCGTTGAAAAGGAAGCTACTGCACTTCACTTTGATAACAGATCAGCGTTCAATAGTTTTTATGCTAGATAATCGGAAGCGATCGAAGATTAAAAACAGTAAAATTCATGGATGGAGGATTGAATTATCTGCTTATAGTTATTCAATTGAGTACCGCCCTGGTAAGGATAATGTTGCTCCGGATACCTTAACTCGAGCATTTTGTGCCTCTGTTCATTCTTCTGCACTCACTGATCTTCACAATGGGCTGTGTCATCCTGGAATCACTCGTATGTTACACTATGTTCGTTCCAAAAACTTACCTTTCTCTACAGAAGATGTGAAGATGACGTGTGCTTCGTGTAGAATCTGTGCTGAATTAAAACCAAGGTTCTTGCGTCCTCAAGAAGGAAGATTGATCAAAGCTACTCAACCTATGGAACGTTTGAGTATTGACTTCAAAGGGCCTTTACCATCCTCCTCTCAAAATGTTTATATACTTACCATAATTGATGAATATTCGAGGTTTCCATTTGCTTTTCCTTGTCGAAATATGTCAGCTGCTACGGTTATCAAACGATTAGATCAACTGTTTTCATTCTGTGGATTTCCAAGTTACATACATTCTGATAGGGGCGCCTCATTCATGTCGAAAGACTTAAAGGACCACCTTTCTAATAGAGGAATTGCAACAAGTAAAACAACACCATATCATCCTATTGGAAATGGTCAGGTTGAGAGGTATAACGGAATCATTTGGAAAGCAGTGAAACTGGCTTTAAAGTCAAATGACTTACCAGATCAGCAGTGGGAATGTGTTCTACCAGATGCATTACACTCCATCAGATCTCTACTGTCAACCGCTACCAATACTACTCCACATGAGCGGTTCTTTAACTTCAAACGGCGTTCTTCTAGTGGTACTTCTCTGCCACCATGGTTGACTAGCCCTGGGACTGTGCTGCTTCGTCGGTATGTCCGATCAAATAAGAATGAGCCCCTTGTTGATGAAGTTGAACTGACTGATGTCAACCCTTCTTATGCAACTATCAAGTATCAGGATGGACGTCAGTCAACTGTCTCACTTCGTGACCTTGCACCATGTCCATCTTCTCCATCAGCTCCATCACTCCTTGATAATCGAGAACTTCCTTCAACACTCCCATCATCTCCTATGAAAACTTCTACAAGTAATTCTAAAATTGAAAATGTAAATAACAATATGAGTGAAGTTGATGACCAAGCAACATATGTACCACCAGCTATGGAAACACCATTATCTCCTGATGCTCCAGTGCTGCGACGGTCATCAAGACCTACTAAACCTCCTGACCGTCTCACTTATAAATAGGAGGGGAGAATGAAGTGTGCGGTAATGTGCGCGTGCGCGGTAATGTGCGCGTGCGCGGTAATGTGCGCATGCGCGGGAATGTGCGCGTGTCTTGGAATGTGCGCGTGTGCGGTAATGTGCGCATGCGCGGGAATGTGTGCATGCGCAGGATTCCCAGGCGGCGAGGCCTGTGGAATCAGTGATAATTTCCAGGCGTTTCGAAGAGATGTATTAATGAAATGAGTTACTTAAAGCTTAAATAAAGTTTAAGTAAATCGGAATTCTCGTTTATCTCACGACACACTTCACCTCCAGACCCCCACATAGCTGACACCCATTCCCCCCACACACTTGAACCCCGGCCACCAATCACCTGACCTCCCCTCCCCCACACTCCTGAACTACATCCCCTCCAAAACACCTGACAACCAGCCCCCCACACACCGGAGCAACTTATGCCCAACCAATCAAATACCCGACCTCAGCCCTCCACACACCTGACCGCCTCAGGCCCCCACACCATGACACCCATCCCTCTGACATACCTGAACTCCAGACCCGCACACACATGAACCCCCGCCCACTCACACCTGACCACCACAGCCCCCCAACACAGCTGAACTCCATCCCCCACAAACCTGACTCCAAGCCCCCCACACACCTGACAACCAACCGCCCCACACACCTGACCCTCTGCCCCCAAAACACCTGACGTCAGCCCTCCACACACCTGACACCCTCAGACCCCCAAACACCTGACCGCACCCCTCCGACACACCTGAACCCCAGCGCCGCAAACAACTGACACCCTCAGCCACCCCCCACATAGCTGACCCCCACCCCACACACACCTGACCCCCTGCCCCCAACGCACATGTCCTCAGTCCCCCACACACCTGCCCCACACCACTCCCACACACCTGAACCCCAGCCCCGCACACCTGACGCCCACAAACCGGACCCCCATCCTCCCATGACCCCTTGCTCCTCACACACACCTGAGCCCAAACCCCCACACACCTGACCCCCAGATCCACAGCCGCCCAACACATCTGACCCACTGACCACCCCCTAACATTTGACCCAAATCCCCATTACACACCTGGCCCCCACACCCCTCACACACCTGACCCACTGACCCACAGCCCCCGCACACACACCTGACTCCCATCCCCCCACAAACCTGACCCCAGCCCCCCAACGCACCTGACAACCAGTTCCCTCACCACACACACACCTCACCCCAACACCCACACACACCTCACCCCCAGCCCCCTGCGTACCTCACCCCCAGCCCGCCACTCACCCGACGCCCTGACCCCCACCCATCTGACCTGCTGATCCAAAGGCCCCTAAACCTGAAACCCAGCCCCCCATACACCTGACCACATCCCCCACACACACGTGACCCCAGCCCCCACACACCTAAACACCAGGCCTCACACACCTAACCTCTGAACCTCAGTAGCCACACACACATGATACCCAGTGCCCCACACGGGTGACCCCAGCCGCCCCCCACACGTCTGTACCAGCCCCGTCAAACACCTGACCCCCTCAACCCCCACACACCTCACCCACTGCTCCCCACACACCTGAACAACTTGTCACCAGCCCCCCAGACACCTGAACCCCAGCCCCCCAGAAATCGGAAAACCAGCCTCCCACACACATGACCCCCAGCTCCCCACACACACCTGACACCCCAGACCCCCACCTACATGACCCCCAGACCCTCACAAACCTGACTCCCAGCCCCCCAACACATCTGACACACAGACCCGCCCAACATTTGACCCAAAGCCCCATCACACACCTGGTACCCACACCACTCACACACCTGACCAACTGACCCACAGCGCCGCACACACCTGATCCCCAAACCCCCACGCACCTGACAGCCAGCCCCCCACACACACCTGACCCCAACCTCCACACATACCTCACCTCCAGTCCCCCACATACCTGACCCCCAGTCCCCGCGCACACATGACCCCCAGCCCCGTACACACCTGACCTCCTGACCCCCATCCCCCCACACAACTGACAACCGGACACCACAAACCTGAACCTCAACACACCTGACCTTCAGCACCCTGCAAATCCGGCCCGCAGTCCCCACACACCTGATCCACAGCCCCCCACACACCTGACCGCCTCAGCCCCCTACACCCCTAAACCCCACCCCTCCGACACACCTGATCTCCAGCCCCGCATACACCTGAACCCACATCCCCCCACACACCTGACCCCCTCAGCGCCCCACACACCTGAACCCCTCAGCCACCCACACACCTGAACCCAGCCGTCCCACACGCCTGTCCCCCAGCCCCGCCCATACCTGATATCCAGACCCCCACATAGCTGACACCTAGCCCCCCATACACCTGACCGCATCCCCCACGCACACATGTGACCCACAGCCCCCACACATATGAACCGCAGTCCCCACAACCTGACTCCTGATCCCATGTAGCCAGACACACATGACACCCAGCCTCCCACACACGTGCCCACGAGATCCCCCCACACTCCTGAACCACAGCACCCCACACACCTGAACCCCAGCCCCGCACACACCTGTCTCCCAGAGCCCCAAACACCAGACCCCCTCAGCCCCCAATAAGCTAACACTCTGCCACCAACACACCAGACCACAGCCCTACACACACCTGACCGCCTCAGCTCCCCACACACCTGAACCCCAGTCCCCGCACACACATGACCACCAGCTCCCTACACAACTGAACTCCAGCCCTCCCACACACCTGACCACCAGACCCCCACACACGTGGGCGCAAACCCCCCACACACCTGACCCCCAGACCACCACACACCTGACCCTACAGCCCCCAACATACCTGACCCCCAGCAGCCCAAAACATCTGACCCACTGAACCCCCAAAATTAGACACAAAGCCCCATCACACACCTGGTCCCCACACCCCCCACGCAGCTGACCCACTGACCCACAGCCCCCGCACATAACTGACCCGCAGCCTCCCCACACGCCAGACCCCAACTCACCTGACCGCCAGCCCCCAGACACCTGACTCCTGCCCCCCACGCACCTGACAGCCAGCCCCCCCCACACACACCTGACCACAACCCCACACACACCTCACCTCCAGTCCCCACATACCTGACCCTCAGTTCCCCATACACTTGATCCCCAGCTCCCCAATCACCTGACCCCCACATGTCTGACCCACTGACCCCCACCCCCGCCACAAACCTGATCCCATGCAACCAACAGACACCTCAACCCCAGCCCCGCACACACCTGACTTCCAGCCCCCTGCATACCTGACCCCATCCCCCAACACGCAAGTGACACCTAGCCCCCACACACCTGAACCCCAGTCCCCACACACATGACCTCTGATCCCCAGTAGCCACACACACATGGTAACCAGCCCCCAACAAACGTGACATCAGCCCTCCACACACCTGACCGCCTTATCCAACCACACAACTGTCCCCCACCACTCCGACACACTTGAACCCCAGCCCCGCACACACCTGAACCCCAGTCGGCCCACATGTCTGCCCCTAGCCCCGCACATACCTGACATCCAGACCCCCACACAGCTGACATCTAGCCCCCCCATAAACCTGACCCAAGCCCCCACGCACACATGTGACCCACAGCCCCCACGCACCTGAACCCCAATTCCCACACACCTGACCCCTGATCCCATGTAGTCACACAAATATGACACCCAGCCTCCCACACACGTGCCTCCGAGCTACCACACACTCCTGAAACCCAGCCCCCCTCCGACAGATCTAACACTTAGCTCCCCCGCACACCTGACACCCAGACCCCCACACAACTGACCCCAGTCCTCCACCTGACTCCCAGCCCCCCCACTCACCTGACCCCTCAGCCCCCCACACACTTGACCCACAGCCCCCCATACACCTGACCAACTTGTCACCCAGCCCTCCGGCCACCTGTCCCACAGCCCCCCACACATACCTGAACCACAGCCCCGCACACACCTGAACCCCAGCCCCCACACACCTGACCCCGAGATCCCCTACCCCACACACCTGATTCGCAGCCCTCCACACACCTGAGTCCCACCGCCGCACACACCTGACCTCAGCCCTCCACACACCTGACCCCCACCCCTCCGACACTCCTGAACTCTAGCCCCGTAAACACCTGAACACCAGACCCTCTCACACCTGACCCCCTCAGCCCCTCCACATAGCTGACACCACACCCCCCACGCACCTGACCCACTGACCCACAGCCCCCGCGCACACATCTGACCCCCATCCCCCCACAAACCTGACTCCCAGCCCCCTACGCACCTGAGAGCCAGCGCACCCCCACACACACCTGACCACAACACACACATACACACACACACACACACCTCTCCCCCAGTCCCCCAAATACCTGAGCCCCAGCCCCCCACTCACCTGGCGCCCTTACCCCCACACATCTGACCGTCTGACCCACAGCCCCACACACCTGAAACCCACCACCCCATACACCTGACCGCAGCCCCACTCACACCTGACCCCAGCCCCCCACACACCTGAACCCCCGACCCCTCCACACCTAACCACAGCCGTTCAAAACCTGACCTCCTCAGCCCCCCGCACCTCTGACCCCCACCCCTATCACACAACCGACCCCCTGACTCCCCACACACCTGACCATGAGCCCATCCACACACCTGAACCCCAGCCCCCCCAAAAAAACCGGACCACCAGCAACCACACACATGAGCCCCAACTCCCCACACGCACACCTGACCGCCAGACCACCACACACCTGACCCCCAGCCCCTCACAAACCTGACACCCAGCCGCCCAACACATCTGACCCACTGACCCGCCCAACATTTAACCCAAAGCCCCATCATACACCTGGCCCCAAACCCATCACACGCTTGACCCTCTGACCCACAGACCCCGCACACACCTGGTCCCCAGACCCCCACACACCTGACCCCATCCCCCCACAAACCTGAACCCCAGTCCCCCACGCACCTAACAGCTATCCCCCCCACACACCTGACCCCAACCTCCACATGCACCTCACTTCCAGTCCCCCACATAATTGACCCCAGTCTCCACGCACACTTGACACCCAGCCCTCCACTAACCTAACGTCCTGACCCCAGCCCCCCACAAAACTGACAACCAGACCCGAACACGGCACACACCTGAACTCCAGCACCCAGCATACCTGGCCCGCAGCACCCACACACCTGACACCCAGCCCCCAATACACCTGACCCCAGCCCCACAAAGACACAAGTAATCCCAACTCCGAGGCCCACCTGGCCCCTCAGCCCCCACACACACCTCACTCCCACCCCCCCACACACACCAGATAACCTCAGCCCCCCACACACCTGACCCCCTCAGCCGCCCACACACACCTCACTCCCAGCCCCCCAACCGCCTGAACCCCTCAGCCCCCCCCACACACCACACACCTCACACCCAGCCCCCCACACACACCTGCCCCCTCAGCCCCCCCCACACACCTGACCCCTTGTACACAAAAGACCTGACCTCACCCCTCCATTCACCTGACCCCCCGACCCCCCACAACCCTGACACGCACCACTCCGACACACCTGAACTCCTGCCCCCCATACACCTGTACCCCTCAGCTACCCCCGCACATAGCTGACCCCCAGCCCCCACACACCTGAACCCCTGCCCCTCCCACACACCAGAACGCAAGCCCAGCACACAGCTGACCCCCTGATTCCCCACACACCTGACCCTGCGTCCCCCACACATCCGAACACCAGCCCCCTAGAAACCGGACCCCCAGCCTCCCACACACATGGCCCTAATCTCCCCACACACACCTGACCCACAGACCCTCACACAAATGACCACCAGCCCCTCGCAAACCTGACCCCCATCTGCCCAACACACCCGACAATCAGTTCCCCACAAACACCTGACCCCTAACCGCCACACACCTGACCCTAGCCCCTCACAAACCTGAACCCTAGCTGACCCACTGACCCGCCCAACATTTAACCTAAAACCCAATCACACACCTGGCCTCCACACCCCTCATACACCTGACCCACTGACCCACAGCCCCGCACACACATGATACCCAGACCCCACACACCTGACCCCCATCCCCCGCACACTTGACCCCAGCCTCCCACTCACCTGACACCCTGACAACCAGACATCTGACCCCCAGCCCCCCACACAACTGACAACCAGCCCCCCACAAACCTGAACCCCAGACCCGCACACACCTGACCTCCAGCCCCCGCATGCCTGTCCCCCAGCCCCCACACACCAGACACCCAGCTCCCCATACACCTGACCCCAGACCCCACACGTACGTGAACCGAGTCCCCACACACATGAACCCCAGACCCCAAACACCTGACCTCTCAACCCCAGTAACCACACACACGTGACACCCCAGCCCCCCACACGCGTGGTCCCCAGACGCCCCCCGCACACGCCGGAACCACGTCCCCGCCACACACCTAACAAGCAGCCCCCCATACACCTGTCCCACTGCTCCCCACCCACCTGAACAACGTCACCCCACACACCTGAACAAAGTTACCCAGTCCCCAGGATACATGTCCTTCAACCCCCCCACACACCTGAACTCTAGCAAAGCACGCACATGAACCACAGTTTCCCACACACCTGACCCCCTCAGCCCCCCCACAAAACTAACCCCCCAGCCCCCCACACACTTGAACCCCAGCGCGCCACAACCTGACCGCCTCAGCCCCCCACAACCCTGAACCCCACCCCTCCGACACACCTGAACTCCAGCCCCGCATTCACCTGAATGTACAGCTCCCCACATTACTGAACTGCTCAGCCCCCCACGCACCTGCATCCCAGCCCCCCCCCCACAAACCTGACACCCTCAGCCCCCCAAACACCTGACCCCCAGCCCTCTACACACCTGACCAACTTGCCACCCAGCTCCCCGGACACCTGTTCCACAGCCCCCCCCCCCACACACATCTAAACCCCAGCCCCCAAACACCTGAACTCAAACCACAAACACACACCTGAAACCCAGCCCCCAACACACCTGACCCCCTCAGCTCCCCCCTCAGAGCTGACCACCAGCCCCCCACACACCTGATCCACAGCCCCCCACATATCTGACCCGCTCATGCCCCCCCCCAACACATCAATCCAAGCCCCCCACACACCTGACACCCTCGGCCCTCACACACCTCACCCCTTGCCAAGAACAGAACTGACCCCAGCCTCCCACATACCTGACCCCCTCAGCCACCCCCCCCACATAGCTGAAACCCAGCCCCCACACACCTGATCTCAGCCCCCACACACCTGGCCTCCACCCCACCCACACATCTGAACCCCAGCCCCGCACACAGCTGACCCCCTGTTTCACCACACATATGACCCTGAGCCCCCCCCCCAACACAGCTGAACCCCAGCCCCCAACAATCCGGACCCCCAGCCTCCCACACACATGACGACTAGCTCCCCACACACACCTGACCCCCCAGCCTATCACAAACATGACCCCCAGCCTCCCAACGCATCTGACCCACTGAACCCCCAACATTTGACCCAAAGCCCCATCACACACCTGGCGCCCACACCCCTCACACACCTGACCCACTGACCCACTTACCCACTGCCCCTGCACACACACCTTAACCCCAGCCACCACTCACCTGAGCCCTGAACCCCACACAGCTGACCCTCTGACCCACAGACCCCCACACCTGAAACCCAGCCCCTATACACCTGACACCAGCCACCCCACACACACATGACCCCAGCCCCCACACAGCTGAACCCCAGTCCCCACACACCTGACCTCTGAACATCAGTAGCCACATACACATGACACCCAGCGCCCCACACACGTGAACCCCAGCCGCCCCCCACACGCTTGAACCATGCCCCACAGACAATCAACCCCTCACCACACCTGATTCCTTCATCCCCCCACACACCTGACACACTGCTCCCCACACATCTGAACAACCTGTCACTCAGCCCCCCGAACACCAGTCCCTCAGCCTCCCCACACACATGAAACCCGGCCCCGCACGCACCTTATCCCCAGCCTCTCACACACTTGAATCCCAGCCCCGCAAACACCTGAACTCCAGCACCGCACACACCTGAACCCCAACCCCCCACACACCTGACCCACTGCTCCCCACACCCCTGAACAACGTCACCCAGCCCCCCGGACACCTGTCCCTCAGCCCCTCGCACACACCTGAAATCCAGCCCCGCACACACATGAACCCCAGCCACCCACACACCTGACCCACTGCCCCCAAGACACCTGACATCAGCCCTCCACGAACCTGACCCCCTCAGCCCCCGCACTTCTTACCCCCACCCCTACCACACATCTGAACCCCAGCCCTGCACACAGCTGACCGCTTGATTCCCCACAAACTTGCCCTCAGCCCTCCCACACACGTGAGCCCCAGCCCACCAGAAACCGGACAACCAGCCTCACACAAACATGACCCCCATCTTCCCCACACATCTGACCCCCGTACTCCCACACACATGACCATCAGTCCCTCACAAACCTGACCCACTGACCCGCCCAACATTTGACCCAAAGCCCAATCACACACCTGGCCCCCACACGCTTCACACCTGACACACTGACCCACAGCCCCCGCATACACCTGATCCCCAAACCCACACACACCAGACCTCCATCCCCCCACAAAACTTACCACCAGCCCCCAAGCACCTGACAGCCAGCCACCCCACACACACCTGACCGCAACCTCCACACACACCTCAACCCCAGATCCCCACATAGCTAACCGCAGTCCCCTGCACACTTGACCGCCAGCCCCCCACTCAAGCCTGACACCCAACCCCCCACACACCTGACCCCAGTCCCCACACACCTGACCTCTTTACCCCAGTAACCACACACACATGACACCCAGCCACCCACACACATGCCCCCCAGCCTCCCCCACACGCCTGATAAGCAGCCCCCCCACCTGACACCCACTGCTCCCCACACACATGAACAACTAGTTACCCAGCCGCCCGGACACCTTTCCTTCATCCCCCCCCACACAACTGAAATCCTGCAAAGCACGCACCTGTACCCCAGCCTCCCACATACATAACCCCTCAGCCCCCCCCATATAGCTGATGCCCCAGCACCCACACACTTGAACCCCAGCCCCCACACACTTGACCGCCTCAGCCCCACACACACATGACCCCTGCTCCAACGCACGTGACGTCAGCCCGCCACACACCTGACCCCCTCAGCCCCCAACACACCTGTCCCCCACCACTCCGACACACTTCAACCCCAGCCCCCCACACACGTGACACCCTGCCCTCCACACACCTGAATCACAGCCCCCCCCCCCACTCACCTGACCCCTAGGCCCCGCACACACCTGACCGACAGCCCCCCACACACCTGACCCACAGCCCCCACACACCTGACCATCTTGTCACCCAGCTCCCCGGACACCTGTTCCCCAGCCCCACCACACACCTGAACCCCAGCCCACACACACCTGAGCTCAAGCCACGCACACACCTGGACCCCAGCCCCCACAGACCTGACCCCCTCAGCCACCCCCACATTGCTGACCACGAGCCCCCACACACCTGACCCACAGCCCCCCACCCACATGACCCGCTCAGCCCCCCCAAAAAGCACATTCCAAGCCCCCCCGCACTCCATGCACCCTCAACCCCTACACACCTGATCCCTTGCCCACAACAGACCTGACCTCAGCCTTCCACACTCCTGACTCCCCGACACCCCCACACCCCTGATCCCCACCCTTCCGACACACCTGTACTCCACCCCCCTCACATACCTGACCCCCTCAGCAACCCCCGTACATTGCTGATCCCCCACGCCCCACACACCTGACCCCAGCCCTCCACAAAAATGACCCCCTCAGCCCCGCCACGTAGCTGACCCCCAGCTCCCCCACACACCCGGACCCCAGCCCCGTACAAGCCTGAACTCCAGCACAGCACACACCTGAACCCGAGCCCCCACACACAGGACACCCTGACCCCAGCAGACATACACCCCAGCCCCGCAGACAGCTGACTCCCTGACTCCCACACACCTGACCCTGCGCACGCCCCACACCCCTGAACCCCAGCCCCCCAGAAACCGGACCACCATTCTCACAGACACATAACCCCCAGCTCCCCTCACACACCTGACCCACAGACCCCCACACACCTGACCCCCAGCCCCTCACAAACCTGACACCCAGCCGCCCAACACATCTGACCCGCCCAACATTTGACCCAAAGCCTCAACACACACCTGGCCCCCGCACCCCTCACACACCTGACACACTGACCCACAGCCTCGCACACCTGATACCCAGACCCCCACACACCTGACCCCACCCCCCCCCACAAACCTGACTCCCAGCCCCCCACGCAACTGACAGCCAGCCCCCCACACACACATGACCCCAACCTCCACACACGCCTCACCTCCAGTCCCCCAGATACCTGACCCCCAGTCCCCCCGCACATTTGACCCCCAGACCCCCACTCGCCTGACATCCTTACCCCCATCTCCCCACACAACGGACAACCAGACCCCCACAAACCTGAACCCGAACCCCGTACTCACCTGACCACCAGCCCCCTGCATGCCTGGCCCCCAGCTCCCACACACCTAACCCACAGCCACATACACCTGACCCCAGCCCCTAACACACACGTGAACCCAGCCCATACACACCTGAACCCCAGCCCCCACACACCTGACCCCCTCTTCCCCCCCCACATAGACGACCACCAGACCCCTCTCAACCGATCCACAGCCACCCACACACCTGACCCGCTCACCCCCCCACACACTCCTCACACCCAGCCCCCCACACACCTGACCCCCTCAGCCTCACACACACATGACCCATTGCCCACAACAGACCTGACCTCAGCCCTCCACACACATGATCCGCTGACCCACCCACATCACTGACCCCCACGCCTTCGACACACCTGAACCTCTGACCCCCACACAGCTGGCCCTCACACCTCCCACACCCTGAACCCCATCCCTGCACACAGCTGACACCCTGATTCCCCACACACCTGACCCTGAGCCCCCCACACATCTGAATCCCAGCCCCCCACAAACCAGACCCCCAGCCCCCCACGCACCTGACAGACAACCCCCCACACACACCTGAACCCAACCCCCACACACACTTCACCTCCAGTCCCCCACATACCTGACCCCCAGTCCCCCCGCACACGTGACCTCCAGCCACCTGCGTACCTGACCCCAAGCCCCCACTCACCTGACGCCCTGACCCCCACACATCTGACACCCTGACCCGCAGACCTCACACCTGAAACCCAGTCCCCCATGCACCTGACCCCAGCTCTCACCAGACAGGTGACCCCACAGCCCACATACCTGAACCCCAGTCCCCACACACCTGACCTCTGAACATCAGTAGCCACATACACATGACACCCAGCGCACCACACATGTGCCCCCCAGCCGCCGCCCCCCCATGCTTGAACCACGCCCTCAGCCAACCAGCCCCCCAACATACCTGATCCGTTCAACACCCCACACACCTGGCCCACTGCTCCCCACACATCTGAACAACTTGTCACCCAGCCCCCCGGACACTAGTCCCTCAGCCCCCCTATGCACCTGATCCGCAGCCTCCCACACACCTGAACCCCAGCCCCCCACACACCTGACCCAATGCTCCTCACACACCTGAACAACTTGTCACCCAGCCCCCCGGACAACTGTCCCTCAGCCCCCCGAACAAACCTGAACCACAGCCCCCCACACACCTGACCCAGTGCCCCCAGCACACCTTACCACAGCCCTCCACAAACCTGACCCCTCAGCCCCCCGTACCTCTGACCCCTGCCCCTACCACACATCTGAACCCCAGCCCCGCACACAGCTGACCCCTTGACTCCCCACACGCCCTCAGCCCCCCCACACACCTGTGCCCCAGCCCCCCAGAAACATGACAAGCAGCCTCGCGTACACATGACCCCCAGCTTCCCACACACACCTGACCCCCAGACTCCCACACACATGCCCAACAGCACCTCACAAACCTGACCCCCAGCCGTCCAACACATCTGAACAACTGACATGCCCAACATTTGACCCAAAGCCCAATCACACACCTGGCCCCGTACCCTTCACACCTGACCCACTGACACACAGCCCCCGCACACACCTGATCCCAAACCCCCACACACCTTACCCCCACACACCTTACCCCATCCCCCCACAAACCTGACCCCAAGCCCCCCAAGCACCTGACAGCCAGCCAGCCCACACACACCTGACCGTAACCTCCACATACACCTCACCTCCAGACCGCCACATTCCTGACCCCCAGTCCCCTGCACACTTGACCCCCAGCACCCCACTCACCTGTCCCCCTGACCACCACACATATGACCCCATGACCCCCAGTCCCCCACACAACTGAAAACCAGCCCCCCACAAACCTGAAACCCAGCCCCGCACACACCTGAACTCCAGCCCCCTGCATACCTGGCCACCAGCCCCACACACGCCTGAGACACAGCCCCCCATACACCCGACCCCAGCCCCTACACACATGTGACACCAGTCCCCACACACCTGAACCCCAGTCCCCACACACCTGACCTCTGTACCCCAGTAACCACACACAAATGACACCCAGCCCACCACACACGTGCCCACCAGACGCCCCCACACGTCTGAACCACGCCCTTCCTACACACCTGACAAGCAGCCCACCCCCACACATTACACCAGCCCCCACGCACACATGTGACTCACAGCCCCCACATACCTGAATCCCAGTACGTGGTACCATGTAGCCACACAAACATGACACCTAGCCTCCCACACATGTGCCCCCGAACTACCCCCACACTCCCGAACGACAGACCCCCCCCGACAGATCTGACACTCAGTCACCTACATACCTGACACCCAGACCCCCACAAATATGACCCCAGTACTCCGCACCTAACTCCCAACCCCCCCCCCCCCACTCACCTGACCCCCTCAGCTCCCCACACACCTGACCCACAGCCCCCCACACACCTGACCGACTTGTCACCCAACCCCCCGGACACCTGTCCCACAGCCCCCCACACACCTGAACATCAGCCCCCCACACATCTCACCCCCAAAGCACTTACCATACACACCTGAATCGCAGCCCTCCACACACCTGACTCCCAGCGCCCCACACACCTGACCCCCTCAGCCCCCACACACCTGAGACCCTGCCCCCATCAAACCAGACCTCAGCCCTCCACACACCTGACAGCCACTGCCCCTCACACCCCCGACCTCCACCCCTGCGACACACCTGAACTCCAGCCCCGCACACACCCGAACAACAGCCCCCCACACACCTGACCCCATCAGCCTCACCACATAGTTGAAGCCAAGCCCCCTACACACCAGACCCCCTCAGTCCCCCCACACACACCTCAATCCCAGCCCACACGCACCTGACCCCCTCATCCCGCACACACCTGACTCCGAGCCCCCCCACACGTGACCCCACCCCAGCCCCCACACACCTGACTCCCAGCCCGCCACACACCTGACTCCCAGCCACCCCACACACCCGACCTTTGCCCACCCACACACCCGACACCCAGCCCACCCACACATCTGACCCCATCAGCTCTCCCACACACCTGACCCCCTGCCCCCAACACACCTGACGTCAGCCCTCCACACACCTGACCCCTTATCCCCCCCAAAACACCTGACTCTCACCCCTCCGACACACCTGAACGCCAGCCCTGCACGCACCTGACCCCCAGGCCTCCCAAACACCTGAACCCCAGCCCGCACACAGCTGACGCCCCGCCCCCCCCCCACACACACACATGACCCTCTCAGCCCCCCCACACAACGGACACAATATCCCCAACACACCTGGCGTCAGCCCCCCACACATCTGACCCCCTCAGCCCCCCACACACCTGACCCCCACCCCTCCGACACACCTGAACCTCAGCCCCGCACACACCTGAACCCAGCCCTCCAAGATACCTGACCCCCAGCCCCCCACAAACCTGCCCCCAGCGGCCAACACATCTGACTCACTGACCCCCCCTATAATCTGAGCCATAGACCCCCCACATCCCCCACGCACCTGACCCACTGACCCACAACCCCCGCACATAAATGACCCGCAGCCCCCCCACACACCTGACCCCCAGACCCTAACACACCTGACCCACAGACCCCACACACATGACTCCTGCTTCCCACGCATCTGACAGACACCCCCCCACACACACCTGACACCATCCCCCACACACTCCTCACCTCCAGTCCCCACATACTTGATCCACAGTCCCCCCACACTCTTGACCCCAACCCATAATCACTTGACTCGCTGACCCCCACACACCTAACCTCTGATCCCCAGTAGCCACACACACATGACACCCAGCCCCCAACAAACGTGCCTCCCAGCCGCCATCCACCACACTCCTGAATCGCAGCCCTCCCACACACCTGACAACCAGCCCACCCACACACCAGAGCAACTGACGCCCAACCCCATCACATACGTGACCCGCAGCGCCCCACACACCTGACCCCAGCCCTCCACACACCTGACTCCCAGCCCCCCCCCACACACCTGACCCCCAGCCCTACCACACATCTAACCCCCTCAGCCAACCCACACACCTGTTCCCCAGCCCACCACACACCTGAACACTTTGACACCCAGCCCCCCGGACACCTGTCCCCAGCCCCCCCCCACCATGCAACTGAACACCAGACCCGCACACACCTGAAATTCCGCCCCGCAGAAACCTGAACCGCAGCCCCCCACACACACCCCACACTCAGCAAACCCAACATAGCTGATCCCAGCCACCCACACACCTGTCTCCCAGCCCCCCCACACAGTTGACCCCCTCAGCCCCCAAACACCTGACACCTAGCCCCCACAACATTTGACCTCAGCCCTCCACACACCTGACAGCCCGGCACACCTGGACCCCAGCTCCGCACACACATGACCCCCAGCCCCCCCACACACCTGACCCCCAGACCTCCCCCACTTCCGACCCCCAGCCCCCCACAAACCTGAACTCCAGCCGCCCAACACACCTGACCGACTGACCCCCCGTCCCTCACCACACCTCCAGTCCCCACATACCGCACACACCTCACCTCCAGTTCCCACATAGCTGACCCGCAGTCCCCCCAAACACATCACCCTCAGCCCCCAATCACCTGACTCCCTGACCCCCACACATCTGACCCACCCTGACCCCATCCCCCCTCACAAACCTGACCACCTGCCCCCCACACACCTGACTGACAACCCCCACACACCTGACCAAATTGTCACCCAGCCCCCCGGACACCTGTCCGATGCACCCCCCACACAGCTAACCCTTAGCCCCGCACACACCTGAACTCCAGCCACCCACACACCTGACCCCCAGAGAACCAGCCCCACACATTTGAATCGCAACCCTCCACAAACCTGACTCCCAGCGCCCAACACACCTGATCCCATCAGCCCCCACACACCTGACCTCCACCCCTCCGACACACCTGAACCCCAGACCCGCACACACCTGAACCACAGCCCTTCAACACACCTGATCACCAGACCCCCTGGTCTGTACACACCTGACGGCCTCAGCCCCCCATACCCCTGACCCCATCCCTCCTACACACCTGAACTCCAGCCCCGCACACACCTGAACACCAGTTCCCCACACCTGACACCCTCAGTCCCCCACACAACGGCAAACCCTGTCCGCAACACATCTGGCTTCAGCCCTCCACACACCTGACCCCCTCAGCCCACCACACACCTGACCCCCACCCCTCCGACACACCTGAACCCCAGCCCCGCACACACCTGAACCACAGCCCTCCCACACACCTGATCACCAGACCCCCACACATGTGGCCCCCAGGCCGCCACACACCTGATCCCCAGACCACCACATACCTGACCCGCCCCAGCCCCCCAACAAACCTGACCACAGCGGCCCAACACGTCTGACCCACTGACCCCCCCCCCCCAAATTTGACCTAAAGCCCAATAACACACCTGGCCCCCACACTCCCCACGCACCTGACCCACTGACGCACAGCCCCCGCACATAACGGACACGCAGCCCCCCACACATCTGACCCCCAGAACCCCACACACCTGACCCCTAGCCCCCACACACCTGATCCCCAGCCCCCACACACCTAACTCCTGGCTCCCCACATACCTGACAGCCAGCCCCCCCACACACAGCTGACTCCAACCCCCACACACACACCTCACCTCCAATCCCCACATACCCGACCCCCACACAATTCACCCCCAGCCCCCAATCACCTTATTCCCTGACCTCCATACATCTGACCCCCCTCACAAAACTGACCAACTTCCCCCATACGCACCTGAACCACAGCCCCGCCTACACCTGACCTCCAGCCCCCTGCATACATGTCCCCAGTGCACCCATACACCTGTCCCCAAGCCCCCATACACACGTGACACCCAGCCCGCACACAACTCAACCCCAGTCCCAACACACCTGACTTCCGATCCCCAGTAGCCACACACACGGCACCCAGCCCTCAACAAAATGACGTCAGCCCTCCACACACCTGTTCCCCACCACTCCACACACTTGAACCCCAGTCCGATACAAAACTGAATCCCAGCCGTCCCACACGTCTGTCCCCAGCTCCGCACATACTTGCCATCCATCCCCCAACAGCTGACACCAAGCCCCTTCATACACCTGACCCCATCCCCCACGCACACATGTGACCCAAAGCCCCATCACACCTGAACCCCAGTCCCCACACACCTGACACCTGATCCCATGTATCCACACAAACCATGACACTCAGCCTCCCACACACACGCCCTCGAGCTACCCCCACACGCCTGAACCCCCGACAGATCTGATACTCAGTCCCCCACATACATGACACCCAGACCCCCACAAACATGACCCCAGTCCTCCGCACCTGACTACCAACCCCCCCAATCACCTGATCCCCTCAGCTCCCCACACACCTGACCCACAGCCCCCCACACACCTGACCAACTTGTCACCCAGCCCCCCGGATACCTGTCCCACAGCCCCCACACACATGAACCCCAGCATCCACACACCTGACCCCCACAGTACCTACCCTACACACCTGATTCGCAGCCCTCCACAGGCCTGACTCCCAGCGCTCCCCCACACCTGACCCCCTCACCCCGCACACACCTGACACCCTGCCCCCAACACACCAGACATCAGCCCTCCACACACCTGACCGCCACAGCCCCCCACACCCTTGATTTCCACCTGACACACCTGAACTCCAGCCCCGCACACACCTGAACAACAGCCCCCAACACACCTGACCCCCTCAGTCTCCCTACATAGCTGACCCCAAGCCACCTACACAGCTGGCCCCCTCAGCCCCCCCACACACACCCCACACGCACCTGACCACATCAGCCCGCATACACCTGATTCCCAGCACCCACACACCTGACCCTCCCAGCCCCCACACACCTGACTCCTAGCCACCCCACACACCCGACTCCCAGCCCACTCACACACCCGACGCCCAGCCCATCCACACATCTGACCCTATCAGCTCCCCCACACACATGACCCCCTGCCCCAGCACAACTGACGTCAGCTCTCCACACACCTGGCCACCTCATCCCCCCAAAATCATCTGACCCTCACCGCTCCACCTGAACCCCAGCCCTGCACACAACCTCCAGTCCCCACATACCTCACACAACTCACCTCCAGTCCCCACATACCTGACCCCCAGTCCCCCCACACACTTCATCCCCAGTCCCCCAATCACCTGACTCCGTGACCCCCACACACCTGACAGGCAACCCCCCACACACCTGACCACTAGCCCCCCACACACCTGACACCCAGACCACCACACACCAGACCGCCCAGCCCCTCCCCAACAAACCTGACCCAAGCAGCCAAATACGTCTGACACACTGACCACCAAAATTTGACCCAAAGCCCAATCACACATCTGGCCCCCACACTCCCCACGCACCTGACCATCTGGCCCACATCTCCCGCACATAACTGACCCGCAGCCCCCCCACACACCTGTCCCCCAGGCCCCCACACATCTGATCCCCAGCACCCACACATACCTGACCCCCAGCCCACCCACACATCTGACCCCCTCAGCCCCCCCCACATATGTGGCCCCCTGCCCCAACACCCGTGACGTCAGCCCTCCACACACCTGACCCCCTCAGGCCCCCACACACATGACCCTCACCCCTCCGACACACCTGAACCACAGCACCGCACACAACTGACACCAGCCCTCCCACACACCTGAACCCCAGCCCCGCACACAACTGCCGCCCAAACCCACCACATACCTGACCCCCTCAGCCCCCCACACACCTGACGCCCACCCCTCCGACACACCTGAACCACAGCCCTCCCACACACCTGACCACAAGACCCCCACACATGTGACCCCAGCCACCCACACACACGTTAACCCTGCCCCCACACACCTGAACTCCAGACGCCACACACCTGACCTCTGAACCCCAGTAACCACACACACATGACATGCAGCCCCCCACAAACGTGTCCCACAGCCGCACCCCCACACGCCTGAACCAGACCCCCGGACATCTTTCCTTTAGCCCAACCACACACCTGAACTGCAGCAAAGCACGCATCTGAAACCCAGCCCCCCCACACACCTGACTTCTCAGCCCCCCACACACAACTGACGCCCAGCCCTCCGAAACACCTGAACTCCAGCCCCGCAAACATCTGAACACGAGCCCCATGCACACCTGACCTCCTCAGCCCCCCCATGGCTGACCCCAAGCCCCCCACACACCTGCCCCCCTCAGCCCCCCACACACCTGATTCACAGCCCGCACACACCTGACCACTCCAGTCCCACACACCTGATTCCCAGCCCGCACACACCTGACCCCTCCAGTCCCACACACCTGACTCCCAGCCCGCCAAACACCTGACCCCTCCAGCCCCCATACACCCGACACCCAGCTAACTCACACACCTGACACCCAGCCAACCCAAACATCTGACCCCATCAGCTCCCCACACACCTGACTTCCGATCCCCAGTAGCCACACACACGGCACCCAGCCCTCAACAAACAAGACGTCAGCCCCCAACACACCTGACCCCCTCAGTCTACCTACATAGCTGACCCCAAGCCACCTACACAC
Organism: Rhinoraja longicauda; assembly: GCF_053455715.1. Classification (NCBI taxonomy): domain Eukaryota; kingdom Metazoa; phylum Chordata; class Chondrichthyes; order Rajiformes; family Arhynchobatidae; genus Rhinoraja; species Rhinoraja longicauda. The sequence continues at coordinate 12,512,499 of NC_135991.1, read as the reverse complement.
CTGACCCCCTCAGCCCCCCCCCACATACACCCCACACCCAGCACCTCACGCACCTCACGCACCTGACCACATCAGCCCGCACACACCTGACTCCCAGCACCCACACACCTGACGCACCCAGCCCCCACACACCTGACTCCTAGCCACCCCACACACCCGACTCCCAGCCCACTTACACACCCGACACCCTTCCCATCCACACATCTGACCCTATCAGCTCCCCCACACACATGACCCACTGCCCCAGCACAACTGACGTCAGCTCTCCACACACCTGGCAACCTCATCCCCCCAAAATCATCTGACCCTCACCGCTCCACCTGAACCCCAGCCCTGCACACAACAGACCACCAGGCCTCCCACACAACTGAACCCCACCCCGCACATAGCTGACGCCCAACGCTCCACACACCTAACCCCCTCAGCCCCCCCACACAAGTGACCCCTTGTCCCCAACACACTTGATCTCAGCCCTCCACACACCTGACCCCCCCGGCACACCTGACCCCCAGCCCCCCACAAACCTGACCTCCAGCCGCCCAAAACATCTGACCGACTGACCCCAGTCCCTCACATCACCTCCAGTCCCCATATACCTCACACACCTCATCTCCAGTCCCCACATACCTGACCCCCAGTCCCCCCACACACTTCATCCCCAGTCCCCCAATCACCTGACTCCGTGACCCCCACACACCTGACAGGCAACCCCCCACACACCTGACCACCAGCCCCCCACACACCTGCCACCCAGACCACCACACACCAGACCCCCCAGCCCCCCCCAACAAACCTGACCCCAGCAGCCAAATACGTCTGACCCACTGACCCCCAAAATTTGACCCAAAGCCCAATCACACATCTGCCCCCCACTCTCCCCACGCACCTGACCCTCTGGCCCACATCTCCCGCACATAACTGACCCGCAGCCCCCCTACACACCTGACCCCCAGGCCCCCACACATGAGACCCCCAGCACCCACACATACCTGACCCCCCGCCCCAACACCCGTGACGTCAGCCCTCCACACACGTGACCCCCTCAGGCCCCCACACACATGACCCTCACCCCTCCGACACACCTGACCCACAGCACCGCACAAAACTGACCCCAGCCCTACCACACACCTGAACCCCAGCCCCGCACACAGCTGCCGCCCAATTCCACCACATACCTGACCCCCTCAGCCCCCCACACACCTGACGCCCACCCCTCCGACACACCTGAACCCCAGCCCTCCCACACACCTGACCACAAGACCCCCACACAAGTGACCCAAGCCACCCACACACACGTTACCCCTGCCCCCACACACCTGAACTCCAGTCCCCACACACCTGACCTCTGAAACCCAGTAACCACACACACATGACAAACAGCCCCCCCACAAACGTGTCCCACAGCCGCACCCCCACACGCCTGAACCACACCCCCCGGACATCTTTCCTTTAGCCCCACCACACACCTGAACTGTAGCAAAGCACGCACCTGAAACCCAGCCCCCCACACACCTGACCTCTCAGCCCCCCACACACCTGACGCCCAACCCTCCGAAACACCTGAACTCCAGCCCCGCAACATCTGAACACGAGCCCCATGCACACCTGACCCCCTCAGTCCCACCTCATGGCTGACCCCAAGCCCCCCACACACCTGCCCCCTCAGCCCCCCACACACCTGACTCCCAGCCCGCCACACACCTGACGCCTCCCGCCCCCACACACCCGACACCAAGCCCGCCACACACCTGACCCCTCCCGCCCCCGCACACCCGACACTCAGCCAACCGACACAACTGACACCCACCCCTCCGAAACACCTGAACTCCAGCCCCGCAACATCTGAACACGAGCCCCATGCACATCTGAGCTCCTCAGCCCCCCCATGGCTGACCCCAAGCCCCCCACACACCTGTCCCCCTCAGCCCCCCACACACCTGATTCCCAGCCCCCACACACCTGACCCCTCCAGTCCCACACACCTGACTACCAGCCCGCCAAACACCTGACCCCTCCAGCCCCCACACAACCGACACCCAGCTAACCCACACACCTGACACCCAGCCAACCCAAACATCTGACCCCATCAGCTCCCCACACACCTGCCCCCAAAACACCTGACGTCAGCCCTCCACACACCTGACCCCCTCAGCTACCCAGACACCTGACCCTTACACCTCCGACACAACTAAACCACAGCCCCGCACACACCTGACACCCAGGCCTCCCACACCTCAAACCCAGCCCCGCACAAAGCTGACGCCCAATCCCCACCCTCACAAACCTGACACCCTGCCCCCCACACACCTGACCGACAACCCCTCATACCTGACAAACATGTCACCCACCCCCCCGGACATCTGTCAGACGCCCCACCACACCTAACCCCAGCCCCGCACATACCTGAACCCCATCAGCCCCCACACACCTGACACCCTGCCTCCTACACACCAGACCTCAGCCCTCCACAGAACTGACCGCCTCAGCCCCCCCACACAACTGACACTCAGCCCCTCACACATCTGACCCCATCAGCTCCCCACACACCTGCCCCCAACACACCTGACGTCAGCCCTCCAAACACCTGACCCCCTCAGCCACCCACGCACCTGACCCTTACAGCCCCGCACACACCTGACACCCAGGCCTCCCACACCTCAAACCCAGCCCCGCACACAGCTGACGCCCAATCCCCAACACATCTGACCCCCTGAGCCCCCCACACAACTGACTCCCTGCCCCCAACACACCTGTCATCAGCCGTCCACACACATGACCCCTTCAGCCCCTCACACACCTGACGCCTACCCCTCCGGCGCGCCTGCACCTCAGCCCCGCACACAACTGAACCCCAGCCCTCCAACACACCTGAACACCAGACCCCCACACACGTGACCCTAACCCTAACCCTAATGCACACCTGATCCCCAGACCACCACCCACCTAATCCTTCAGCCCCCCACAAACCTGACCCCCAGCGGCCCAACACATCAGACCCCCTGACCCCACCAAAATTTGATCCAAAGCCCCATCACACACTTGACTCCCACACCCCCACGCACCTGAACTACTGAACCACAGCCCCCGCACATAACTGATTCGCAGGCACCCCACACACATGAACCCCAGACACCACACACCTGACCCCCAGACCCCCACACACATGAGTCCTGGCCCCCCACGCACCTGACAGCCAGCCCCCCCACACACACCTGACCCCAACCCCCACACACACCTCACATCCAGTCCCCACATACCTGACCCCCATTCCCCCGACACACTTGACCCCAGCCCCTCAATCACCTGACTCCCTGACCCCCACACATCTGACCCCCTGATCCCCATCGCCCCCCATTAACCGAACCCCCTGCCCCCCACATACACCTGAACCACAGTCCCGCACACACCTGACTTCCAGCCCCCTGCATACCTGACCCCAGTCCCCCACACACCTGACAAACATCCCACCCGCACACCGGAGCAACTGACGCCCAACCCAATCACACGCCTGATCCCCAGCCCTCCACACACCCGACACCCAGCCCTCCCCACAAACCTGACCCCCTCACCTCGCCCCACACACCTGACCCCCAGCCCCCCACACACCTGAACACTTTGTCATCCAGACCCAGGGACACCTGTCCCCTGACCACCCCCCCCACACACACCTGAACACCAGCCTCGCGTACACCTGAACTTCAGCCCCCCACACACCTGACCCCCTCTGCACCCCCCAACATAGCTGACCCTCACCCCCACACACCTGACTCCCAGCCCACCCCCCACACACCTGACCCCCTCAGATTCCACACACCTGACCCCCAGCCACCCCACATACCCGATCCACAGCCCCCACACAACTGAACTCCACATCCCACACACCTGACCCTGATCCCCAGTAGCCACACACACATGACACCCAGCCCCCCACACATGTGCGCCCCACCACCACGCCCAACACTCCTGAACCACATCCCGCTCGCGCACATCTGACTCCCAGCCACTACACATCTGACCCCCTCAGCTCCTCACTCGCAGCTCCCCACACAAATGACCACCTTGTCACCCAGCCCCACGGACACCTGTCCCAAGCCCCCCCCCCATACACATGAACCCCAGCCCCGCACACACCTGAACCCCAGCCCTCCACACACCTGACCACCTCAGCCCCACACACACACCTGACTTCCAGCCCACCACACACCTGACCACCTGCCCCCAACACACCTGAGCTCCCCTGCCCCTCCCCACACATCTGAATTCCAGCCCTACACACACGTGGCCCCCTCAGACCCCAACCCGCATAGCGGCCCCCCGGCCCCCCACACATACGATCCCCAGCCTCCCCACACACCTGTCCACTTCAGCCCCACACATACCTGACTTCCAGCCCCTAACACACCTGACCTCAGCCCTCCACACACCTGACCCACTCAGCTCCCCACACCCCTGATCCCCATCCTCCGCCACACCTGAACCCCAGCCCCACACACACCTAAATTCCAGACCTCCCAAATACACCTGAACCCCAGCCCCGCACGCAGCTGACCCCTGACTCCCCACACACCTGACCCTGAGCCCCACCATACACATAAACCCCAGCTCCTCAAAACCCGGAACACAAGCCTCCCACCCACATGACCCCTAGCTCCCAATAGACACCTGACACCCAGACCACCACACACCTGACCCCCAGACCCCCACACACCTGACCCCAGGCCCTCTCAAATCTGACCCCCAGCCGCCCTCACATCTGACCCAATGACCCGCCCAATATTTGACCCAAAGCCCCATCACACACCTGGCCACCATACCCCCACACACCTGACCAACTGACACACAGCCTCCGCACACACCTGACCCGCAGCCCCCCACACACCTGGCCCCCATTCCCCCACAAATCTGACCCACAACCATCCAACACATCTGACCCACTAACAACCCCAACATTTGACCCAAAGTCCCATCTCATACCTGACTCCCCCCCTCCCCAAACACCTGACATGGATAAAAAATTGGTTGACAGACAGAAAGCAAAGAGTGGGGAGAAATGGGTCCCTTTCAGAATGGCAGGCAGTAACTAGAAGGGGTACCGCAAGGCTCGGTGCTGGGACCGCAGCTATTTACAATATACATTAATGACTTGGATGAAGCGATTAAATGTACCATTAGCAAATTTGCAGATGATACAAAGCTAGCTGGTAGTGTAAACTGTGAGGAAGATGCTATGAGGTTGCAGGGTGACTTGGACAGGTTGTGTGAGTGGGCGGATGCATGGCAGATGCAGTTTATTGTGGATAAGTGTGGAAAGGGTACCTGCCTTTAAGTTCCTGGGCACGCATATTGCTGAGGATCTCTCCTGGACCACAAACACCATAGCGGCAGTCAAAAAGGCACAGCAGCGGCTCTACTTTCTGAGGATCCTCAGGAAGAACAACCTGCAAGAGCAGCTGCTAGTGACTTTCTACCGTTGCACCATCGAGAGTGTGCTGACGTACTGTATTTCTATGTGGTACACCAGCAGCTCAGAGGCAAACAAGAAAGCCCTTCAGAGGGTCATCAACTCTGCAAAGAAAATCATTGGTTGCCCACTGCCCTCTCTAGAGGAACTTTACTCCCTCCGCTGCCTCAGCAGAGCAGCCAACATCCTGAGGGATCCTTCCCACCCTGGTCATCAGCTGCTCCAACTGCTGCCCTCTGGTAGACGGTTCAGGTCCATTACATCACGGACAAATAGACTCAAGAACAGTTTCTACCCCAGTGTCATATGTGAGCTGAACACTGCCAGACACTCACATAAAACTGAATGGAAGGAACGGAACTGATCGGAACACTGTCAGTTACTTGTCAGGAAACATAGGCCTCAATTTAATACAAGTTTACATTCTACTGCACTTATATTGTTAACATTTGCTAAACTTATTACATGTTAGAACCGACCGCACCTTATATTTAATTACATTATTTCTTTTTTTTTTTTTAAACGGCACTTGCAATATGTTAGCTCTCATTGCTGTGCAATAACTTGCTGTCTTGATTGCACTGTACACTGCCTCGACCGTATTGTAATTGTTTTGTCTATATTGTATTAGAGGTCAGTTTGTTTAATTCAGTAGATTAAGTTTAGCTTGTTATGGATAAAGGTTTATCCTTTGTATTGTCTGCTGTGTGTGATTGCATCATCTGGACTGCTTTAATTTCGCTGTACTTTGTGTAGTTACAATAAAGTTTTTTTTACAAGTTTACAAAATCTCTGGAATTCTCTGCCTCAGAAGGCAGTGGAGGCCAATTCGCCGAATGCATTCAAGAGAGAGCTAGATAGAGCTCTTAAGGATAGCGGAGTCAGGGGGTATGGGGAGAAGGCAGGAATGGGGCGCTGATTGAGAATGATGAGCCATGATCACATTGAATGGGGGTGCTGGCTCGAAGGGGCGAATGGCCTCCTCCTGCACCTATTGTCTATTGTCCATTGGCTGTTGACCCACTGACCCACAGCTCCCTCACACACCTGAACCCCACCTCCCCACATACTGACTCCTGACCCCCCCCACGCACCAGAAAGCCAATCCCCAATACATACCTGACCCCAACGCCCACACACACCTCACCTCCCGTCCCCCACACACCTGAATCCCAGCCCCGCACACAGCTGACGCTCAGCCCCCCACACGCCTGACGCCCAGAATCCCCACACACATGACCCCAGCCACTCACACACATCACCCCCAGTCCCCCCACACACCTAACCCGCTGATTCCCAGACCCCCACACATCTCACCCCCAGAGCCCCACATACCTGACTCCCAGCCCCCCACACACACCTGAACCCACCCCCGCACACACCTGACCAGCGCCGCACACACCTGATCCCATCAGCCCCCACTCGCATTGCTGACCCCAGCCCTCCCACACACTTGAACCCCAGCCCCGCACACATGTGATCTCCAGTCCGCACACACCTGACACCCACACCCCTCCAACGCACCTGGCTCCCAGCTCCCCCACACACCTCACCCCCTCAGCCCCCATACACCTGACCCAATCCCCCAACATACCTGACGTCATGCCTCCACACGCCTGAAACCCTCAGCCCCCCCACACACCTGAGCCCACCCCTCCGACTCACCTGAACTACGGTCCCGCACACACCTGATCCCTTGCCCCGCACACACCTGGCCCCAGCCCTCCAAAAAACACCTGAACCCCAGTCCCAGACACCCAGACGCCTACACGCATGACCTGAATCCCCACAAACATGACCCCAGCCCCCACACACACACATGAAACCCAGTTCCCCCACACACCTGCCCACCTGCTTCCGAGACCCTCATACACCTCACCTCCAGTCCCCCACATACGTGAGACCCAGCCCCTCGACATACCTGACCCTCAGCCCCCACACACACCAGAACCCAGCGCGGAACACACCTGACCTCCTCCCCCATGCACCTGACACCAGACCCCCCACACACGTGACCCCCTGCCCCCACACACCTTAACCTCTCCCTTCGTTGACCTCCACAGCCCCTCTGACCTCACTGACTACTACAACCGCACTCCCTCCTCCTGCCTCGACCAGCTTGCACCAATAAAAACCAAAACAGTTTCCTTCACCCACTCTGCTCCCTGGTTTACCCCTGAACTCCGAGTGATGAAAACTCATGCCCGCCAACTTGAAAGACTCCGCAACAAATCAGGTCTCACAATTCACTCCGAAGCCTACAAAGACCACATGCAGCACTAGTCACCTCACCTTCTGTCTCCTTTCTCTGTTCATTTATTTATTTACTTATTTATCTATTTATTCATTTCCCTATGTTCTCAAAATCTCTGTAAAGCGTCTTTGAGTATATGAAAAGCGCTATATAAATAAAATGCATTATTATTATTATTATTATTATTACAAAGATGCCCTCTCCCGCGCCCACTCCACCTACTACTCTCAAATAATTCACTCTGGCTCCGGAAACCCCAAAACACTCTTCTCTACAATAAACAAACTCCTCAGCCCCCTTGACACCATCTCCCAATCATTCACAGTTGACAAATGCACCACTTTCCTTTTATTCTTCCAAAGCAAAATAGACAACATCTACAGCACCTTAACCACCAACGCACCTGCTCCCCCTCAAACTACCTGCCCCCCTTATCCTGTCAGCCCCTGCCTCAGTTCTCCCCAATCTCCACCACCGACTTCTCTGACCTCTTCACAGGAATAAAAACTGCCACCTGCTCTCTGGAGTTTTGGAACGTGCTGTTGCTTCCCAACTCAAATACCACTTCTCTACCAAGAACCTGTATGAAACTTTCCAATCCGGATTCCGCTCAAACCACTGTACTGAAACTGCGCTCCTCAAAATCACAAACGACATTCTCCTCTCCTCCGACGCTGGCAACCTCAACATCCTCATCCTACTTGACCTCAGCGCCGCCTTTGACACCATAAATCACTCCATTCTCCTCACCCGACTTGAAACCTCCCTTAGTATAAGAAAATAACTGCAGATGCTGGTACAAATCGATTTATTCACAAAATGCTGGAGTAACTCAGCAGGTCAGGCAGCATCTCGGGAGAGAAGGAATGGGTGACGTTTCGGGTCGAAACCTCCCTTAACATCACCGGCACAGCCCTATCCTGGTTCAAATCTTACCTCTCTGACAGACACCAGTTCATCTCCATTAACAACTGTAAATCCCCCACCGCTCCCCTCCCCCAAGGTGTCCCCCAAGGCTCAGTCCTTGGCCCCCTCCTCTTCATCCTCTACCTGTTCCCCCTTGGTCAATTAATCCGCCGTCATAGTCTCAACTTCCACTGCTTCGCCGATGATATCCAGCTCCTCATCTCCACCAAGTCAATGTCCCCCACCACACACTCTACACTGACAAACTGCATCACTGAAATAAAATCTTGGCTTCAATCAAATTTCCTCAAACTCAATTGCAACAAATCTGAAATCATCATCATTGGTCCAAAAACGCTCACCAAATCCACCCAAAAGTTCATCCTCAACATTGATGGTCTTCCAGTATCTACTTCACCTCACATCCGGAATCTTGGAATCATCTTTGATCAAACCCTCTCCTTCGACAAACACATCAAACACATCACAAAGACAGCCTTCTTCCACCTCAAAAACATTGCCCGTCTCCGTCCATCCCTCTCCTCCACAGCTGCAGAAACGCTCATCCACGCCTTCATCGCCTCCCGTCTGGACTACTGCAACAGCCTCCTCTATGGCGCACCCTCAAAAATCATCAGTAAACTTCAATACATTCAAAACTCCGCTGCCCGTCTACTCACCCACACCCCGATCCGTGACCATATCACCCCGTCCTTTATAAACTCCACTGGCTCCCCATCCCCCAGAGAATCCAGTACAAAATCCGCCTCATAACCTACAAAGCCCTCCATAACCTGGCCCCATCCTACCTGACCGACCTCCTCCACAGGCACACTCCCACCTGCACCCTCCGCTCTGCTGCTGCCAATCTCCTATCCCACCACATCCGGACCAAACTCAGTTCCTGGGGGGACAGGGCTTTCTCCATCGCTGCTCCCACCCTATGGAACTCACTACCCCAAACCGTTAGAGACTCCTCCACACTCACCACATTCAAAACATCGCTGAAGTCTCACCTGTCCAGTACTGCCTTCAACCACTGAAGGTCACCTCACCTTCTGTCTCCTTTCTCTGTTCGTTTATTTATTTACTTATTTACTTATTTATCTATTTATTCATTTCCCTATGTTCTCTAAATCTCTGTAAAGCGTCTTTGAGTATATGAAAAGCGCTATATAAATAAAATGCATTATTATTATTATTAACCCCACTCCACACACACCTGGCCCCTGATCCCCAAGAACCGCACACACATGACACCCAGCCTCCCCGCACACCTGACCACTTCAGCCCCCCACAGACCTGACTCCCAGCCCCCAACACACCTGACCTCAGCCCTCCACATACCTGACCCACTCAGCTTTCCACACAACTGACCCCCACACCTCCGATACACGTGAACCCCATCCCCGCACACACTTGACCCTCAGCCCTCCCAAACATCTGAACCATAGCCCCCACAAACGGGACACCCAGCCTACCACACACATGACACCCTGCCCCCAACACATTTGACCTCATCCCGCCACACACCTGACCACTCCGACATACCTGAACCCCAGCTGTGCACACACGACCCACAGCCCTCCCCACACCCCGATCCCAGATCACCTGACCTCAGCCCTCCACACAACTGACCGCCTGAGCCCCCCACAGCCCTGACCCCCAGCCCCCCTCACAACTGCCCCGCGCAGCCCCCCAAACACATGACCCCAGCCCCCCACACACCTCACCTCCAGTCCCCCACATAGGTCACCCCATCCCCACACATGCTAACCCCAGCCCCGCACACACCTGAACTCCAGCGCCGCACACACCTGTCCCTCTCAGCACTCCCCTCTACATTGATGACCCCAGCCCCCCATATACCTTCCTCCCAGCCCGCACCCACCTGACCCCATGACCCAACACACCTGCCGTCAGCACTCCACACATCTGATACCCTCAGCCCCCACACATCTGACCACCACCCCTCCGACACACATGAACCCCAGCCCCTCACACACCTGAATCCCCAGCCCCCCACAAACCGGACCCGCACTGCTGACCCCCAGCCCCCCCCCCCCCCAGACCTAACACACAGCCCCCACACATTTGAATCCGTCACCTCCCCCCACATAGCTGAAGTCCAGCTCCGCACACAGCAGACGCCCAACCCACCACACGCCTGACCCCCTGATTCCCCATTCACATGATCCAAGCCCCCCACAAACATGACCCCCGAACCACACACACCTGAACCCCAGCCCCGCACACACCTGACCTCCAGCCCCCTGCCTACTGATCGCTACCCTCCACATACCTGCCACCCAGCCCCCCCATATACCTGACTTGATTCACAGACCTCACCTCCTGACCCCCAAATACCTGACCCCAAGCCCCTCCACAAACATGACCCCCAGCCCCACCACAAACATGACCCCCAGCCCCACACACACACCTGAAACCCAGCCCCGCTCACACCTCACTCCAGACCCCCCCACACACACACGTGGCCCCCAGCCCCCACAATCCTGAACCCCACTCCCCGCACACTTATCCCCTGATCCCCAGTAGCCACACACATGACACCCCTGTACACATGACACTCCTGGACCAAAGCCCCCCTCTCACACCTGACTCCCAGCCCGCACACAGCTGACACCCTCAGCCCCCCACACACCTGACCCCTAGCCCGCAACACCCCTGACCGCCTTGTCACCCAGCCCCTCGCACACCTGTCCCCAGCCCTCCCGTACACAGTTGTCGTGGTGCACGTTGGCACCAAAGATTTAGGTAAAAAACGGGATGAGTTCCTACAAGGTGAATTTAGAGAGCTAGGAGATAAACTAAAAAGTAGGACCTCAAAGGTAATAATCTCTGGATTACTACCAGTGCCACGTGCTAGTCAGAGTAGGAATAGGAGGATATTTCAGATGAATAGGTGGCTTGAAAAATAGTGCAAAGGGGGAAGGATTCAAATTTTTAAGACATTGGAACCAGTTCTGGGAGAGTTGGGACCAGTACAAACAGGACGGTCTGCACCTGTGCTGGAATGGAACCAATGTCCTAGGGGGAGTGTTTGCTAGTGCTGTCGGGGAGGATTTAAACTAATGTGGCAGGGGAGTGGGAGCAAGAGCAGAGAGACAGAGGGGTATAAAATGAGGGTAGAAGCAACAGGTAGCAAGGTGAAAAGTAAAAGTGGTAGGCAGACAAATCCAGGGCAAAAATCAAAAAGGGCCACTTTTCAACATAATTGTATAAGGGATAAGAGAGTTGTAAAATCAAGCCTGAAGGCTTTGTGTCTCAATGCAAGGAGTATACGTAATAAGGTGGATGAATTAAATGTGGAGATAGTTATTAATGATTATGATATAGTTGGGATTACGGAGACATGGCTCCAGGGTGACCAAGGCTGGGAGCTCAACATCCAGGGATATTCTATATTCAGGCGGGATAGACAGAAAGGAAAAGGAGGTGGGGTAGCGTTAGTGGTTAGAGAGGAGATTAAAGCAGTGGAAAGGAAGGACATTAGCTTGGAGGAAGTGGAATCGATATGGGTAGAGCTACGAAACACTAAGGGGCAGAAAACGCTAGTGGGAGTTGTGTACAGGCCACCTAACAGCAGTAGTGAGGTTGGGGATGGCATCAAGCAGGAAATTAGAAATGCATGCAGTAAAGGTGCAGCAGTTATAATGGGTGACTTCAATCTACATATAGATTGTGTGAACCAAACAGGCAGGGGTGCTGAGGAAGAGGATTTCTTGGAATGTTTGAGAGATGGTTTTCTAAACCAACATGTCGAGAAACCAACGAGAGAACAGGCCATTCTCGACTGGGTATTGTGTAAGGAGGAAGGGTTAGTTAGCAGTCTTGTTGTGCGAGGCGCTTTGGGCAAGAGTGATCATAATATGGTAGAGTTCTTCATTAGGATGGAGAGTGACAAAGTCGATACAGAAACAAGTGTTCTGAACTTAAAGAAAGGTAACTTTGAGGGTATGAGGCGTGAATTGTCCAAGATAGACTGGCGATTGATGCTGAAAGGGTTGACGGTGGACATGCAATGGAAGGCATTTAAAGGTCGCATGGATGAACTACAACAAGTGTTCATCCCAGTTTGGCAAAAGAACAAACCAGGAAAGGTAGTGCATCCGTGGCTAACAAGGGAAATCAAGGATAGTATTAAAGCAAAAGATGAAGCATACAGATTAGCCAGAAAAAGTAGCATACCTGAGGACTGGGAGAAATTCAGAGTCCAGCAGAGGAGGACAAAGGGCTTAATTAGAAAAGGGAAAATAGACTATGAGGGAAAACTGGCAAGGAACATAAAAACAGACTGCAAATGCTTTTACAGATATGTCAAGAGAAAAAGATTAGTTAAGGCAAATGTAGGTCCCTTGCAGTCGGAAACAGGTGAATTGATCATAGGGAACAAGGAGATGGCAGACCAATTGAACAAATACTTTGGTTCTGTTTTCACTAAGGAAGACATAAACCGTCTGCCTGAAATAGCGGGGGACCGGTGGTCTAATGAGATGGAGGAACTGAGGGAAATCCAGGTTAGTCGGGAAGTGGTGTTAGGTAAATTAAATGGATTAAAGGCAGATAAATCCCCAGGACCATATAGGCAGCATCCCAGAGTGCTTAAGGAAGTAGCCTCAGAAATAGTGGATGCATTAATGATAATTTTTCAAAACTCTTTAGATTCTGGAGTAGTTCCTGAGGACTGGAGGGTAGCTAATGTAACCCTACTTTTTAAAAAGGGAGGGAGAGAGAAAACGGGGAATTATAGACCAGTTAGCCTAACATCGGTAGTGGGAAAAATGCTAGAGTCAGTTATTAAAGATGTGATAGCATCACATTTGGAAAGTGGTGAAATCATCGGACAAAGTCAGCATGGAGTTACCAAAGGCAAATCATGTCCGACGAATCTTATAGAATTTTTCGAGGATGTAACTAGTAGAGTGGATAAGGGAGAACCAGTCGATGTGTGATATCTGGACTTTCAGAAGGCCTTCGACAAGGTCCCACATAGGAGATTGGTGTACAAACTTAAAGCACACGGTATTGAGGGTTCAGTTTTGAGGTGGATAGAAAATTGGTTGGCGGACAGGAAGCAAAGAGTAGGAATAAACGGGTCCTTTTCGGAATGGCAGGCAGTGACTAGTGGGGTACCGCAAGGCTCAGTGCTGGGACCCCAGTTATTTACAGTGTATATTAATGATTTGGACGAGGGAATTGAATGCAACATCTCTAAGTTTGCGGATGACACGAAGCTGGGTGGCAGTGTTAGCTGTGAGGAGGATGCTAGGAGGCTGCAGAGTGACCTGGATAGATTAGGCGAGTGGGCAAATGCATGGCAGATGCAATATAATGTGGATAAATGTGAGGTTATCCACTTTGGCGGCAAGAACAGGAAAGCAGAGTATTACCTGAATGGTGACCGATCGGGTGAAGGGGAGATGCAACGTGACCTGGGTGTCATGGTGCACCAGTCATTGAAAGCAAGCATGCAGGTGCAGCAGGCAGTGAAGAAAGCGAATGGTATGTTGGCATTCATAGCAAGAGGATTTGAGTTTAGGAGCAGGGAGGTTCTGCTGCAGTTGTACACGGCCTTGGTGAGACCGCACCTGGAGTATTGTGTGCAGTTTTGGTCTCCTAACCTGAGGAAAGATGTTCTTGCCTTAGAGGGAGTACAGAGAAGGTTCACCAGATTAATCCCTGGGATGGCGGGACTTGCATATGAGGAAAGACTGGATAGACTGGGCTTGTATTCGCTGGAATTTAGAAGACTGAGGGGGGATCTTATAGAAACATATAAAATTCTTAAGGGGTTGGAGAGGCTAGATGCGGGAAGTTGTTGGGGGATGTTGGGGGAGTCCAGAACCAGGAGTCACAGCTTAAGGATAAGGGGGAAGTCTTTTAGGACCGAGATGAGAAAACATTTCTTCACACAGAGAGTGGTGAGTCTGTGGAATTTTCTGCCACAGAAGGTAGTTGAGGCCAGTTCATTGGCTATATTTAAGACGGAGTTAGATGTGGCCCTTTTTGCTAAAGGGCTCAGGGGGTATGGAGAGAAGGCAGGTACAGGCTACTGAGCTGGATGATCAGCCATGATCATATTGAATGGCGGTGCAAGCTCGAAGGGCAGAATGGCCTACTCCTGCAACTATTTTCTATGTTTCTATGTTTCTAGAACACCAGCCCCCCACACACCTGAACCCCAGCCCCCCACAAACCGGACCACCAGCCTCCAACGCACATCACACCCAGCTCCCAACACACACCTGACCCCCAGACGTCCACACACCTGACCACCAGACCCCTACACACATGAGCCCCAGCCCATCACAAACCTAACCCCCAGCCCCACACACAACTGATCCCCAAACCCCCACACTCCTGACCCCCAGGCCCTTACATACCTGACCCACAGCCGCCCAACATATCTGACCCACTGATCCCCTCCAACGTTTGACACAAAATCCCATTACACCTACCCCCGGCATAGCTGCCATCAGCCCCCCCATACACCTGCCCCCAGCCCTTCACGCACCTTACCCCAGCCCCCCACACACCTGCACACACCTGACCCCCTCAGCCCACCCCCACACATCTGAACCCCAGCCCGCCGCACACCTGACCACTAGCCCCCCACACACACCTGAACCCCAGCCCGCCACAGACCTTACCCCAATCCTCCCACACACCTGACACCCAGCCCACTCCACACACCGGACACCCAGCCCCTCACACACCTGACCCCCAGCCCCCTTACACCTGACACCTAGCCCGCCACAGACCTGACCACCAGCCCCCAGCCCCCCACACAGATCTGACCCCCAGCCCTCCCACACACCTGAAACCCAGCCCTCACAGACCTGACCCCCAGCCCCCAAACACACCTGACCATTCGACCCCCATACAGATGACGCCCAGCCCCCCACACGCCTGATCCATTAACGCACCATAGACTTGACACCAGACCCACACATATGTCCCCCACTACACCTAACCCCCTGATCCCAGACACCCACACACCCAACCCCTCGCCCCGACTCACCTGACCCCCAGCCCCAGAACAGATCTGTCACCGAGCCCCACCACACACCTGCTTCATGACACCCAGCCTCACCACCCACCTAACACCCAACGCCCCCTGGACACCAGACCCCCAGCCCGCCCCACACATCTGACACCCAGACCCCCCCCCCCCACATACCTGACCACTAGCCCCCCCCAGACACCTGACATCCAGCACCTGACACACCTGAAAAACAGCCCCCCACACATCGGACCTCCTGAATCCCCACATACAAGACACCCTGCCCGAATCCCCCCAAAACCTGACGAACTGACACCAGCCCTCCACACACCTGACACACACGCCTGACCCACAGATTCACCACACACACGAAAGCAGCCCCGCACACACATGATCCCCAGTCACCCCAGACACCTGACCCCCTGATCCCAGACACCCACCGCTCGCCCCCACACACCTGACACCTCTCCCCCACACACCTAAACCCCAGCCTTACAACAGACCTGTCACCGAGCCCCACCACACACGTGACGCCCAGCCCTCCTACAAAATGAACCCCAAGCCCCACCAAACACCAGATATCCAACCCCCCCTACACACACTTCACCCCAGACCCCACACTCCTGACCTGCATCCCCAAAATAACTGACCCACAGCCCACCCACACAACTGACCTCTAACCCCCCCCCCACATACCTGACCCCAAGCTCCCCACACACCCGGCCCCCAGCCCCCCACCCACCTGACACTCAGCCCTCCACTCACCTGACCCCAGCCCCCCACACATCTGACCCCTCAGCCCCAAACACGCATGACCCCCAGCCCTGCCACACACCTGACACCCAACCCTCCCCCGAACACCTCACCACGCCCCCCCACACACCCGACCTGCACCTCCCACACAGACACCTGACGCCCCAGACACCTGGGCCACAGCAACCCACAGACCTGAACAACTGACCCCTGCAGCCCGACACACCTGACCAACAACCCAGTACATACCTGACCCCCACACATCTGAACCCCAACCCCCCCCCCCACACACACACCTGACCCCACCGCCCCCACAATCCTGACAACCAGCCCTCTCACACACCTGAAACCCGGCCCCGCGCACACCTGACAACTCGACCGCCACACAGCTGACGCCCCACCCCCCACACACCTGAACCCCAGCCTGCCACACACCTGACCGCGGCCCACAACACAAAGGACCCCCACCCCCTCCAAATGTGACCCCTGACGCCCCACACACCTGGGCCCCAGCACCCTACATACCAGACCTCTTGACCACAGCCCCCTCACACACCTGACCACCAGCCCCCCACACACCCGACACACAGCCACCCAGATACACGACCTCCAGCCCCGCCACACACCTGACTCCTAGCACCCCCATACACCTGACCCACTGAACCCCATCCCCCCACCCCCTACTCACCTGCCCATCTTACCCAAAGCCCCACCCCAGGCACCTGGCACCCATCTCCCACACACCTCTCCCCTAGCCCCCTACAATCCTGACCAAGCACCACCCACAACCCTGACCCCGAGCCTCTCACACACACCTGACCCCCTGTGCCCCAGACCCCTACATACCTGACCCCCGTCCCCTCACACACCTGAAAACCTGATCCTCTCCCGATCCCCACACACGTGACACACAGCCCCCACACACCTGACCCACTAACGCACCACACACACGACATCATTCCCCCACATCCATGACCCCCAGGAACACCAGACACCTGACCCCCTGATCCCAGACACCCACACACTAACCCCTCGCCCCGACACACCTGACCCACAGCACCAGAACAGATCTGACACCGAGCCCCACCACACACCTGCCCTATGAAACACAGCCTCACCACACACCTGAAACCCAGACCCCCCACAGACTTAACCCCTAGCGCCCCGGACACCAGACCCCCCACCCCACCCCACACATCTGACACCCAGACCCCCCACAGACCTGACCATCAGCCCCCCACACACCTGACATCAAGCCCCCTTCCAAACCTGAACCTCAGCCCCCCTCCCACACATCGGACCTGCTGACCCCTGCCCGCAGCCCCATAACCTGACAATCTGACACCAGCCAACCACAGACCTGACACCCTGACATGTGTTTGACCTGACCCCCGGCCCTCCCACACACCTGACCCCCAGTCTGCCACACACCTGAACAACAGCCCCTCACACACCTGTCCCCAGCCCATCAAACACCTGAACCCCTGATCCCTTGCCTCCCCCCCCACACACCTGACCACCTTGTCACCCAGCCCCCCAGACACCTGTTCCCCAGACCCTCACACACCTAAAACCCTGCCCACACCCCCCCACACACACACCTGAACCCCAGCCCTCCCACACACCTGACCCCCAGCCCTCCCACACACCTGAAACCCACCCCCATAGATCTGACCCCCAGCCCCACACACACATGTCCCCCAGCGCCCGCCAAACACCTGACCTCCCGACTCCCATGCAGCTGACGCCCAGATCCCCACACGCCTGACCAACTGACTCACCGCACACACGAAAGCAGCCCCGCACACATGAGCCCCAGTAACCCCAGACACCTGACCCCCTGATCCCAGACAGTCACACACCTGACCCCTCGCCCCAACACACCTGACCCCTCGCCCCACAACAGACCTGTCACCAAGCCCCTGACATGTAGACCCCCACAACCTGAACACCAGCCCCCCCCACACATCGGACCTCCTGACCACCGCCAACAATCCCAGACACCCTGCCCGCAGCCCCCCACAACCTGTCCAACTGATAACAGCCCTCCACACACCTGACACCCTGACAGGCGTTTGACCTGTCACCCAGCACCTTCACACACCTGAACCCCTGAATCCTAGCCTCCCCCCACACACACCTGACCCCTTGCACCCAGCCCCCCCACACTCCTGACACCAATACCTCACACATACCTGACCCCCAGACTGCCACACACCTAAACCCCAGCCGCTCACACATCTGACCCCCAGCTCCCCACACACCTGACGCCCCGCCCCCCACACGTCTGACTCACTGACTCACCACACACACGAAAGCAGCCCCGCACACACATGACCCCCATTAACCCCAGATACCTGACCCCCTGACCCCGACACCCACACACCTGACCCCTCCCCCCACACACTTGCCCACCAACGGCCCCACACACCTGTCCACTAGACCCCCCCACATACACGTGACACCCAGCCACCCCACAAAACGAACCACCAGCCCCACCAAACACCTGACAACCAGCCCCGCTGCACATACTTCACCCCCAGACCCCACACTCCTGACCTGCATCCCCAAAATACCTGATCCACAGCCCACCTACACACCTGACCTCCAAAACCCCCACACAACTGACGCCAAGCCCCCCACTCACCTGACCCCCAGCCCCCACACACTTGACACCCTGAACCCCACTCACCTAACCCCCAGACCTCCACACATCTTACCCCTCAGCCCCTAACACGCATGACCCCCAGCCCTGCCACACACCTGACACCCAACCCTCCCCCACACACCTGACCACGGCCCCCCACATAACCGACCCCCCCCCCCACACACACACGACCCCCTGACGCCCCACACTCCTGGGCCACAGCACCTCACACACCTGAACAACTGACTGCTGCGCCCCCACACACCTGACCAACAACCCCGTACACACCTTCAGCCCCCCCACAGAGACCTGACACACACCCCGCCACACACCTGACCCCAGTCCTCCACACACCTGACACCCAACCCTCCCACACAATTGAAGCCCCCCCACACACCTGGCCCCCAGCCCTCCCACACACCTGACCTCGAGCCACCCCACGCGCCTGAACCCCAGCCCCGCGTACACCTGACCACCCTGACTGTCACACAGCTGACGCCCAACCCCCCACACACCTGAACCCTATCCTGCCACACACCTGACCACGGCCCCCCACACACCAGGCCCCCATCCCCCAGGAAATGTGGCACCCTGAGCCCCACACAACTGGGCCCCAGCACCCTACACACCTGACCCCCAGGCCCCCACACAACCGAAACCCAGCCACCCAGATACATGACCTCCATCCCCGCCACACACCTGACCCTCAGCCCCCCACACATCCGACACCCAACCACCCACACACCTGACACCCAGCCCCCTACACACCCGACACCCAGCCACCCAGATACATGATCTCCAGCCCCGCCACACACCTGACTCCTAGCTCCCCCATACACCTAACCCACTGAGCCCTAGCCCCCCCCTACACACCTGCCCCCCTTGCACCAGGCCCCCCCAGACACCTGAAACCCATCCCCCACACACCCCTCCCCCAGCCCCCCTACAATCCTGAACTCCAGGCACCCTCCACAACACTGACCCCGAGCCACCCACACACCCATGACCCCCTGAGCACCAGACCCCAACATATAAAACATAGCACAAAAAGTAAGGACATTTGTGTTTGGTAGATTATTTCTTTATTATAACAATGCTTCTTGGCAATAAATCCTATACCGTTGGAAAGCCTGTTTATTCCACTTTTAAATGGTGCCACATTTGTAAGGAACATGCATCTGTGGGATGAGCAGAAGACCTGAGTATATGGGTTGCGCCCATGAAAAATTTGCCAAATCTTCTCTGCCAATGCCAAACAGCTTATTCTGCTGTTGCTATTGACTCTTGTTTTGAGCTTCTGGTACTACCAGATGCTGACAATCAGGTGCCTGATTGGCTCCTGGTTGGCAGCATCTGTGAGCATGGGCCCTGCTACAGTGGACTGTAGGTTTCTGCTCCAAGAATCGGCATGCCACGTTTGACTGATTTTGATAGGGCCCGTGCGATAGGGCAACTTCAAGCTGGTGTTCCGCAAAACCAAGTTGCGGCATTATTTGGAGTGAGCCCTAGTACCATCTCCAAAGTGAAGGCCAAGTTCCATATAACGGGGGATGTTAGAGACAGGCCGCGAAGTGGGCGGCCCAAGAAGACGACACCCGAAGAAGACCGTTTCCTCACCCTGTCAGCACTTAGGAATCGTAGGCTGTCTTCTACAGATTAGCAGTCGAGGTTTGCAGGACGATATGGCCGACGGCTCTCTGCCCAGACAATTCGGAACAGACTGCAAGCAGCCGATCTCCGGTCTCATAGGGCTGCCAGGAGGCCTGCCATGACCGCCCTTCACCGTCAGGCCCGTTTGCGCTGGTGTCGGCAACACGTGTACTGGAACCTGAACATGTGGAGGAACGTTATGTTCAGTGATGAGGCCAGATTCTGCCTACGGCAGTTGGATCATAGGGTCAAAGTGTGGAGAAGACGCGGAGAACGCTATGCTGATTGCTGCACCGATAGAGTAACATCTTTTGGTGGAGGCAGTGTGATGGTGTGGGGCGGCATCTCCCTCACTGGAAAAAACGAGGCTTTTCATCAATGGAGGCAATCTCAATGCAGAGAGATATCGAGATGAGATTCTGCAACCAGTGGCAATCCCATATTTCCACAGTCTAGAACCGAACTTTATCCTCCAAGATGACAATGCTCGCCTCCACAGAGCAGGGTTTCTCAGAGACTACCTCCAGAATTTTGGAGTGGAGAGGATGGAATGGCCTGCCAGCAGTCCTGATCTCAACCCCATTGAACACTTGTGGGATCAGCTTGGGCGCGCTGTTCGTGCCAGAGCGACCAACACAACCACGTTTGCTGACTTGCGACAAATGCTGGTTGAAGAATGGGATGCCATCCCAAAACAGTGTGTGACCAGGCTGGTGACCAGCATGAGGAGGAGGTGCCAGGCTGTTGTGGCTGTGTTCTTCCACACGCTACTGAGGCTCCTGTTTATTAAATGAATAAATTGTTAAATTGCCAATATGTCTTGTTTCTTCAGACTTCAATCATCCAATCCACCAAACAACACCGAACAAGAGTCCATGGCAGAATAAGCTGTTTGGCATTGGCAGAGAAGATTTGGCAGATTTTTCATGGGCGCAACCGACACACTCAGCTCTGCTGCTCATCTCACAAATGCATGTTCCTTACAAATGTGGCACCATTTAAAAGGGAAATAAACAGGCTTTCCAACGGTATAAGATTTATTGCCAAGAAGCATTGTTACAACAAAGAAAAAATCTACCAAAAACAAATTTCCTTACTTTTTGTGCTATGTATATGACTCCCATCCCCACACATTGCTGAACCCCTGATCCCAGCCTCCCCCCACACACCTGACAACCAGTCCCCCCCACACCTAACCCCCAGCCCTCCACAAACCTTGAACCCCTGCCCCTCACACACCTGACACCCAGCCCCGCATCCCCCCCCCACACACCTAACCACCAGCCCTCCCACACATCTGAAACCCAGCCGCTCACACACCTGAAACACAGCTCTCCACACACCTGACCCCCAGCCCCACCACACACCTGACTCCCAGCCCCTCACACGCCTGACCCCAGCCTCCCCCACACACCTGAACCCCTGCCTGCCACAAATCTGACCCCCAGCCCCCAGCCGCCCACCCAGACACCCCACACACGTGACCCCCAGCACCCGCATACATGGCCCACTGACCACACACACTTGAATCCCAGCCCCCCACTCAGCTGACCCAATGACACCCAGCCCCCCACACATATGACCCCCTGACCCCCAGCCCCACCACACATCTGACCCCCTGAGCCCCAGCCCAACACAAACCTGACCCCCCACCCCCACAACACACCTGACCCCACCCACACAACACATCTGGCCCCCACCCCCACAACACACCTGACCCCCAGGCCTCCACACACCTTACCCCCAGCCCTCCAACACAACTCAACCCCAGCCCCTGCCCCCCACACCTGAAACCTAGCCCACCCACACACCTGACCCCAGCCCGCTACACAGCTGACTCCCAGCCCCCAGCCCCCCCCCACATTCCTGAAACCCAGCCCCTCACACATCTGACCCACAGCCCTCTCAAACACCTGAACCCCAGCCCCTCACACACCTGACTCCCAGCCCCACACACATGACCCACTGACTCACCACACACACGAAACCAGCCACCAAACACATGAGTCCCAGTAACCCCAGACATCTGACCCCCTTATTCCAGATACCCACACACCTGACCCATCGTCCCCACACACCTGACCCTTCGCCCCACACACCTAACCACCAGCCCCACAACAGACCTGACACCCAGCCCCACCACACACCTGCCCCCTGACACCCAGCCTCATTAAACTCCTTAAAACCAGCCCACACGCACACCTGACCCTCAGACCCCCACACATCTGAGCACCAGCGCCCCCACTCACCTGCCCCCCACACACGTGAACCCCAGCCCTCCCACAAGACGAACCACCAGCCCCACCAAACAAAAAAACACCCAGCCCCACTACACACCAGACCTGCATCCCCAAAAAACCTGACCCCAGCCCCTACACACATGCCTCCAGCCCCCCGCTCACCTGTCCCCCATCCCCCACATATCTGACCCCTCAGCCGCCAACACGCATGACCCCTTGCCCCCAGCCCCTCACACACCTGACCACCATATCTCCGAGCCACCCAGCCACCAATCCCCCAGTCCCCCCACACGAACCGTCCTCCCACGCACTTGGCCCCAGCCCTCCCACACACCTGAATCACAGCCCCGCACACAATTGACATCCCAGCCCCCCACAAACCTGACCACCCGACCCCCATACAGGTGACGCCCAGCCTCCACAAGCCTGACCCACTGACTCACCAAACACACGACCCCAGTCCTCCCACACACCTGACGCCCAGCCCGCCCACTCACCTGACCCCAGTCCCCTCACACACCTGACCCCCAGTCTCCCCACACACCTACCCCCCAAATCCCAGACCCACACACCAAAACCCTCGCCCCCACACTCCAAACTCCAGCACCCCACACTCCTAACCCCCAGCCCATCACACACGTCCCCCAGCCACCCACACACCTGACCCCCTCAGCCCCCCATGTATCTGACCCCAGCCCCCAAGCACCTTACCCCAGCCCCCCACACACCTAACCCCAAGCCCACCCACACACCTGACCTCCAGCCACACCACACACCTGACTTCCAGCCCCCACACACCTGACACACAGCCTACCACACACCTGACCCACTGACACACAGCTCCCTCACACACCTAACCACCAGTCTCCCCACACAACTGACAACCAGCCACCCCACACATTTGACCCCCAGCACCCCCCCCCACACACCTGAACTACAGCCCCCTGCATACCTGAGCCCCAGCCCCCCACAAACTTGATTCCCAGCCCGCCACACACTTGATCCCCAGCCCCCCACACGCCTGACCTCCAGCCCAACACATACCTGACTCCCAGCCCCCTTGCACCAGACATCCAGTCCCCACACATATACCTGACCCACAGCTTCCACACACACCTCACCTCCAGCTCCCCACATACCTGAACCACAATCCCCCTACACACTTGACCCCCAGCCCCCCTTTCACCTTACCAACTGACCTCCCACACACCTGATCCGCCAGTCCACCCACATAACGGACCCCTTGGCCACCCATATACGTGAGT
Source organism: Rhinoraja longicauda (assembly GCF_053455715.1). Classification (NCBI taxonomy): domain Eukaryota; kingdom Metazoa; phylum Chordata; class Chondrichthyes; order Rajiformes; family Arhynchobatidae; genus Rhinoraja; species Rhinoraja longicauda. The sequence continues at coordinate 12,488,299 of NC_135991.1, read as the reverse complement.
CCCAGTCCCCCACACACTTGACCCCTGACCCCCAGCCGCCCCACACACACATGACCCCCAGCCGCCCACACGCGTGCCCGCACCCCCCCTCACACTCCTGCACCACAGCCCCCACACACACACCTGATCCCCAGCCCCACCACACACCCCCCAGTCCACCCATACTCCTGACCCTCAGCGCCCGACACAACTGACCCCAGACCACCCAAACAATTGACCCCTAACCCCCTGCCCCCCACACCTCTGACCTCCAGCCCCCCACACATATGGCTTCCTCCCACCGCACACATGACACCCTGATACCCATCCCCCACACACCTGACTCCCGCCCCCTATACACTTGACCCCCTGACACCCAGCCCCCCTACACATGACAACAAGCCCCCCGACACAACTGATCAGCAGTACCTACCACACACCTGACACCCAGACGCCCACGCACCTGGCCCTCAGCCCCACGCACACCTGACACACATTCCCAAACACACCTGACCTCCAGCCCCCCACACACATAAACACCAGCTCCCCCCCCCACGCACACCTGACCCCCTGACCCCCAAGCCCCTCACACACCTGAACCACAGACCCTACCACACACTTGACCCCCCAGCCACCCCACACACATGACACCCAGACCCCACAACCTGTCCCTCAGCCGCCCCACAACCTGTCCCGAAGCCCACCCATACACCTAACCCCCTGCCCCCATACACCTGACACCCAGCTCGCACATACCCCTGACCAACAGCCACCCATCCCCCCACACACTGGAGCAACTGAGGCCCAAGCCCTTCACACACCTGACCACCAACCCCCCCCACGCATCTAACCTCCTCAACACCAGCACCTCACACACCTGAATCCCAGCCCCATCACACACCTGACCCTCAACCCCCCCACGCATCTGACTGTCAACCACCCCCACATATCTGACCCCAAGCCCCCCCCGATCCACCTGACAACCAGCCCCCCCATACAACTCACCCGCCGCCCCGCACACATCTGATCCCCTTGCCCCCAGTCACCGAACACCCCGGATCGCCAGCCCCACCCCCACACACCTGAGCCCCAACCCCCCAACACACACATGCCTCCCAGCCCCCCCCACACACTTGATCCCCTGATCCACAGCCCCCGTACACACACCTGACCCACAGCCCCTCACACACAACTGACCAGCAGCCCCCCCTACAAACCGGCCCCCCAGCCCCCCACACACACCTGACCTCCAGCCGCCCGCATACCTGATCTGCAGCACCCCACACACGTGGAACACAGCCCCCACGCACGTGATCCCCTGACCCAAAGTCCCCACACACACTTGACCCACAGCCCCTCCCACACATCTAACCCCTTGCCCACTACAAACCTGACAACCAGCCCCCGCACACACATGAACCAATTCCACCCACACACCTGACCCTCAGCGTCCCACACAACTGACACCCAACTCCCCACAAACCTGATCCCCAGCCCCCCCACACAACATACACCCAACTCCCCACACACCTGACCCCCCATCCTCCCCATAACATCTGACTTCATTCCCCACATACCTGACCCCAAAACCCCCAGCCAACTGACCCCCAGCCACCCCACACAACTTACCACCAGGCCCCATACAAACCTGACCCCCAGCCCCCACCCACCTGACCCCCATCCACCTGACCCCACAGCCCCTCACACACCTGACCCCCAGCCCCCACACTAACCTGACCCCGGCCCCCCACACACCTGACCCCAGCCTCAGACAAACCTGTCCCCAGCCCCCCACACAGCTGACACCCAGCCCCCCACAACCCTGACCCACAGCCCCCCCACATACCTGACCCCCTGCCCCCCACACACCTAACCCCGAGCCCCCCATAAACCTGATCCACAGTACGCACACACACCTCACCTCCAGCTCCACACATGCCGGACCCCCAGTCCACCTACACACTTGACCCCAGACTCACAAACACCTGATCCCCTGACCCCCAGACCCCATTCACCTAACCCACTGAATCCCAGCCCGCACTCACCTGACCCCCTGACCCCCACACACCTGACCCCCAGCCTCCTGACAAACCTGTCCCCAGCCCCACACACACCTGACCCATATCCCCTCTCATACCTGACCATCAGCCCCCTCACACATATGAGCTAAGCCACCCCACACACCAGACCAAGTTACCCCAGCACCCCCACATACCTGACGCCCAGCCCAACACAACTGTTTGCCTGACCCCCCACACACCTGTCGTACAGCCCGAACACACAGCTGGACCACACAACTCACACACACCTGACCCCCTGACCCACACCCCCGCACACACCTGACATCCAGCCCCCTCAATCCTGACCCCCCCCCCAATCCCTCCACACACCTGACCCCCAGGCCCCCACACAAACCTGACCCCCAGCCCCCCACATACCTGACCCACAACCTTCCACACACCTGCCCCCAAGCCCCCCCACACACCTGACCCCCAGCCCCCCGCACAAACCTGACGACCAGCCCCCCACACACCTGCCCCCAAGCTCCCCGCACACCTGACCACTACTCCCCACACACATGCCTGACCACAGTCCCCCTAAACAGTTGACCCCCATCCCCCCCACTCACCTGCCCCCTGACCGCTACACCCCTGCCCCGAGCCCGACAAACACCTGACCCCCTGAACCCCAGCGCCCCACACACCTGCCCACTGATTCCCAGCCCCCCAATCACCTAACCACCTGACCCCCACACACCTGAGCCCCAAACCCCCCACACACTTGACTCCCAGCGCCCCCACACAACTCAGCCCCAGCCCCCTCACACACATGAACCGCAGCCCCCCCACACAACTGACAAACAGACCTCAGCCCGCCCACACACCTGACCTCCAGCCATCCAACACACCAAAACCCCTGACCCCCCACACACCTGACCCACAGACCCATCACACATCAGACACCACCCCCCACACACACACACCCCTGTCCACTCGCCCCCACCACACGCACCTGCTTCGCTGACCAACAATCGCCCAACAGTCCTGAACCCCAGCCCTCCCTCGAGCCTCACCGCCCCACAATAAGTGACCCACACATCTGACCTGCAGCCCCCCCTCCACACACACCTGACCCCCAACCCCCCACACACCTGACCTCTCGCCCCAACACACCTAACCCACAGCCACCCCACATAAATGAACACAAACCTCCCACACACCTGACCCAAGCCCCCACAAACTGACCCGCAGCCCCCACACAAGCGAACACAAGCCCCCCACACATCTGACACCCTGTCCCCCTCACACGTGATCCCCTGACCCCAGAAAACTCCGCACACCCAACCCCCAGTCACCTAACACCACTGACCCTCCATCCCCACACACCTGACACCCAGCCCTCCACACACCTGACACCCAGCGCCCCACACGCCTGACTCTCATCTCCATACACACGTGGCCCCCTAACCGCCAGCCCACCCAAACCCCTGACCTCTAGCCCCCCTCCCACCCACACCCCTGAACCACAGCTCCCCCACATACCTGACCCCCTGACTCCCCGTCACCCAACAACACTGACCCCCAGCCCCCCCGCACACCTGACCCCCATCCCAGGCCAACCCCCCCCCCACACACATGAGCCCAAGCCCCCCACACGCGTGACCGCACCCCCCCTCACACTCCTGCACCACAGCCCCCACACACACACCTGATCCCCAGCCCCACCACACACCCCCCAGTCCACCCATACTCCTGACCCTCAGCGCCCGACACAACTGACCCCAGACCACCCAAACAATTGACCCCTAACCCCCTGCCCCCCACACCTCTGACCTCCAGCCCCCCACACATATGGCTTCCTCCCACCGCACACATGACACCCTGATACCCATCCCCCACACACCTGACTCCCGCCCCCTATACACTTGACCCCCTGACACCCAGCCCCCCTACACATGACAACAAGCCCCCCGACACAACTGATCAGCAGTACCTACCACACACCTGACACCCAGACGCCCACGCACCTGGCCCTCAGCCCCACGCACACCTGACACACATTCCCAAACACACCTGACCTCCAGCCCCCCACACACATAAACACCAGCTCCCCCCCCACGCACACCTGACCCCCTGACCCCCAAGCCCCTCACACACCTGAACCACAGACCCTACCACACACTTGACCCCCCCAGCCACCCCACACACATGACACCCAGACCCCACAACCTGTCCCTCAGCCGCCCCACAACCTGTCCCGAAGCCCACCCATACACCTAACCCCCTGCCCCCATACACCTGACACCCAGCTCGCACATACCCCTGACCAACAGCCACCCATCCCCCCACACACTGGAGCAACTGAGGCCCAAGCCCTTCACACACCTGACCACCAACCCCCCCCACGCATCTAACCTCCTCAACACCAGCACCTCACACACCTGAATCCCAGCCCCATCACACACCTGACCCTCAACCCCCCCACGCATCTGACTGTCAACCACCCCCACATATCTGACCCCAAGCCCCCCCCCGATCCACCTGACAACCAGCCCCCCCATACAACTCACCCGCCGCCCCGCACACATCTGATCCCCTTGCCCCCAGTCACCGAACACCCCGGATCGCCAGCCCCACCCCCACACACCTGAGCCCCAACCCCCCAACACACACATGCCTCCCAGCCCCCCCCACACACTTGATCCCCTGATCCACAGCCCCCGTACACACACCTGACCCACAGCCCCTCACACACAACTGACCAGCAGCCCCCCCTACAAACCGGCCCCCCAGCCCCCCACACACACCTGACCTCCAGCCGCCCGCATACCTGATCTGCAGCACCCCACACACTTGGAACACAGCCCCCACGCACGTGATCCCCTGACCCAAAGTACCCACACACACTTGACCCACAGCCCCTCCCACACATCTAACTCCTTGCCCACTACAAACCTGACAACCAGCCCCCGCACACACCTGAACCAATTCCACCCACACACCTGACCCTCAGCGTCCCACACAACTGACACCCAACTCCCCACAAACCTGATCCCCAGCCCCCCCACACAACATACACCCAACTCCCCACACACCTGACCCCCCATCCTCCCCATAACATCTGACTTCATTCCCCACATACCTGACCCCAAAACCCCCAGCCAACTGACCCCCAGCCACCCCACACAACTTACCACCAGGCCCCATACAAACCTGACCCCCAGCCCCCACCCACCTGACCCCCATCCACCTGACCCCACAGCCCCTCACACACCTGACCCCCAGCCCCCACACTAACCTGACCCCGGCCCCCCACACACCTGACCCCAGCCTCAGACAAACCTGTCCCCAGCCCCCCACACAGCTGACACCCAGCCCCCCACAACCCTGACCCACAGCCCCCCCACATACCTGACCCCCTGCCCCCCACACACCTAACCACGAGCCCCCCATAAACCTGATCCACAGTACGCACACACACCTCACCTCCAGCTCCACACATGCCGGACCCCCAGTCCCCCTACACACTTGACCCCAGACTCACAAACACCTGATCCCCTGACCCCCAGACCCCATTCACCTAACCCACTGAATCCCAGCCCGCACTCACCTGACCCCCTGACCCCCATACACCTGACCCCCAGCCTCCTGACAAACCTGTCCCCAGCCCCACACACACCTGACCCATATCCCCTCTCATACCTGACCATCAGCCCCCTCACACATATGAGCTAAGCCACCCCACACACCAGAACAAGTTACCCCAGCACCCCCACATACCTGACGCCCAGCCCAACACAACTGTTTGCCTGACCCCCCACACACCTGTCGTACAGCCCGAACACACAGCTGGACCACACAATTCACACACACCTGACCCCCTGACCCACACCCCCGCACACACCTGACATCCAGCCCCCTCAATCCTGACCCCCCCCCCAATCCCTCCACACACCTGACCCCCAGGCCCCCACACAAACCTGACCCCCAGCCCCCCACATACCTGACCCACAACCTTCAACACACCTGCCCCCAAGCCCCCCCCACACACCTGACCCCCAGCCCCCCGCACACACCTGACGACCAGCCCCCCACACACCTGCCCCCAAGCTCCCCGCACACCTGACCACTACTCCCCACACACATGCCTGACCACAGTCCCCCTAAACAGTTGACCCCCATCCCCCCCACTCACCTGCCCCATGACCGCTACACCCCTGCCCCGAGCCCGACAAACACCTGACCCCCTGAACCCCAGCGCCCCACACACCTGCCCACTGATTCCCAGCCCCCCAATCACCTAACCACCTGACCCCCACACACCTGAGCCCCAAACCCCCCACACACTTGACTCCCAGCGCCCCCACACAACTCAGCCCCAGCCCCCTCACACACATGAACCGCAGCCCCCCCACACAACTGACAAACAGACCTCAGCCCGCCCACACACCTGACCTCCAGCCATCCAACACACCAAAACCCCTGACCCCCCACACACCTGACCCACAGACACATCACACATCAGACACCCCCCCCACACACACACACCCCTGTCCACTCGCCCCCACCACACGCACCTGCTTCGCTGACCAACAATCGCCCAACAGTCCTGAACCCCAGCCCTCCCTCGAGCCTCACCGCCCCACAATAAGTGACCCACACATCTGACCTGCAGCCCCCCCTCCACACACACCTGACCCCCAACCCCCCACACACCTGACCTCTCGCCCCAACACACCTAACCCACAGCCACCCCACATAAATGAACACAAACCTCCCACACACCTGACCCAAGCCCCCACAAACTGACCCGCAGCCCCCACACAAGCGAACACAAGCCCCCCACACATCTGACACCCTGTCCCCCTCACACGTGATCCCCTGACCCCAGAAAACTCCGCACACCCAACCCCCAGTCACCTAACACCACTGACCCTCCATCCCCACACACCTGACACCCAGCCCTCCACACACCTGACACCCAGCGCCCCACACGCCTGACTCTCATCTCCATACACACGTGGCCCCCTAACCGCCAGCCCACCCAAACCCCTGACCTCTAGCCCCCCTCCCACCCACACTCCTGAACCACAGCTCCCCCACATACCTGACACCCTGACTCCCCGTCACCCAACAACACTGACCCCCAGCCCCCCCCACACACCTGACCCCCATCCCAGGCCAACCCCCCCCCCACACACATGAGCCCAAGCCCCCTAAACTTCTTACCACCAGACGCCCCCAACATCTGACACCCAGTCGCCCACAAACCTAACCCCTGATCCCCAGCACCCCCACACACATGACCCCCAGACCCCACACACCTGAACCCCAGTCCACCCAAGCAACTGATCAATTGACCCCCAGCCCCACTACACACTTGACCCCCAGTACCCCCACACACCAGACCCCCAGTCCCGCTGCACACCTGACCACCAGCCCCCACACACCAGAACCCCAGTTACCCCACACTCCTGAACACCAGCCCCCCGCCCGCACACACTTGATCCCCTGACTCCATGCCCCCCCCCGCACCCATGACCCCCTGAACTCCAGACCCCACACACACCTGACCCCCCTGACCCCTGCCCCCACACACCTGACCCCCAGACTCTATGCCCCCCCGCACACATGACCCCCTGACCTCCTCCAGCCTCCACACACACCTGACCCCCTGACTCCATGCCCCACACACACCTGACCAACTGACCTCCAGCCCCCACACATACCTGCCCCCCAGTCTCCCCACACACGTGACCCGATTTTGGGGAGTCCAGAACCAGGGGTCACATTTAAAGAATAAGGGTAGGCTATTTAGGACTGATATGAAAAATACGTTTTCACCCGAGAGAGTTGTGAATCTGTGGAATTGTCCGCCACAGTAGGCAGTGAAGGGCCATCAACTGGATGTTTTCAAGAGAGAGCTAGATTTAGCTCTTATGGCTAAATGAATTCAGGGATATGGGGAGAAAGCAGGAACGGGGTACTGATTTTGGATGATCAGCCATGAACATATTGAATGACGGTGCTGGCTCGAAGGGCCGAATGGCCTACTCCTGCACCTATTTTCTATGTTTCCATGAGGGTGGGATGGGTGTTCATGTGTATGGGGGGCTGGGGGTCAGGTGATTGGAGGGGCTGGTGGTCAGAGTGTGGGTGGGCTGGGGTCAGGGGTCAGGTGTGTGTGTGGGGTGCTGGGGGTCAGATGTTGGGGGGCTGGAGGTCAGGTGCGGGGGGCGCTGGTGGTCAGGTGTGTGGGTGGGTCAGTTGTGTGGATTGCTGCATGTCAAGTTTGTGGGGGGCTGGGGGTCATGTGTGTAGGGATCTGGGTTCAACTGTGTGGGGGACTCGGGGTTAGGTGTGTGTAGGGGGGGCTGAGAATCAGGTGTTTGGGGGGGATGTGGGTCAGGTGTGTAGGGTGCTGGATGTCAGGTGTGTGGGAGGGGTCAGGTGTGCGTAGGGCTGTGTGTCAGGTCTGTGGTGGGCTGGGGGTCAGATGTGTGGGGGGCGGGGTGTTACGTGTGTGGGGGCTGCGGATCAGTTGCGTGGGGGGCTGGGTTTCAAGTGTGTTTGGGGGCTGATGGTCAGGGGGCACGTGTGTGGGGGGTTTGGGATCAGGGGGTCAAGTCTGTGGAGGTCATGGAGTCAGGGGTCAGGTGCGTTGGGGACGCTGTGTGTGTGGGGGGACACAGGTTTGTGTGGGGGGTGGCTCAGGTCACGTGTGCCTGGGGGAGCTTGCGGTCAAGTATGTGGGGGTGCTGGGCGTAAGGTGGGGGGCTGTGCGTCAGATGTGTGGGGGAGCTGGGGTAGTTGTCTGGGGGGTCAGCGGATCAGGTGTGTGGGGAGAATGGCGGTGCTGGCACGAAGGGCCAAATGGCCTTCTCCTGCACCTATTTTTCCATGTTTCTATGTCTCCATCTCCCTCTCGCTCTGTCTGTCTCTCTCTCTCGCTCGCTCTCTTCTCTCCCTCTCCCCTCTCCCCTCTCCCTCTCCTCCCTCTCCACCCAAAACACTTACGTCTACGATGGGTCACTGGCACTGGGCGCAGCGGGGAGAGAAGAGATCGAGGAAGTCTCCCCACTGTATATAAAATCACGAAGGGAATAGATCGAGTAGACGCACAAAGTCTCGTGCCCAGTGTACAGGAATCGAGGACCTGGGGACATCGGTGCAAAGTGAAGATTTAGTAGGAATCTGAGGGGTAACATTTTCACACAGATGGTGGTGGGTGTATGGAACACATTAGATGCAGTTTAATGTGGATAAGTGTGAGGTTATCCTCTTTGGTGGTAAGAATAGGAAGGAAGAGTATTATCTGAATGGTGTCAAGTTAGGAACAGGGGACGTACAACGAGATCTGGGTGTCCTAGTGCATCAGTCACTGAAAGGAAGCATGCAGGTACAGCAGGTAGTGAAGAAAGCCTTCATAACAAGAGGAGTTAAGTATAGGAGCAAAGAGGTCCTTCTGCAGCTGTACAGGGACCTAATGAGACATGGAGTACTGTGTACAGTTTTGGTCTCCAAATTTGAGGAAGGATATTCTTGCTCTTGAGGGCGTGCAGCGTAGGGTTACTAGGTTAATTCCCGGAATGGCGGGAATGTCATATGTTGAAAGACTGGAGCGACTAGGCTTGGATACATTGGAATTTAGAAGGATGAGAGGAGATCTTATCGAAACGTATGATTATTAAGGGGTTGGACACGTTAGAGGCAGAAAACGTTCCCAATGTTGGGGGAATCCAGAACAAGGGGCCACAGTTTAAAATAAGGTGTAGGCCATTTAGAACTGAGATGAGGAAAAACTTTTTCAGTCAGTCAGGCAGTGGAGGCCAATTCTCTGAATGCATTCAAGAGAGAGCTGGATAGAGTTCTTAAGGATAGCGGAGTCAGGGGGTATGGGGAGAAGGCAGGAACGGGGTACTGATTGAGAATGATCAGCCATGATCACATTGAATGGTGGTTCTGGCTCGAAGGGCCGAAGGGCCTCCTCCTGCACTATTGTCTATTGTCTATTGAACGAGCTGCCGGAGGAGGTAGGTGACGCAGGGACTATCCCATCGTTTAACAAACAGATAGGTATATGGATAGGACAGATTTGGAGGGATATAGACCAGGCGCAGACAGGTGGGACAGTTGTAGATGGGGCATGCTGGTCGGTGTGGGCAAGTTGGGCCGATGGACCTGTGTCCACAATGTGTCACTATATGACTCCATGAATCTAATGAAGAATCTATTTTTCTCCTCCTCAAATATATCCACAGATTTGGCCGCCACCGCCTTCTCTGGCAATGATCCTCCCAGATTAACCACCCTCGGACTAAAGAAATTCTTCATCAGCTTCCTAAAAGGAAGATTTCTGAGCCGATGACCTCTAGTCCTAGACTCTCCCACACACACACACACACACACACACACACACACACACACACACACACACACACACACACACACACACACACACACACACACACACACACACACACACACACACACACACACACACACACACACACACACACACACACACACACACACACACACACACACACACACACACACACACACACACACACACACACACACACACATACACACACGTACACACAAAAAAAGAAGCAATAATAGTGCAATAATAACAGATAGTCTTTGTAGTTCCCAGCTTATTTGAGGTTGTACTGTTTAATAGCCGAATGGCTGTAGGAAAGAAGCTGTTCCTGAACCTGAACTTTACACATCAGACTCTCAACCCCTAATCACCTGAGCACCAGACACCCACACACCTGACCCCCAGCCCTCCACACACCTGACCACCAGCCCCCCCACATACCTGACCCCGCCGCCCCTTCACACCTGACCCCCAACACCCCACCCTCACACCTGACTACCAGCCCCCACATACCTGACCCCCAACAACCCAGACACTTGAACCCCAGCCCCCCAAACAGTTGAACACCAGCCCCCCAACACCTGACCCCCAGCCCCCCCACGCACTTGTCCCACAGCCCCCCTCACACCTGACCCCCCAGCACCCCCCCACGCACCTGAGCACCAGCCCCCTCACACACTTGAACCGCAGCTCCCCCACACAACTGACAAACTGACCCCAGCGCGCCCACACACCAGCCTCCCAGCCCCCCCCCCCACACCTGACACACAGTACCCAAACACACCTCACCTCCAGCCCCATTCATGTCTGACCCCCAATCACCTGAGTCATAGCCACCCACATACATGTCCCACAGCCCCCCACACGCCTGACAACCGCCCCCTCCCATACACGTGACCCCTGACACCATGCCCCCCAACACACACGTGACGCCCTGGCCCCCCAGCCCACCCAAATACCTGACCCCAGCACCCCACACACACCTGACCCCCAGCCCCCCACACACCTGAGCCCTTGACCCCCAGTCACCTAACAACCCTGATACCCAGCCCTCTTTAAACACCTGATCCCCATCCCTCCCACAGACCTGACCCCCTCTCCCCACACGCATGAGCCTAAGACCCCCAAACCTCTTACCAACAGCCGCCCCACAACACCTGATACCCAGTTCCCCATAAACCAGACCCCTGCTCGCCTGCTACCCCTCACACATGACCCCCAGCCCCCCACACATCTGGCCCCAAGCCCCCCTCACCACCCGGCCCCTAGTCCGCCCCACGGACCTGAGCCCCCAGCCCCACCTCACACCGGACCAACAACCCCAACACGCCAGAACCCCAATTCACCCACACACACCGATCCCCTGCCCCCGCACATAATTGACCGCTAGCCACCCGCACACACCTGAACCCTAGCCCCCGCCCCAAACACACCTGGCCCCTGACACCCAGCCCCCACACACACCTGACCAACAGTCTATCCCCACACGTGACCCATCGTTGGGGGTGTCCATAAACAGAGGACACCGTTTCGGAATAAGATTAGGCTATTAGGACTGAGATGGAAAAAAACTTTTTCACCCAGGGGTTGTGAATCTGTGGAAATGTCCCCCACAGAAGGCAGCGGAGGTCAATTAACTGGATGTTTCAAAAGGGGGGCTGGGGGTCAGGTGTGTGTGGTGGCCAGGGGGTCAGGTGTGCGGAGGGGGTTGCCGTGTAAGGTTAGTGGGGAGCTGGGGGTCAGGTGTGTGGGGCTGCGGTTCAGGTGTGTGGGGGGGCTGGGGGTCATGTGTGTGTGGGGGCTGGGGGTCAGGGGGTCATGAGTGTGGGGGTCGCTGGAGGTCAGGTGTGTGTGGGGTGCTGGGGTCACGTGTATGTGGGGGATCTTGCGGTCAAGTGTGTGGGGGCTGGCGTCAGCAGGGCGAATGGTCGTCAGGTGTGTGGGGGAGCTGTGAGTCATGTGGTCTGGGCGGTCAGCAGATCAGTTGTGTGGGGAGAATGGCGGTGCTGGCGCGAACGGCGAAATGGCCTTCTCCTTCACCTATTTTTCCATGTTTCTATGTCTTCCTCTCCCTCTCTCTATCTCTCCTCTCTCTCTCTCTCTCTCTCTCTCTCTCTCTCTCTCTCTCTCTCTCTCTCTCTCTCTCTCTCTCTCTCTCTCTCTCTCTCTCTCTCTCTCTCTCTCTCTCTCTCTCTCTCTCTCTCTCTCTCTCTCTCTCTCTCTCTCTCTCTCTCTCTCTCTCTCTCTCTCTCTCTCTCTCTCTCTTCTCTCTCTCTCTCCTCTCTCTCTCTCTCTCTCTCTCTCTCTCTCTCTCTCTCTCTCTCCTCTCTCTCTCTCTCTCTCTCTCTCTCTCTCTCTCTCTCTCTCTCTCTCTCTCTCTCTCCCTCTCTCGTTCTCCCCTCTCTCTCTCTCCCCTCCCCTTTCCCCAAAGGGGAAATAAATTGACCTTGAACCTTGAATAAGAGAGTCATACAGCGCGTAAACACGCCCTTCCACCCAACTTGCCTCTGCTAAGCAACACGATTCATCAACGCCAGGCCCACCTGCCAGATTAGGACAATATCCGTCTAACCCTAACCTATCTATGTACCTGTCTAAAAAAAAATTTTAAACATTGTGGTAGCACCTGCCTCATCTACCTCCTCCGACAGCTCGATCCGCACACCAACCTGCTTTGTTTGAAATATATATTGCTGAGGTTCCTATTAAATCTCCCACCGGTCACTTTAAACTATGGCCGCTGGTTCCCCTACTCTGATTAAAAAGTTTGTGCATTGACACTATCTATTCCTCTCATGGTCTAGTCTACACCGAAAGATCATCCTTCATCCTCCTGCGTTCCAATAAATAACGTCCTAGCCTCCTCAACCTCTCTATATCGCTCAGACACTCGAGTGCTGGCGACGTCCGAGTAAATCTGCTCTGTATCCTTTCCATCTTAACACCATCTTTCCTCCAACAGGATCACCAAAACGGAACACAATACTCTGAGGCCCAATGTCTTGAACAACTGCAAAATGACCTCCCAACATCGATATTCACTACTGTGTTTGATGATGGCCAATGTGCCAAATGCCTTCTTGACCACACTGTCTACTTGTGACGCCACTTTCAAGGAGCTGTGTACCTGCACTGTTGGATCCCTCTTCACTACAACACTTCTCGGAGCCCTGCAATTCACTATGTAACCCGTGCGCTGGTTTGGGCTTCCCAAAATGCAAAACTTCATAATTATCTGCATTACCTGAAGAGAGGCATCAAGGATGCCAAAGTGTCCCTATAAGAGGAAGATTGAGGACCACTTTACCAACAATGACCCAAGGCGGGTATGGCAAGGCATTAAGCACATCACCAACTACAAGACCAGCAACCGCACGACTGCCGTCGGCGACGCCTCGCTGGCAGA
>NC_135991.1:12463958-12474028 GCF_053455715.1 Rhinoraja longicauda | reverse complement strand
TAAAGAACGTGCTTTCAGTAACAGTAGTTGAGACATGTTGAAGATGATGCATTTATACAGCCACAACATTTGGAATATAGCTACCAAATCGACTTTAGCAATATTTAAGCCTTATCGGCTATTTCTATTTCTATTGTTCGGCTTGAACTGATTTTGTAGCAATGTTCAGGTGCGATGGCGATGTAATTTACACTCTAACTCAGGTGCGCTTGAGTTGTGCGAAATATGCATTTGTTTTGCACTACCAGTTCTTTTATTAGGTCACTCACTTCGGACATTCGATACGTTTTCCTCACTCCACGGGTGTCATCTGAGCCTTCTGCGTTCATCTTGTTTCACACTTGTATTTCAGAATCCCGGCAATTACTACGGTCCAGGTGATCTGGGAATGAGTGTAGGGCTAGGGCGATGCCATCGTCCGTGGACCTGTTGTGACGGTAGGCGAACTGCAGTGGGTCAAGGCCCCTGGGTAGACTGGATATAATGCGTTCCATTACAACCCTCCCAAAACATTTCATGATGGTGGATGTCAAGGCCACTGTTCGGTGGTCGTTTAAACTTGTGATCTTGCCTTTCTTCGACACTGGAATGATGGAGGTCTTCAAGAAGCATCTGGGTACCTGATAACGAAGTAGGGAGAGAACAAAGATGTCCACGAATACAGCTGCTAGCGTTTTCGCGCAGCTACTAAGGACACGGCCAGGAACTCCGTCTGGGCCTGTTACTTTTCGTGGATTTACCCACAGGAAGACTGCTCTAACCTCTGCAACTGTCACACTGGAGAGAGCCACACCGGAGTCTGAAGAGCCAGAAGTCACCTTCTGCTCGAAACGGGCATACAAAGTATTCAGTTCATCAGGTGGGTTTGCACCATCACCATAGTGGCTAAACATTCTTTGCATCCATTGATCTGAATCAGACCGTGCCACATTCTCCGTGTGTGACCCAGAGAATATACTGGGACGCAGGTTTGAACCGGTATTGCTTCTTGGCATCCTTGATGGCTTTGCGGAGACCACAGCGTGACTCCTTGGACCACTTGGGATCGTTTGACTTTTGTGCATCGGACCTGTGAATGTACATCCATGGTTTGCGGTTGGGGAGCACTCGGATTGACTTCGGCGGCACACAGTCTTCCACTCACTTGTTGATGAGTGAGTCAGTCACGGCAGAGGCGCACTCATTCAGGTTAACTGCAGAATCCTTGACTGCTGACTTAAAGCAGTCGCGTAAGATGTCATCCGTGTCCGTTGTCTAGCTTTTTACGACTCTCTGCATCGGATCCGCCTGCTTCAATTGTTGCTGTTTGTTGGTTGGGAGCAGAAGCACAGCTCGGTGGTCAGATTTCCAGAAATGTGGCCGAGGGACAGGGCGACAGGGAACAATCCCTGCAGGATGGATGAGGCGAGCCTGGGCGTGGGAACACATAGAATGCACTGAAGGGTCACAGTGAAACTGGTCAATGCTGAGTACTGTTCCTAGCTCCAGTTTGCTCATTGTATTGTTTATTTACAAGGGTGGATGGGCGGATGTTCCTGTGTGTATCTTCTCACACACCGTGGAAATTCTTTGATGGAGTCCATCAGGAGCACACATAGAGGTAGGAACACCAGCAGACAGAGACGGGAATACATAGAAAGATAGAGACATGAATACTCACAGAGAAGTAGGAACGTTTACGGAAACAGGCAGGACCCTCCCCTAATTCTACGTAGGTTTGCCTTCTCCTGACTTCCCATTTGCAGCCGCACTCCCCTATTTCCACATTTACAGTTTCCCTCCGCTAATTTCGTATTTGTTGTTTATCCACCCGCCATACTTCAATAACGGTGCACCCGCAAATCCCCATTTCCTGGTGCCCTCCCCTAATTGACAATTTACCGGTGCTCTCCCGTAATTACCATATTTTAGGACGTTCCCCTGAATGACTATTTAATGCCGTGCCCCAAAATTGACCAAGCCCTTAATTTGAGCAGTAGAGTGTATAATCCCAGTACCGTCGATAGAATGCACAAAAAAACAAGTGAGAAGAATTGTGATCGGTTCTAAGGATGGTCTATTGCCGCGCGGTATCTCTAAACCAAATTTAGACTGTGGCAAAGGCCAGTGATCAGCAGGTGATGGAAGAGGAAAACAAATATCTTCCACCAACACAGAAAAATAAGTTTTGTATCAAAAGAGAATAGAGATACAGAATCTGGAATCCTGCAACAGAACGCTGGAGGAACTCAGCTGGTCAAGCAGGTCTGTGAAAGCAACAGGTCTCATTCGACGTCGCGGCCCGATTCCCAGTGAAGTCGAGCACAGCGAGCAGAATTATTATAAAGTAGGTAAAGCTTTAATGGGGACAGGCAGGGAGAACATGGAATGTGCTGTGTTGCATAGCGTATGGCTGAGAGTCGGAATGAGATGTTCCGTCTGGCTGTTCGGGAGGACAAGATGAAGGTCCTGACGGAACAAATGGGAAGTGAGCAGAAAGATTCCACAGAGAGAAATAGACAGGGGGAGTGTGGGGGACAGACTGACGACACTGGGTGTGAACATATTGTCTGGATGTTGAGGTGTACCCTAGTTAATTGTGGAAAGCTGCAATAGGTATAGGAGCAAAACGGTCCTTCTGCAGTTGTGTAGGGCCCTGTTTAGACCACATCTGAAGAATTGTGTGCAGTTTTGCTCTCCTAATTTGAGGAAGGACATCCTTGCTACTGAGGCATGTGCAGCGTACGTTCCGGAGGTTAATCCCCGGGATGGCGGGACTGTCGTATGAGCAAAGACTGGGCTTGTCTTCACTGAAATTTTTACAAGGATGAGAGGGGATCTAATAGAAACGTATAACATTATGAATGGACTGGACAAGCCAGATACAGGAAAAATGTTCCCAAATGTTGGGGGAGTCCAGAACCAGGGGCAACGGTCTAAGAATAAAGGGCAAGCCATTTAAAACTGAGGTGAGAAAAAAACCATTTCAACCAGAGAGATGTGAATTTGTGCAATTCTCTGCGATAGAATTCCATCCCGGATCCAGGGACCGGCTCACAGTGAGTGATAATTGGCCATGGAACACATTTAACTGAATTAAAAATTCTTGCTTTTTATTAATGTGTGCTGATTGCGATCTGAACGAAATCTCCGCTGCTCCAGGGAGGCGGATTGCACATGGTTTGGGCAACCTGCGGTGACCGGTAATCAAACCCTGGCCGACTGCTTAGCAGGCAGCTGGTGTACTGTGATCAATAACTGAAGAAAGCAGACACACAACAGCATGTATTTTCCACAGTTTCCAGAGCAGCAATAGTGACGATCAGAGGCACCAAATTTAGAAAAGGAAACGCGGAAACTAACCACTGCGAGAAATGTTCAATTGATTGGTTTTTATTGATTGAAATATGAAATAAGTAATAACGGCGCATTTGGATAGCCATCTGGCCATCTAGCGATTTACATATCTCCTATTGCTATCCAACTATCTAGCTATTTAGCCATGTAATTATCTATCTAGCTAGCTGCATAGCTATCTAGCTATCTAACTATGTAGCCAGCTGGCCAACAAGCCTTCTAGCCATCTACTCATCAAGCCATCTCGTCATCTGACCACCCACCCATCTGGCGTTATTCAGCTCGCCATCTACCCAGCCAGTCAGCTTCCCAGCTGGTCAATTAGTCAAGTAGCCAACTAGCCTTTCATCCGTCTAGTCAGATAGCCATTTCGGCATCTAGTCATCCAGTCATCTAGATATATAGTCATTGTGAGCGATCTATCTGGCAATTAATTTGCTAGGTAGCTAGCTGCCAAGCTAGGTATAGCTAGATCTCCATCTGTGGGCCTCGCGAGAGAGGGAGCGCACCGCATAGAGAGCTGCCTATATCTATAGCTAGATATCTTGCTAGTTATTGGACTATCTACACATCCAGCTATCTAGCTTTCAAGTTATTCAATGCGGGTAGCAAGCCATCCAGGTAGCAAACTATATTGTTATCTAGATAGCTAACACGCTATCTGGCTGTCTATCCAGTTGGCTATAAATCTAGCTAACTAGGTATGCATCCATCTAGCTAAGGCTAGCGAGCTACTATGTAGCATTCTAGCTTGCTAGCTACCAATCTAGCTATCTGTCTTCTGGTCAGCAAACTACCTAGATATCTGGGTATCTAGCAATCGAGCTATCAAGCTAACTATCTAACTTCCTAGCTAGCTAGATATGTGGCTAGCTATCTAGCTATCAAGCTATCGACGTATACTGTAGCTTTTTCGCTTTCACGCAACTGGCGCGCTACACAGCTAATTTACTATCTAGCTGTCTATCTATCTAGCCAACTAGACCAGGGTAGGTCCCTGTCTCTCTCACGAGCCGCACAAATGACGAGCGAGACAGTGCGCACCTCGCAGAACTGCCTACCTAGCTACCTAACTATCTTGCTATCTAGATATCTAGATACATAGCCATTCAACGACAGCCAAATAGATATCTATCTCGCTGGCTAACAATCTAGCGAGTTATGTACTGTAGCAGGCCCCCCCGTGTCTCTCTCTCTCTCTCTCTCTCTCTCTCTCTCTCTCTCTCTCTCTCTCTCTCTCTCTCTCTCTCTCTCTCTCTCTCTCTCTCTCTCTCTCTCTCTCTCTCTCTCTCTCTCTCTCTCTCTCTCTCTCTCTCTCTCTCTCTCTTTTTCTTTTTTCTTTTCAATTACTTTATTCAGCACAAACACATGATACATCACATCAACCCCACAATCAGAGGTTACAAAACATCAAGTAATCATTATAATACAATGTTGCCTTCATTATTTACAATGCTTTCAACCCCCCGCGGTGACCAGCGTTCACGGAAGGCCTCCAGAGTCCCCATGGACACCGCGTGTTCCCTCTCTAGATCCGCGGCCACTGGTTCAGGAGATCGATCCAATTATTGACCAACAGGCGGGTTGAATCCGACTGTGAGAGACTCCACAGTGAGACGTGTCCACAGGAGCGGGTGTTCACTCTGATCAATAACTCAGACACAGTGAACTTCACAATGTTATCCCCTCCCAGTCACACCGTCCCGGAGAGCTGCCTGTCCCGAGCACTGGGACAACTCTGGGCAAGGTCCCACTGAAGGCAAGAACAACATTCTAGTGGGTCCCGGCAGTGAGAGACAAAGAGGGTTAGTTTCGGCTGTCTGAAAATAAGAAAAATCACAGCGTTAATTCAATAATATTTCACTGGGAGGATTGAAGTGCTTCACATATTCTTGTACAGCGATCATGAGTTAGGAAGCTTGTAACATGACCAGAATCAGGTCAACACCGGTTAACACACAGAGTTATAAATCTTGAATTGTTCTGCTCACTTACCAGGGACTCCAACGGCAGCAATGATCACGTACAAGATTTTCTCCACACTGTAATAATCCTGCTTTGCTCCCATATTCTCTGCCCAGCGACGTGTCCCCGTGAGTTACCGGTAATCTCTCGGAATTAAATGCTGGGGCAGAACATTCCCGGACACTTTATACCATTTTCCGTCTCTACCGGGACAATGAAGTTTGAACAGAGTTTAAAAATAGAAATTTCGAAATTATTCGCAAACAGATGACATCAGCCAAGTGAAATCCCTGCTGAGACAGGCCGTGATTTATTCAGGGAATTGATTGAGAAAGTCTAGGCTGGGAATTGTGGCGATTCTGAAGGATGGAAATTGGGAGCGGCATTGTTGCACCAATGGGGATATTGTTTCAAACTCCATCAGATGCAACTCTCCACCACACGTTGTTTATCTGATAACCATTCAATCCGCTTCACTCAGCAAGCCAAATCCCAGGGACCCTCTCCTGGCTTCTGGTGCCCAGTTTGAAGGTGTTCTGGGCGACCTTTGTCCACAGGTTGAGGAATTAGTTCAACAGATCACCTCAGACTAAAATTCATCCTCCATTTTGCTTCACCACTCAATATGATCGCGGCGCATCTGACTGTAAGCTCAACCCCACACCCGGACCTCACCAACCATTCGTCATTGCTTGCATGGAATGCATCTGACTTTGCCCTGGGACAATAACATTCTCTGTCTTCATCACCGCTGAGGAGGAACGGCCCAAATACTCACGACACTCAGAGAACAGAAACATTGCCGCTTCAGAATTGTTCTAAACGTTGAACACACCGCGAATGGTGCAGCATTTCTCCCTACTCCCTTTCTCTCGCTCCCTCCATCCTCACCTCTCACTCTCACTGCATATCACCCTCTGTTTCTCTACCCCTCTCCCCGTTGCACACAACCCGTAAAATCACGCAGCAGACCTCACCTCGGCAGTACACAAGTGTCGCCAAGTTTTGCCGCCGGCAAAGTTACAAAGGTTGGCCGAATAGTTCTATTTCCAGTTGCCGCCGCACCACGCGTTCTCCGCGGCCTTCCTCGCTCTCCGACGGTCCACCTCGCTCTCTGCGATTGCTCGCGGCTCCCTCCTCTCTCCCGAGGCGCGGGTCCCATCGCCGTCCACGATAGGAGATCCGGGCCGACCGAGCCGACTGAAGGCCTTGGCCCCGCTCACCGGGAACACGTGTGGGTGTGTGAGCATTAGTAAGTGTGGGTGTCGGTACGATTGCATGCATCTGTGTCTCTGAGTGGGAGAGCGCGTGTGTGTTTGAGAGTGACAGTGTTTGTGTGTGTGAGTGTGTGTGGTTGTGTGGCTGTGAGACAATGTTAGTAAATATGTGGAGATGTGAGTTTGTGAGAATGTTTGAGTGTGTAATTGTTTGATACTGAGAAAACATGTGAGTGAGTGAGTGTGATGGAGTTGAGCAAGTGAGTGCCCGTGAGTGTGCTAGTGCGTTAGTGTGCGCGAATTAGCGCATGTCTCGTTGTGCTTGTACCCGTGTTCCTGTTACTGTGAGTGCATGTGTGTGTGACTGTGTGTGAGAATGCGTGAGAGGATATTTGAGTGCATGTGACTGAATCTGTGAGATTGTGCGTGTTCGTGTTCTGATATGTGTGTGTCTGCGTGTTTGACTGTAATTGAGTGTGTGAATATATGTGCTTGCGCTTATGTGACAGCATGAGTGTGTACACCGTGAGCGTGTGTGCAAGCGTGTCAGTGTGTGAGGGTGTGTGTGTGTCTGAGAGTGTTAGTAGTGTGTAATATTGCATTGGTATGCATTAGTTTATGAGTGTGTTTGAGTGTGCGTGGTGAGAGTCTGTTCGAGTGTGCATAGGTATACAACGTTGTGTTTAAGAACGTGTGCGTTTACGTCAGTGTATGGGAGTGTGTGAGCAAGTGTGAGTACGTGCTTGTGTAAATGCCTCGGTGATTGAGTGTGTTCAATACAATACAAACTTTATTGTCATTGTGCAGTGTACAAGTACAGAGACAATGAAATGCAGTTAGCATATTACCAGAGTGCATGTGATGGAATAGTAAAACATATAATATATACAGTAATTCAGTAGCGGTAGTGGAAATTCCAGTGAGCGAGATCAGTCACTGATGGGAGGAGTTCCCGAGGGGGGGGGGGGGGTGGCAGCAATCACCGAAGCGCAGAGTTAAGTAAGGTAACGATCGCAGGAAAGAAGCTGTTCCTGAACCTGCAGGTCCGGGAACGGAGAGACCTGTAGCGCCTCCCAGATGGGAGCAGGGTACACAATCTGTGGTTGGGGTGAGAGCTGTCCTTGACGATGCAGCGCGCCCTTCGAAGACATCGCCTACTCTGGATAGACTCAATGGAGGGGAGTGAGGAACAGGTGATGCGATGGGCAGTTTTCACCACCCTCTGCAGTGCTTTCCGGTCGGAGACAGAGCAGTTGCCATACCATACTGTGATACAGTTAGTAAGAATGCTCTCGATAGTGCAGCGGTAGAAGTTCACCAGAATCTGAGGAGACAGATGGACCTTCTTTAGTCTCTTCAGGAAGAAAAGACGCTGGTGAGCCTTCTTGATCAGTGTTGAGGTATTGTGGGTCCAAGAGAGGTCATCAGAAATGTTGACACCCAAGAACCGGAAACTGGAAACACGCTCCACCTCCGTCCCGTTAATATGGATGGGGGTGTGCGTACCACCCCTCGACCTTCTGTAGTCCACAATGAGCTCCTTGGTCTTGTTGTTAAGGACCAGGTTGTTGTCAGCGCACCACGTTGCAAGTAGCTGGACCTCGTCCCTATAGGCCGACTCGTCGTTGTCGCTGATGAGGCCAATCACCGTTGTATCATCTGCAAACTTAATAATGGTGTTAGAACCATGTACAGGTGTGCAGTTGTAGGTGAAAATGTAGTAGAGGAGAGGGCTCAGCACACAGCCCCGTGGAACGCCAGTGTTCAGGGTGATGGTTGACGAGGTGTCGTTGTCTAATCTAACAGACTGGGGTCTGTTGGTTAGAAAGTCCAATATCCAATTGCAGAGGATAGGGTTGATGCTCAGGTCGTTGAGTTTCGCAATCAATTTGGAAGGGATGATGGTGTTGAATGCTGAGCTGAAATCGATAAACAGCATTCTCACATAGGTGTCTCTGTTGTCAAGGTGGGAGAGGGCGGAGTTAAGTGCCGTGGAGATAGCATCCTCCGTATTCCTGTTCTGGCGGTAGGCGAACTGATAGGGGTCCAGTGTAGGAGGTAGGCAGCTTTTGAGGTGTGCCAAGACCAGCATCTCGAAGCACTTAGTGATGATGGGAGTAAGTGCAACTGGGCGGAAGTCGTTGAGGCTCGCTGCAGTGGAGTGTTTTGGTACCGGCACGATGGAGGTGGTTTGAAGACTCGTATGGACAGCTGCTTGGGAAATTGACAAGTTGAAGATGTCAGTCCAAACATCTGTCAGCTGCGCAGCACGGACCCTGAGGACGCGCCCGGGGATACCATCAGGGCCAGCAGCTGTCCCTACGAGTCTTAAAACCACCTCCATTGGTGATCCTTTTCCAATTTCTATATGTTCAGGATCAGTTCATGTGGATTGGAGGGTAGCTAATGTTATCCCACTTTTAAGAAAGGAGGGAGAGAGAAAACAGGAAATTATAGACCAGTTAGTCTGACATCAGTGGTGGGGAAGATGCTGGAGTCAATTATAAAAGACGAAATTGCGGAGCATTTTGGATAGCAGTAACAGGATCATTCCGAGTCAGCATGGATTTATGAAGGGGAAATCATGCTTGACTAATCTTTTGGAATTTATTGAGGGTGTAACCAGGAAAATTGACAGGGGAGAACCGGTGGATGTGGTGTACCTCGACTTTCAGAAAGCCTTCGATAAGGTCCCACATAGGAGATTAGTGTGCAAAATTGGAGCACATGGTATCGGCGGTAGGGTACTGACACGGATAGAAAATTGGTTGACAGACAGAAAGCAAAGAGTGGGAATAAATGGGTCCCTTTCAGAACGGCAGGCAGTGACTAGTGGTGTCCCGCAAGGCTAAGTGCTGTGACAGCAGCTATTTACAATATACATTAATGACTTGGATGAAGGGATTAAAAGTACCATTAGCAAATTTGCAGATGATACAAAGCTAGGGTGGCAGTGTGAACTGTGAGGAAGGTGCTATGAGGTTGCAGAGTGACTTGGACAGGTTGTGTGAGTGGGCGGATGCATGGCAGATGCAGTTTAATGTAGATAAGTGTGAGTTTGTCCACTTTGGTGGTAAGAATAGGAAGGCAGATTATTATCTGAATGGTGCCAAGTTAGGAAAAGGGGACTTACAAAGAGATCTGGGTGTCCTAGTCCATCAGTCACTGAAAGGAAGCATGCAGGTACAGCAGGCGGTGAAGAAAGCCAATGGAATGTTGGTCTTCATAACAAGAGGAGTTGAGTATAGGAGCAAAGAGCTCCTTCTGCAGTTGTACAGGGCCCTAGTGAGACCGCACCTGGAGTACTGTGCGCAGTCTTGGTCTCCAAATTTGAGGAAGGATATTCTTGCTATTGAGGGCGTGCAGCGTAGGTTTACTAGTTTAATTCCCGGAATGGCGGGACTCTCATATGTTGAAAGACTGGAGGGGCAAGGCTTGTATACACTGGAATTTAGAAGGATAAGAGGGGATCTAATCGAAACATGTAAGATTATTAAGGGGTTGGACACGATAGAGGCAGGAAACATAGTCCCAATGTTGGGGGAGTCAAGA
>NC_135991.1:12416597-12463458 GCF_053455715.1 Rhinoraja longicauda | reverse complement strand
AATGTGCCGGACTGTCAGATCGTTGAGCAGCAGGATCACAGCGAAAGGGAGGAGCGGAGTTAAAACTGTCGATCCAGTCAAATGCCACCCACCCGGGGTCAGTGTAATAACTGGCCATCCCTGTACATCTCCACGGGACATTGTCGATGGTTGTCCGGGGTTCCCGTGTGAAGTAGCGGGGAACGTTTTTCAGACACAGCAGAACGCCGGCTGTTGCGAGAACCGCAGCCGCAGTTTTCCCGGTGCAATATTTAATTTTCAGCTTCTGGCAACAAATGGCGACAAAGCGATCAAAGGTGAAAGTGACGGTGAACCAGACAGAACAGTCTGTAGCTGCAGTCGCCAGTACAAGGTTAACACGGCACACAGGGGTGATGGCCAGGACACTCCAATAAAAGTAACGGTATCGGATCTTATACAAAATGACCTCGGTGATCAGGGTGAGTAGATCGGCCGCTGCCATGGCCACCAGGTAGCGAGTGTTGCAGGTGGAGAGGCCGCACTTTCCCCGGGACAGGATCACAATCGCCACTAAATTCACTGCGGAAAGAGAAGGGGACGGACACTGGGCATTACTGAACACGGTCTCCGGGGTTGAACACCGGCTCCACTTTCAGCTGACGATCAGGAGTGTTGGAGTCGGTGCGCGGCTGTAGGTTTAACAATGTCAGACCCGGCTCCGACTGTGCCCAACCTGCCTGCGTCAGGGGAGAGGAGATAAGGTGACGGGCGGGGTAAAGGGCGGGGAGGTTTCACAGACTTAACCGTGACCGTCCGCGTTTAACCAGGGCTATGGGAACTCGGCATCTGATGGGGACGAGGAGGGTTCCAGAGGGAAGACAGGGACAACTTAGGATCCGGCAGCAGAGCGGCTCCGTTAATGGATTCATTCCTCAGTTCGGTAACAACACACGCCGGTAGATCCGCGGCCACTGGTTCAGGAGATCGATCCAATTATTGACCAACAGGCGGGTTGAATCCGACTGTGAGAGTCTCCACAGTGAGACGTGTCCACAGGAGCGTGTGTTCACTCTGATCAATAACTCAGACACAGTGAACTTCACAATGTTATCCCGTCCCAGTCACACCGTCCCGGGGAGCTGCCTGTCCCGAGCACTGAGACAACTCTGGGCAACGTCCCACTGAAGGCAAGAACAACATTCTAGTGGGTCCCGGCAGTGAGAGACAAAGAGGGTTAGTTTCGGCTGTCTGAAAATGAGAAAAATCACAGCGTTAATTCAATAATATTTCACTGGGAGGATTGATGTGCTTCACATATTCTTGTACAGCGATCATGAGTTAGGAAGCTTGTAACATGACCAGAATCACTTACCAGGGACTCCAACGGCAGCAATGATGACGTACAAGATTTTCTCCACACTGTAATAATCCTGCTTTGCTCCCATATTCTCTGCCCAGCGACGTGTTCCCGTGAGTTACCGGTAATCTCTCGGAATTAAATGCTGGGGCAGAACATTCCCGGACACTTTATACCATTTTCCGTCTCTACCGGGACAATGAAGTTTGAACAGAGTTTAAAAATAGAAATTTCGAAATTATTCGCAAACAGATGACATCAGCCAAGTGAAATCCCTGCTGAGACAGGCCGTGATTTATTCAGGGAATTGATTGAGAAAGTCTAGGCTGGGAATTGTGGCGATTTTGAAGGATGGAAATTGGGAGCGGCATTGTTCCACCAATGGGGATATTGTTTCAAACTCCATCAGATACAACTCTCCACCACACGTTGTTTATCTGATAACCATTCAATCCGCTTCACTCAGCAAGCCAAATCCCAGGGACCCTCTCATGGCTTCTGGTGCCCAGTTTGAAGGTGTTCTGGGCGACCTTTGTCCACAGGTTGAGGAATTAGTTCAACAGATCACCTCAGACTAAAATTCATCCTCCATTTTGCTTCACCACTCAATATGATCGCGGCGCATCTGACTGTAAGCTCAACCCCACACCCGGACCTCACCAACCATTCGTCATTGCTTGCATGGAATGCATCTGACTTTGCCCTGGGACAATAACATTCTCTGTCTTCATCACCGCTGAGGAGGAACGGCCCAAATACTCACGACACTCAGAGAACAGAAACATTGCCGCTTCAGAATTGTTCTAAACGTTGAACACACCGCGAATGGTGCAGCATTTCTCCCTACTCCCTTTCTCTCTCTCCCTCCATCCTCCCCTCTCACTCTCACTGCATATCACCCTCTGTTTCTCTACCCCTCTCCCCGTTGCACACAACCCGTAAAATCACGCAGCAGACCTCACCTCGGCAGTACACAAGTGTCGCCAAGTTTTGCCGCCGGCAAAGTTACAAAGGTTGGCCGAATAGTTCTATTTCCAGTTGCCGCCGCACCACGCGTTCTCGGCGGCCTTCCTCACTCTCCGAAGGTCCACCTCGCTCTCTGCGATTGCTCGCGGCTCCCTCCTCTCTCCCGAGGCGCGGGTCCCATCGCCGTCCACGGTAGGCGATCCGGGCCGACCGAGCCGACTGAAGGCCTTGGCCCCGCTCACCGGGAACACTCCCGGCCGCGCTATGCTGCGCTGCTCACCGCGAACACCCCGGGATCCTTCTCCACCCCGGCATGTGTAGGTGTGCATGCGCGTCTGCGTGTCAGTGCGGCAGAGTTTATAAGAGTACCTGTATTTGTGTGTTTCTTACTGAGCGACTGCGTGTGGGTGTGTGAGCATTAGTAAGTGTGGGTGTCGGTACGATTGCATGTATCTGTGTCTCTGAATGGGAGAGCGCGTGTGTTTTTGAGAGTGACAGTGTTTGTGTGTGTGAGTGTGTGTGGTTGTGTGGCTGTGAGACAATGTTAGTAAATATGTGGAGATGTGAGTTTGTGAGAATGTTTGAGTATGTAATTGTTTGATACTGAGAAAACATGTGAGTGAGTGAGTGTGATGGAGTTGAGCAAGTGAGTGCCCGTGAGTGTGCTAGTGCGTTAGTGTGCGCGAATTAGCGCATGTCTCGTTGTGCTTGTACCCGTGTTCCTGTTACTGTGAGTGCATGTGTGTGTGACTGTGTGTGAGAATGCGTGAGAGGATATTTGAGTGCATGTGACTGAATCTGTGAGATTGTGCGTGTTCGTGTTCTGATATGTGTGTGTCTGCGTGTTTGACTGTAATTGAGTGTGTGAATATATGTGCTTGCGCTTATGTGACAGCATGAGTGTGTACACCGTGAGCGTGTGTGCAAGCGTGTCAGTGTGTGAGGGTGTGTGTGTGTCTGAGAGTGTTAGTAGTGTGTAATATTGCATTGGTATGCATTAGTTTATGAGTGTGTTTGAGTGTGCGTGGTGAGAGTCTGTTCGAGTGTGCATAGGTATACAACGTTGTGTTTAAGAACATGTGCGTTTACGTCAGTGTATGGGAGTGTGTGAGCAAGTGTGAGTACGTGCTTGTGTAAATGCCTCGGTGATTGAGTGTGTTCAATACAATACAAACTTTATTGTCATTGTGCAGTGTACAAGTACAGCGACAATGAAATGCAGTTAGCATATTGACCAGAGTGCATGTGATGGAATAGTAAAACATATACTATATACAGTAATTCAGTAGCGGTAGTGGAAATTCCAGTGAGCGAGATCAGTCACTGATGGGAGGAGTTCCCGAGGGGGGGGGGGTGGCAGCAATCACCGAAGCGCAGAGTTAAGTAAGGTAACGATCGCAGGAAAGAAGCTGTTCCTGAACCTGCAGGTCCGGGAACGGAGAGACCTGTAGCGCCTCCCAGATGGGAGCAGGGTACACAATCTGTGGTTGGGGTGAGAGCTGTCCTTGACGATGCAGCGCGCCCTTCGCAGACATCGCCTACTCTGGATAGACTCAATGGAGGGGAGTGAGGAACCGGTGATGCGATGGGCAGTTTTCACCACCCTCTGCAGTGCTTTCCGGTCGGAGACAGAGCAGTTGCCATACCATACTGTGATACAGTTAGTAAGAATGCTCTCGATAGTGCAGCGGTAGAAGTTCACCAGAATCTGAGGAGACAGATGGACCTTCTTTAGTCTCCTCAGGAAGAAAAGACGCTGGTGAGCCTTCTTGATCAGTGTTGAGGTATTGTGGGTCCAAGAGAGGTCATCAGAAATGTTGACACCCAAGAACCGGAAACTGGAAACACGCTCCACCTCCGTCCCGTTAATATGGATGGGGGTGTGCGTACCACCCCTCGGCCTTCTGTAGTCCACAATGAGCTCCTTGGTCTTGTTGTTAAGGACCAGGTTGTTGTCAGCGCACCACGTTGCAAGTAGCTGGACCTCGTCCCTATAGGCCGACTCGTCGTTGTCGCTGATGAGGCCAATCACCGTTGCACCATCTGCAAACTTAATAATGGTGTTAGAACCATGTACAGGTGTGCAGTTGTAGGTGAAAAGGGAGTAGAGGAGAGGGCTCAGCACACAGCCCTGTGGAACGCCAGTGTTCAGGGTGATGGTTGACGAGGTGTCGTTGTCTAATCTAACAGACTGGGGTCTGTTGGTTAGAAAGTCCAATATCCAATTGCAGAGGATGGGGTTGATGCTCAGGTCGTTGAGTTTGGCAATCAATTTAGAAGGGATGATGGTGTTGAATGCTGAGCTGAAATCGATAAACAGCATTCTCACGTTGGTGTCACTGTTGTCAAGGTGGGAGAGGGCGGAGTTAAGTGCCGTGGAGATGGCATCCTCCGTACTCCTGTTCTGGCGGTAGGCGAACTGATAGGGGTCCAGTGTGGGAGGTAGGCAGCCCAGCATCTCGAAGCACTTAGTGATGATGGGAGTAAGTGCAACTGGGCGGAAGTCGTTGAGGCTCGCTGCAGTGGAGTGTTTTGGTACCGGCACGATGGAGGTGGTTTGAAGACTCGTCTGGACAGCTGCTTGGGAAATTGACAAGTTGAAGATGTCAGTCCAAACATCTGTCAGCTGCGCAGCACGGACCCTGAGGACGCGCCCGGGGATACCATCAGGGCAAGCAGCTGTCCCTACGAGTCTTAAAACCACCTCCATTGGTGATCCTTTTCCAATTTCTATACGTTCAGGATCAGTTCCTGTGGATTGGAGGGTAGCTAATGTTATCCCACTTTTAAGAAAGGAGGGAGAGAGAAAACAGGAAATTATAGACCAGTTAGTCTGACATCAGTGGTGGGGAAGTTGCTGGAGTCAATTATAAAAGACGAAATTGCGGAGCATTTGGATAGCAGTAACAGGATCGTTCCGAGTCAGCATGGATTTATGAAGGGGAAATCATGCTTGACTAATCTTCTGGAATTTATTGAGGATGTAACCAGGAAAATTGACAGGGGAGAGCCGGTGGATGTGGTGTACCTCGACTTTCAGAAAGCCTTCGATAAGGTCCCACATAGGAGATTAGTGTGCAAAATTGGAGCACATGGTATCGGGGGTAGGGTACTGACATGGATAGAAAATTGATTGACAGACAGAAAGCAAAGAGTGGGAATCAATGGGTCCCTTTCAGAATGGCAGGCAGTGACCAGTGGGGTACCGCAAGGTTCGGTGCTGGGACCGCAGCTATTTACAATATACATTAATGACTTGGATGAAGGGATTAAAAGTACCATTAGCAAATTTGCAGATGATACAAAGCTAGCTGGTAGTGTAAACTGTGAGGAAGATGCTATGAGGTTGCAGGGTGACTTGGACAGGTTGTGTGAGTGGGCGGATGCATGGCAGATGCAGTTTATTGTGGATAAGTGTGGAAAGGGTACCTGCCTTTAAGTTCCTGGGCACGCATATTGCTGAGGATCTCTCCTGGACCACAAACACCATAGCGGCAGTCAAAAAGGCACAGCAGCGGCTCTACTTTCTGAGGATCCTCAGGAAGAACAACCTGCAAGAGCAGCTGCTAGTGACTTTCTACCGTTGCACCATCGAGAGTGTGCTGACGTACTGTATTTCTATGTGGTAGTGGCAGTGTGAACTGTGTGAACTGTGAGGAAGGTGCTATGAGGTTGCAGAGTGACTTGGACAGGTTGTGTGAGTGGGCGGATGCATGGCAGATGCAGTTTAATGTAGATAAGTGTGAGTTTGTCCACTTTGGTGGTAAGAATAGGAAGGCAGATTATTATCTGAATGGTGCCAAGTTAGGAAAAGGGGACTTACAAAGAGATCTGGGTGTCCTAGTCCATCAGTCACTGAAAGGAAGCATGCAGGTACAGCAGGCGGTGAAGAAAGCCAATGGAATGTTGGTCTTCATAACAAGAGTAGTTGAGTATAGGAGCAAAGAGCTCCTTCTGCAGTTGTACAGGGCCCTAGTGAGACCGCACCTGGAGTACTGTGTGCAGTCTTGGTCTCCAAATTTGAGGAAGGATATTCTTGCTATTGACGGCGTGCAGCGTAGGTTTACTAGTTTAATTCCCGGAATGGCGGGACTCTCATATGTTGAAAGACTGGAGGGGCTAGGCTTGTATACACTGGAATTTAGAAGGATGAGAGGGGATCTAATCGAAACATGTAAGATTATTAAGGGGTTGGACACGATAGAGGCAGGAAACATAGTCCCAATGTTGGGGGAGTCAAGAACCAGGGGCCACAGTTTAAGAATAAGGGGTAGGCCATTTAGAACGGACATGAGGCAAAACGTTTTCAGTCAGAGAGTTGTAAATCTGTGGAATTCTCTGCCTCAGCAGACAGTGGAGGCCAATTCTCTGAATGCATTCAAGAGAGAGCAAGATAGAACTGTCAAGGATAGTGCAGTCAGGGTGTATGGGGAGAAGGCAGGAACTGGGTACTGATTGAGAATGATCAGCCATGATCACATTGAATGGCGATACTGGCTCGAAGGGCCGAATGGCCTCCTCCTGCACCTATTGTCTATTATCTATTGCGTGCGAGCGCTCTGTCTCTTTTCCTGCAAGTTAACTGTTAACTCTTGCTGCCAGCATAATCATCGTTATGTGTTACTGATCCAAAGCACATTCAACAGACCGCTTGTCTCCATCGTGTCCCTATCACGTCTGAGTGGAGCAGGCCAGCCTCAATGCGTATGCGTATCAGTAACTAGAGAAGGCAGAAATTACCCCCGAAATGCGCGTCAGACATCGTGGAGAGAGCATCTTGCAATGTGTGCATGACAGACCATGGGTAGAGCAGTGCGCCTGCTGTGTGTCTAACACGGGCTATTAGTGCAAACTCTGTCGGCTGTGTATCGTGGAGTATAGCTGAAGCAGAACGCCTACAAGTGCGATCAGAGCAGACCACAGTAAGATTAGGCTGGCGACAGTATGTATAACAGAAGCAATCGGTCCAGCGGACCAACTCCGGTGTATTTGAGAACCCAGGATACACACACAGGGTGCTTACCCCAATCAGTGATGTGGTTGCAGAATTGGTTCTGCAAAGCATGTAACAGATTCATTCAACGATAGTTGGAGTTTTATTTTGACCACGACGAATGTCAAATTTAATTTTAATTTTAATTTAATGAGGACTCTTCATACATACGACATATCAGAGGAGGATACATAAAATGTTGCCAAAGCATCCTATCTGTTTTATCATCACACATCAAAGTGACCCCAACATTGCGAGGTAAAGCATTATTGAAGGTCTCATCATGGTAAGACATGCATCATATCGGTCCGTGGAGGAAGAGGGAGACGCTGGTGTATACACCCACATAACACGCACTGTGACATTAAGTGTCAGAATATAACATTGGGCGCATAATATAATTAAGAAGCCCGAGGTAAAATTCAGGTTCAGTAACCGGGCCTAGTAATATGAAAGAATGGAGTTTGTGAGACATCATCTTAAAGCATTGGTTAGGTCACAGCTGGAGCATTTTATGTAGATCTTTTCGTCGCACTATACTGACCGCGATATTGATTACTTTTGAGACGATGAGGGGCAGATTGTAGTTGAAGATCGACCATTACACACTCTCCGCCACGCGCCCATCGTCACCAACCAATCCTGCCAAGCCTCGTCACAACATGGTTCAACATAAATACAGCAATAACTCCGTAATGATCCAAACTCTCCTTCACCGTCTCTCTGACCCAGTCCACGGACACCGCAGATGATGACAAACACAATTTTCATCGTGTTTGGGTTACTGCTGCTATGTCAGCCATTGGTAGACGGAAGGGAGTTATTTTTCAAGGATGGTAAGTATCGATGGACACGGATATTTCTAAAACTGGTCTCTTCTCCGGTTAGCCTTTTAATTTTCAATATTTAACCCATGATAGGATCGTACTGGAAAGTAATTTTGAAGCTGACATCACAGACGTGCGCCAAGTTGACCCGAGCCTCAGATGTTGCAAATGCACTGAGTGTACAAAAAAAGCTGAGAACAAACCTTTAGTGTGCAGGAAAGAACTACAAATGCTGGTTTAAATCGAAGGTAGACTCAAAAATGTTGGAGCAACACATCGGTACAGGTAGCATATCTAGAGAGAAGATATGGGTAACGTTTCGGGTCGAGACCATTCTTCAGACTGAGAAAACCTTTAGTCCTGTAGCATTTACTGGAGCAACCCCCTTCCGTCCCCCCGTCCCCAGTCCCCACACACATGCGCACACCACGTCAGAAACAGTGTATTATGTCCTTTTCTGGGACCTCTGATCCATTCCTCACACTCACCTGTTCACTGAAGCCGATTCGCAGTTGTTCAGAATTCGGTTTAAGAATAGATTTACGTTTATTATTGGGTAAACCCAGATACCATGAACAACTTTGTTTTGCATGCTATCCAAAATGATCAGAAGTAAAATCCTTAGATGCAATCCGTTTAAACTCAAGAACAACAGATGGAGCAAAATGGGAAATATGGTTCTCAGAATTGTACTACATTGCGACGCATTAATTCCTTACAAAATGA
The DNA here is from genome assembly GCF_053455715.1 of Rhinoraja longicauda. Taxonomy (NCBI): domain Eukaryota; kingdom Metazoa; phylum Chordata; class Chondrichthyes; order Rajiformes; family Arhynchobatidae; genus Rhinoraja; species Rhinoraja longicauda. The sequence continues at coordinate 12,454,628 of NC_135991.1, read as the reverse complement.
ATGGGGTAGATGTCAATTGAACAGTACGCTAGATTAGGGAAGGGCCATTCAGAAGCCTGATAAAGAGGCTGTTCCTCAGTATGGCGGCGCCTGTCTTCAAGCGTTTGCACATTTTACCGGACGGGAGCAGAGAGAAGAAGGAACGACCGTGGAGTGACACGCCTTGGGTAATGTTAGCTGCTTTTCTGAGGTAGCGTGGTGTGTAGTTGGAGTTACCAGCGAGATGTGTGAACAGTGTGATGGACTCGACAACATTCACAACTCGGCAATTTCTGGTGGTCTTGGGCAGAGCAATTCAATAACACAGTTGCGATTGACCCGATGGTATAGTGTATGTGGTGTATCTGAACAGTTTATTGGTGTCACTCGAGAGAAACCGAATTTTCTCAGTCACCCTATGGGGTTGATGAGGCTTTTTGAATGTCGCATCAACCTGGTTAGTCCACGACAGATCGTCGGCAATGATAACGCCAAACGAAGAAAGACACAAAAAGCTGGAGTAACCAATTAACGATTTGGGGAAAAGGAATAGGTGACGTTGCGGATCGAGACCCTGTGTCTGAAGTAGGGTCTCGACCAGAAACGTCTTCTATTCCATTTCTCCAGCGACCCGCTCAGTGCCTCCTACTTTCAGTGTCTACCTTTGGTTTAAACCAGCATCTGGAGTTCTTTTCTACATATTAACGTCAAGTGATATGACTCACAACCATTTGCACAGCTCTCAACCTCATCCTCACCCGCAGTGTTGATGCTGATTGGGGATGTATTCAAACTGGCTGCTTGAAGTTAACAACCAGCATATTCACCTGACATATGAAGGAAGAGGTTCTTGTTAGAGCACGTGTTGCTATATACTCTATCTCCTTCCCGCTTCTATTCTATCTACTTCTACTCTATCTTCCTTCCTGCTCTATCTCCTTCCGTAATTCGGCCAATCAGAGTGCTCTCGTCTGCAAATGTACAGAAGGAATTAGAGCGGACCTTGGCTGCACTGTCGTAAGGTTAGAGGCAGTGCGGCGAACGCGACCTTGCGGAGCACCATATTTGTCGCCACCTATTCACACCGACTGAGGTCCGCGGGTATGAGATTCCGAGTATGTTGTGCATGACAAAGTGAATTTATTCCTAGGTTCCTGAGTTTTTAGATGAATTTGGATGGGATTATGGTATTGAAGGCAAAGCTATAGGCGATGAATGTGATCTATAATTGACGAAAAACGTATCAACTCTTGAAGGCTGAACTATTGTCGAAGGGAAGGATCCTAATTCGTCGTGGTTTAGTACCAGACATATAGTGTCTTCAATACAATACAATACAATAAAATTCAATATATCTTTATTGTCATTGTACAGGGGTACAACGAGATTGGGAATGCGCCTCCCATACGATGCAATAATTTAATTAATTTAAACAGCAACAACCCAACGAAACAAATTGTAACAGTTTTGAGACACAATAAAGTGCAAGTAGATCTGTACCGGTTCACTGTGCGATGTGACCATCCGGCTCAGCAGGACCGGTTCATAGCAGCTATGGCCCTGGGGATGAAGCTGTTTCTGAGTCTGGAAGTGCGGGCGTAGAAGGCCTTGTATCGTCTGCCCGATGGAAGGAGTTGGAACAGACTGTTGCAGGGGTGTGAAGTCTTTGTGGATGCTGGTGGCTTTTCTGAGGCATCGTGTGTTGTAGATGCCCTCCAAGGCTGGTAGCTGTGTTGCGATGGTCATCTGAGCTGTATGGACTACCCGCTGGTACCCGCGTTTTATCTGTGTGTTCCGGTTGGGAAATGCACGCATAGTTCTGTTCAACTGATGCAGCGGTAAGCAAACAGCTGTGGGTCAAGGCTGACTGAGAAGCTGCAGTTAATGTGCACCATAGCCAGTTCCTCAAAACACTTCGTGGTCGATGTCAGAACACCAGGACTGTTGCAGGCTATTTTAATTTCCTTCGCACAGGTATTATAGTGCCGTTTTCAAGCGGCCTCCGAATATTGTGAGTGGTTGAAAGAGTTGTCGAATACATGTGCCAGCTGATCCACATAGGCCACGAGGACGCGGCTAGGGACTCCAGTTGCTCTCTGTGGACTTGGCGGCTTTTTCTGGAGACCGACTTCGGGAACTTCAACCGCGGGAGCCTGCGGACTTTAACGTCGCGGAGCTCTCGACTACGGTAGTTCCAAACCGCAGAAGCTTCGACCGCCCCGGCCGCGGAGGTTCGCCCGCCCCGACCGCGGGAGCTTCGACCGCCCCGACCGCGGGAGCGTCGACCGCCCCGACCGCGGGAGCTTCGACCCGCCCCGACGCTGGAGCTTCGACCGCCCCGACCGCGGGAGCATCGACCGCGCCGATGCGGGAGAATAAAGAGGAAGAGGTTTGGACTTAATTCCCTTCATCACAGTGAGGAACGCGGGGAATCCGCTGTGGTGGATGTTTATGTTAACTTTTATGCAGTTGTCTGTCTTGTTGCTCTGTTTTTTTTAGTATGGCTGTATGGTGATTCGAATTTCAATGCACCATAACTGGTACCTGTGACAATAACCGGACCTTGAAACCCTTAAAACCTTTAATAATGCGAAGTTATGTCTGCCTCGGCAAATGTATATTTAGGCGCACCGGAGACTTGAGGGCGGATGGAATTACAATACCGATCTTATTTTTTAAATGGGTAGAGTATGGAATGCGATCATCAGTGAGACACTGATTGTTGATACTGTTTGCATTTGCTTTGTGGCTCTTTGTGGCCTTGACATAGTGTGCGGGTTCCAGCTGGCCTCGAAGCGACAGCTTTGTCTGGAATTTCCTCTTGCCATTCTAAAAGGCTCTGCAAAGTTCCTGGATATATTTAATGCCCCGCTCGGGCTCGTCCGACTTGAATGCTGCAGACTTGTACTTCACCTGTGAGTGAACCTCGCGTTTTATCTGTGTGTTCCGGTTGGGAAATGCACGCATAGTTTTCAAAGGACAGAGAGGGCTTTTTGCGAAATTTATAGTGAAAGGTAAGTTATTCATATTTAGCAATGTTCACAGCGGCATTGTCAGTAGATTTTTAGTTTAGTTTAGAATAAAGATACAGCGCGGAAACCGTCCCTTCGGCCCACCGAGTCCGCATGGATCAACAATCCCCGCAGATTAACATTATCCTACACCGGGGGCAATTTTACATTCATACCAAGCCGATTAACCTCCAAACCTGTACGTCTTTGGAGTGTGGGAGGAATCCGAAGATTTCGAGAAAACTCGCGAAGATCACGGGGAAAATTTACAAACTCCGTACAGACAGCACCCTGAGTCATGATCGAACCCTGGTCTCTGGCGCTGTAAGGAAGCAACTCTACCGCTGCGCCCGAGATGTATTGTATTTCGATAAATCTTCAGCACCCAGAGTAAGATGAAGTGTCAAATGCATTGTGTTGTGTGAGCGCATATTTCTTAAATGCAGTGAAGCTTTGTTTTAAAAATGCAAAGTATAATCTCAGAGTGATTAATAGGATTTCAACAGGCGTTTTTATAAAGTTGGAGAGGTGATGGACATTGCGGTCCATTTTTCACACCTTACACGAGGGTGGTCCATCATTAGTGCGGCAACTTGCTACATCGATTCTGGTGACGAGGAATGAAAACGATGAGGGCAGACAGAAAACAGTAGAAAGGTTATGTTTAATTGAACCTGAAGAATAATTTGGAGAATTAGTTCCATTTAGAAATTCTCGATAACTACACGGTTACAAAGAAAACGTAAAATACTTGGTTTCTGAAAACTCCTGTGAAACATTTAATCCCCATCGAGCTCATGCGGCTGCGATCGTAAACACACGTTTAACACATGGATGCATGTTTCAAGAAGGTTGTCCCTTCTAACCTGTATTCAGTACATTCTCATCTATTCAACTTAATGTAACGTAACGTAACGTAACAACGTAAACTCTGAGCTCCCCTGACCACCATCACCAACGTATTTTCCTATGTCATTAGGAAAGGAACCATTTATCTAACTTTTGTCTGAAGAACAAAGATGCCTGCTTTAATTAAATACTAAAGATCGTAAACGTTTAAATGATTACAGGTTTGCGCGGTGCTGACCAATCCTGACTTCCTCTATCATTGTTCTGGTTAACTATCGTTTCAATAGACAAGAGACAACAGACAATATGTGCAGGAGTAGGCCATTCGGCCCTTCGAGCCAGCACCGCCATTCAATGTGATCACGGCTGATCATTCTCAATCAGTACCCCGTTCCTGCCTTCTCCCCATACCCCCTGACTCCGCTACACTTAAGAGCTCTATCTAGCTCTCTCTTGAATGCATTCCGAGAATTGGCTCCCACTGCCTTCTGAGGCAGAGAATTCCACTGATTCACAACTCTCTGACTAAAAAAGATTTTCCTCATCTCCGCTCTAAATGGCCTTATTCGTAAGCTGTGGCCCCTTGTTCTGGACTCCCCCAACATTCGGAACATGTTTCCTGCCACTAACGTGTCCAACCCCTTAATAATCGTATACGTTTCGATAAGATCCACTCTCATCCTTCTAAATTCCTGTGTATACAAGCCTAGTCGCTCCAGTCTTTCGACATATAACAGTCCCGCCATTCCGGGAATTAACCTAGTAAACCTATGCTGCACGCCCTCAATAGTAAGAATATCCTTCCTCAAATTTGGAGACCAAGACTGCACACAGTACTCCAGCTGCGGTCTCACTAGGGCCCTGTACAACTGCAAGCGCGGGAGCTCGTAGTCCATCATTATGGTCATCCCTTGTCAGTTTCCCTCTGCATCAGAATAACCTCGCAGTCTTTATCTACAAGACCGGCAGAAGTGGCTGCATCGCCCCTGGCACTACGGTTCATTACAAAATACGTAATCGATGAGGCACCATCGTGTGGCATTTCGCTAATTGTGCTTCTTCAACTGGACTGAAACGTCCCTTCCTCGTCGTCGCTGCGCATGCCTACCCATTTTGATTTTGCGTTAATTTACGATGGGATGGTTGTAGCTCTTTGTGAATCAGGGCCTAACCCTTCGTAATTGTGATACGCAAAGTCCCGACAATTAATGTTCTGTTTTAACCCGCTCCTGCCGAGCCCTCATTAGAACGATCAAAATGTCAAATCTTCTACAATTCACTGCCCTTTCTTTGTCCACTGCCAAGAGAAACCTATCAGAATTTTCAAATCATGAGAAGGAACAGGTGCAGGATATGGGCCAGGATATGCGTATACCGCGTACCACGATATACTCTGGCCGTGTCTGTTTCCCTTTGATGCCCAGTGGTGTTTGTCTAATATCATCTCCAAACGTTAATAACGTTGATTTTGTTTCATGCCCAGAGTTCGACTGCCAAATGAAGTATGGAAACTGTCGCCGGCGCTGCGCCGCAGGCCAGGTGAAGATTGGAGCATGTAATTCTGGGAGAATATGTTGTCTGCGAGCTAAAAGTGGATAAAACATTCTCCAGGAAGACGTTTCGTTGTTTGTGTCCGGCACACGCGGCTCTCAGTAACAATGATAAAAAAAACAGCTGAACGAATTAATAAAAAACATGTTGCATGATCGCTTGCCTTCATTCCACGCAAATTTTCTTTTCGAAGATGCCGTCCGTAACAATAATTGTTTGGGGGAAACTGTCTGTTGGATAAAAAGTGGTAAATATTGTTGGGCAAATGGAACAACTCTGGATGCCATAAATCCAAAGATCCACACACACTATGCCATCGTACGGAAGGAATGAAACTCTGAGGGATTGCAATGTTGAAGTGGCACACTGTGCAGGAGTACTGATGGAGTGACACACTCTGTATAGTACTAATGTAGAGAACCAGTAAGGGTTCTGATGTGATGAATGTTCAGTGGGATAGTAGTAATGGCGTGAGAAATTGTGGGGTAGTAATTATGGAGGGACACACTGAGAAGCAATACTGATGAGGAGATAAATTTTGGAGCAATACTGATGCAATCACACCTGTGGAGTAGTACTGATGGAATGTCACACTGTTGGATCGTACTGATGATGGAAAACCCACTGGCGCAATTCGAAGGGAGTTTTACAATGTAGGATAATTCTGATGGAGTGACACACTGTTGGATAGTACTAATGGAGCGACACACTATCGATTACCGCTGATGAAGGGACACATTGCGGGTTAGTACTGATGGAGTGAGGCATAGAAATAGAGTGACACACTGTGTCGTAGTACTGATGGAATGGCAAAGTTTGCTGGCGTAGCGATGCATTATGCGACTGGGGCTGGAATGATGGAATGACATAATCTGGGCTAGTACTGATATAGTAAAAAAATTGGGTATAAATGATGGAGTCACCTACTATGGGGTAGTACTGATGTTGAAACACACTGTGAGTAGTACCCATAAGATGGGGTAGTACTGATCGCGTGATAAGCTGTGACATAGTGTGGGTGGTGTGAAAGGGAGCGTAGCATTGATGGATCTACACAATTCCGTGAAGAACTGATGGGGTGACAACTGTGTGAAATATTAATGGAGTGACACGTTGTGAATTATTAATGATGAAGGGGCATATTGCGGGTTAGTACTGATAGGATGACACCACTTGTCGTACTACTGGTGGATTGAGATATTGTGGGAAGTACTCATGTAGGAACATATTTTGGGTAGTACTGATATACAGCTCGTTGTAATAATGAAGCATTGGAGTGATATTGGAATGAAAACATGTGGGGTAGTAATTATGGAGTGACATACTGATGGGCAGTACTGATGGGGAGACAAACAGTGTAGCAGAACTGACGAACTGACACACTGTGTGGTGGTACTGATGGAGTGGCACACTGTTGGGTCGTACAGCTGGAGCGAAACACATTGGCGTTTTTCTAATGGTGTGACGGAATGTGGGGTCATTCTAATGGAGTGAGAATCTGTGGGATAGTACTGATGGAGGGACACACTGTGCGGTAGGACTGATGGAGTGACAAATTGTGGGGTAGACCTGAGGGAGGGATATACTGTGCAGTAGTACTGATAGAGGGAGGGACTGCCGGTTGGTACTGATGGAGTGACACCGTGTGGGCTAGGTCTGATCCAATAACAGTCTATGGGGTAGTACTGCTGTAGTAAGACACTAAGTGTGGTACGGACGGACAGGGTTATACAGATGTAGTGGAACACCGTCGGAAGTACCATTGGATTAGCACAATTTGGTAGTACACACTGTCGGAGTACAGTGGTGCAACACCCTGCGGGGCACTACTGATGGGGTGACACTATCAAGTTTTACAGATGGAGTGAAAGGGCGCGTAGCAACGATGGAGTGACGCAATGCAGTGAACTACTGATGAAGTTATACTGTGGATAGTAATAATGTAATAACACACTAGTTAGTTCTGATGGAATGACAAAATATGGGGAGGTACTAATGGAGTCATCGAGTGCGGAATTCGGAAGGAACGACGCACTGAGGGGTTGTAATGATAAACTAATAAGCTGTGAGGTAGTTCTGATGCAGTGGCACATTGTGGTAGTACTGATGGACTGACAAACAGTGGTTTAGAACTGATGAAGTGACACACTGTGGAGTAGTGCTGATGGAGTGACACACTGTGGAGTAGTACTGATGGAGTGACACACTGTGGAGTAGTGCTGATGGAGTGACACACTCTGGGTAGTACTAATGTAATGGCACACTGCAGGTTGGTTCTGATAGATTGACACTGCGTGGTAGTACTGATGGAGTGACATAATCAGTGGTAGTACTGACGTGATTTTATAAAGTGGGGCAGTCTGATGGAGTGACATGCTGTGCGGCAGTAATGATAGAATGACACACTTTAGGGTAGTACTGATGGACTGACACACTTTGTGGTAGTACTGATATAGTGGCACATCCTGCAGTAGTTCTGATGGAGGGACACACTTTGGGGTGGTACTGATGGAATGACACACCGTGCGATAGTGCTGATGGAGTGACAGACCGTGGGAAATGATGTGATGTGGTGATTCAGTATGGTAGTATTGATGGAGTGACACACTGTGCTGTGGTACTGATGGAGTGACACACTTTCGGGTGGTACTGACGGAGTAACACAATGTGGGATAGGACTGATGGGGTGACACAATGTGGGGAGTATCGAAGTAGTGACACACTGTGCGGTGGTGCTGATGAAGTGACACACTGTGAGGTAGTACTGATGTAATATAGCATAATCGAATTGAATTGAATTGATTACATTTTATCAGCCAAATATGCATGCATACAGGGAATTTGTCTTGGTACTTTGCTCGCAAGTAACAACGCGATATACAGTAGACAATTAATATTAAAACATTATACTTTAAACATGTGAAGAACGAAATAAAATACCAGAGCCAAAGGAGGCTACAGACTTCAATTCAATCTAATTCAATCCAATTTTCTGAATGCATTCAGGAGAAAGCTAGATAGAGCTCTTAAGGATAGCGGAGTCAGGGGGTATAGGGAAAAGGCAGGAACGGGGTACTGATTGAGAGTGATCAGCCATGATCACATTGAATGGTGGTGCTGGCTCGAAGGGCCGAAAAGCCTCCTCCTGCACCTATTGTCTATTGTCTATTGACTTTTAGCTGTTGAGTAGAGCAGCTGCTGTCGGTGGAAAAAAAGTTGTTTTTATGTCTGGATGTGGCGACTTTGTCAGTCCGGTGTCGCCTTCCAGAAGGAAGTGCTTCAAAATAGCCAGGGCGCCAACGGTCCCTAGTCATTGGGGGAGCTGGAGCGCGTCCTCTTTGGTACTGGAACCAGGCAGGATGTCCTCCACATTACAAGCATTACAGAAACCATCTCCAGGCTCACGCTCAGGTTGACAATATGTTGGAGTCCTCCGCACAACTGGCTGGCACACGCCCTGAGTAACCTTGGGCTCACACTCTCGGGACCCGCGGCTTTTCCTTCGTCTGCTCAGCTCTTTCCTTACGTGCTCAGCCTTCGTGGTCAGCGGCGACAAAGAAAGGGCCGAGGAAGTGCACCAGGGGGATTGAAAGGGACAGGCTGTCGGGGAGCAGAGGACCAACCATCAAATCTGGTTGTTTTTTTAAACCATGTTTATCTCGTTGGCCTAGCCCTGATTACTCTCCGTCCTCAGGCCACTGGTCTTCTTGTAGCCTGTAATGGTCTTCACACCGTTCCACACATCCCTCATGTGGTTTTGCTGAAGTTTCAGATCCAGCCTCCACCTGTAGTTGTCATTGCTCTGTGTTATTCTCGGCTTCAGGTTTTCCGCTCTCCCCCCCTCTCCCCACTCTCCCCCCTCTCCCCCCCCTCTCCCCCCCTCTCCCCCCCTCTTCCCCCCTCTCCCCCCCTCTCCCCCCTCTCCCCCCCTCTCCCCCCTCTCCCCCCTCTCCCCCTTCTCCCCCTCCTCTCCCCCACCCCTCTCCGTCCCCTCCCCCTCTCCCCCTCTCTCCCCCTCTCTCCCCCTCTCCCCTCCCTCTCCCATCGCTCCCCCCTACTTCCCCCCTCTCTCCCCCTCTCTCCCCCTCCCTCCCCCGTCTCTCCCCTCTCTGTTCCCCCTCTCTCTCCCCAACTCTCTTCATCCTCTCTCTCCCCCTCTCTCTTCCCCCCTCTGTTCACCCATCTGTTCCCCCCCCTCTGTTCGACCCTCTGTCTCCACACCACTTTCCCCCCTCTGCCTCCCCCTCTCTCTCTCCCCCCTCTCTCCCCCCTCTCACCCCCTCTTTCCCCTCCTCTCTGCCCCTTCCTCGCTCCCCACTACACCCCTCCCCCTCCTTACTCCACCCCTCTCCCCTCCATAGGAGATAGATTTAAACTTTAAAGTGTGCATACCGTTTAACAATATAACACCTATTTCAATGAAACCTTCCAATAAGATCATGGGACGGCGGTAAGGAGGGCCTAAAATTGTCGCGCTATCATGTACCGTTTTGGATGTAGTTCAGGAACAAACAAACAAACAACAGTTTTGTATAACGGTTTTATTTGCTGCAGAGCCGTTATAGATAACCCCCCTTAAAAATTCCCCCCAAACTTCCCCACATTAACTGAAATTGAACTTTAAAGAAAGCCACTCACGCACCCATCTCTCCTCAACCCGCTTTATCCCCTCTCCTGCCACCTTATCAATACCTATATCTTTTAAACATCATGCCAAGATAGAGAAAGACCTCTGAGTTTATGCAGACCTCCAAACCCCTCCGAATTTGGCAGAAAATTTCCGCCTTCTTATTTAATTTCCGCCATTCCAATTTTACCTCACATTTTTCCGGAAAACACATGACTTGACACTTGCCCCGCCGCTTGTTCCACCGCTCGACCCAACCCACCGCGCCTCTTGCCTTGCCTCGCGGCTCGCCTGGCATCGCCAGTCCGGGCCGGGCCAGGCCACAACGTTCACCGGGCCTCTGCTCTCCTCGTCGCTACGCTCGCCGGGTCGGGTCTCGAAGTTCGCCGGGCCTCCCCTCACCGCACACTGGGCCTTGGTGCTCGCCGGGTCGGGCCTCGCCTCGCCGCTCACCGGGCCTCGCCGCCCGCCTGTCTCGCCGCCCACCAGGCCTCCGCTCGCCTGGCCTCGCCTCGCCGCCCGCCGGGCCTCGCCTCGCTGCCCGCCTGTCTCGCCGCCTACCAGGCCTCATCGCTCGCCTGGCCTCGCCGCCCGCCGGGCCTCGCCTCGCTGCCCGCCTGTCTCGCCGCCTACCAGGCCTCATCGCTCGCCTGGCCTCGCCGCCCGCCGGGCATCGCCTCGCCGACTGCCGGGTCTCGCCTCGCCTCACCACTCGCAGGGCCTCGCCTCGCCGCTCGCCGGGATCGCCTTGCCCTGCCTTGCCGCTCCCTGGGCATTGCCTCGCCGATTGCTGGGCCTATCCTCATCGGGCCGGACCTCGCCGCCCGCCGGGCCTCGCCATTCGCAGTGCCTCGCCTCTCCATTCGCAGTGCTTCACCTCGCCTCGCCGCTCGAAGTGCCTCGCCTCGCCGCTCGTCGGGACTTGCCTCGGCGCTCACAGGGTCTCGCCTCGCCGCTCGCCGGGCATTGCCTCACTTCGCCTCCCCGTGCCTCGCCTCGCGTCACCGACCGCCGGTCCTCGCCCATTGCCGCCCGCCTCGCCGTTGTGATTTGCTGTTCAAGACCATTGGAGCAAATATGTCTTCAATTAAAGTTTTTTAGGTATGTGCAATTTTCAATGACACTCTTTCTTCATAACTTAGTCATTAGCAGATACATTGGTCGATTGGAAGCAGCGGGATCAATACTTCAATTTCCAATTCATGAGAGACGCCTCGCTATCATTCGACTCCAGGTACATGTACCGCAAGAACAACGAGTCGTCATCTGTGTCGATGCTGGTCGGTTGGTGAGAAATGAGGATATCACGAGAACCACTTTAACTGAATTCATGGAATTGTGTTCTCGAGTTCAATTTGAAGAACACTGTATTACGCTGATGTACCCTGATTTTACACAAGCAGGAAGGTTTAGAAGATAGTGGAAGCTCATCCAGGTATTTTTGAAGCCAACGTTCTGAGACGAGTGTAGACCGTTTCTCCAAGATGATGTGACCTCTACCACTTGAGACTGCTTCTCCGTCACATAAAAGGGTCAGTATCCTTCGATTAATCGAGGACACATGCCGGGCATATTCTTCCTTCCTTCAAAAACGTCTGCATAGAAAGAGGTTTGTTGCAAACTGAAGACCATTGGCAACAGACGATGGAAGATGCTGAGCGGACAAGACTCCCCGAAGCAATGAGAGATTTGTTTGGTTTGCTGACGATCAACACTTCTCGACAATTAAGAGATCGCTTCAAGAATTCAATGTCTGAAGATTACCTTCAAAAAGAACGGAGAACAATCGATGATCCAAATATCATGATTGACGAAGCATCATGATCAGGCTCTGTTGCATATGCAAGACAAGCTTGTGAATTACAACAAGACTCTGGGATACTTTCATGTGCCACTACCAAGACATGGAAGGATGAACCTTGACGGTGACAATCCAGAATTGCTGAGTGAACTGCAGTAAAATAGACCTGAACAACAGTGATTTGTTGAAGAGAAGGAGCCTCTGCTGAATGCTGAGCAAAGAGCAGTGTATGACCATGTGCTCAGCTGCTTGGAAAGGAATGTTCCTTCAATGTTTTTCAATGATATACCAGCAGGAATGGGCAAAACAATTCTCACCAATTTGATCCTCTCCAAAGTTCGATGTCAAGTTGATGTTGCTTTTGCTGTAGCATCCTCTGGTATAGCAGCTACATTGATGCCTGGTGGAAGAACTGCACATTCTCGATTCAAGATACCCATCTAAGTGACCGATAATACAATGTGCAACATTGAGAAGAACTCCAACAATGTTCATTTGAACAGGAGTGTGAGACTGATTGTTTGGGATGAGTGCTCGATGATTAGGAGGGAGAGCTTTGAAGTGGTGGACAGAACGCTTCCACATCTATGCAAAAAGAGCGATGAGCCTTTGGGCGGCAGTCTTACCTTTTGTTGTGGCGATTTTCGACAACTCCTTCCTGTTGTGAAAAGGGGAAATTATGTTGATGTTGAAAATTCCTGCATCAAGAAATCGCATTAACGTTCAAATTGTTATATTTTGTTATTCACATTTTAAACTTTAATAAATCCCTTTTCCACTTGCTGTGATTGTGCCCGTCAGCCGCCCATGCGCAGTAATACCTCCATGTTCCACGTCACCATGGAAACCCGACGGGCGGGAATGGCGGCGCCGCCGGAGAGCCCCCAACGAATGGAGGGGGGGATAAGGGGTATGGAGTGGGTGATTGGGGGGGGGGGGTTGGAGGGGAAGAGGGGATGGGTGGGGAAGAGGGGAGGTTGAAGGGATGGAGAGAGGGAGGGGAGGCAAGGGTGCGAGACCAATGCAAAAAAAACACAATTTTAAAGAAAAATCGCGATTGAGAATTATTTATTTATTTTTTAAAAGCCATTTATTTTAATGACAAAAGGGCCATTTCCCCCACATCACTATGGCAACCCAACGAGTTGTGGGCGCAAGGGTTCTACTTGGTCTAGTGTGCCCTAACATTAACTATCCTCCATTCCCCAGGAACTGATCCTGAATCTATTGAACATTGGAAAATGAACACCGATGCGTCCACTATTTCTAGAGCCACCTCCCTGAGTACCCTGGGATGCAGATCATCAGGCCCTGGGGATTTATCAACCTTCAGTCTCATCAGTCTACCCAATACTATTTCTTGCCTAATGCAATTTTCTTTCTGTTCCTCTACCCCCCTAGATCATCTGTCCTCTAGTGCATCTGGGAGATTATTTGTGTCTTCCTTAGTGAAGGCAGATCAAAAGTACCTGGTCAACTCTTCTGCCATTTCCTTGTTTTCTATAATAAATTCACCCGTGTCTGCATTCAAGAGACCCGCATTTAACTTTGGAACTATTTTTCTCTTAACTTATCTAAAGAAGCTTTTCCTGTCCTTCTTTATATTCGTTGCCAAACTTCCCCTCGTACTTCATCTTTTCAGCCCGTATTGCCCGTTTTGTCACGTTCCTTTGTCCTTTGAAAGTTTCCCAATCCTCTTGCTTCCGGCTACTCTTTGCAGTGTTATACATCTTTTCTTTTGGTTTTATTCCATCCCCAACTTCCCTTTTTAGCCACGGTTGCCACCTACTCCCCTTGGAATCTTTCTTCCGCTTTGCAATGAAATGATCCTGCACCTTCCGGATTATGCCCAGCAATTCCTGTCATTGCTGTTCCACGGAGTTCTTCAGGAAAAATTTTGAAGACGGAGAAGAAAAATGTAGAGCATGAAAAACAGGAAGTCAGCATGATAGTTACGAGTGATTGAACGCAATTTACTTATGACTTTTCAGTTACAGGAATCGAATATGGAATACATTGTAAGGTCGCTCACGACTCGTGTGAAATTGCTGCATTTTTTTAAGTTTTTGTCAAATGTGTTTCTATCCATTTACCGATATTATCCAGATGCCAATGTCTTTATTCAGCGAATTAACAGTTGATAAAATAGATGAGGCAAATACAAAAACATTGAAATCGAGCAAGTACATGGATCGGAATCGGTGAAAGGGATTGGGACTCAATGTGGGATATTGCAACATTGTACGACCTGTGTCGCCATGGACCTGCTGACCCCTTTTCTGGTTCCCACCCTCGTGTCCCACAACTTGAAACTCTCTGTAAGTCCTTCGGGGAATAATAAGGCGTTCAGCATGCCTATTAAACAATGCTATAAGTCAGCCTGCTCTGGAAGGGTGAATCGCAATGAATCCAGGGATCGGTGCGGGTATATATTGCAGATATCATTGAAGTGGGAGGTATTGCAGATAGCAAGGTTGGTTAGCAATGATTATAGCAGGATGTTTATCAGCTGGGATACTGTGCCGATGAATGGCTAAATGAGCTTAATGCAGATAAATGTGTGATGTGAGATTTGGGAAGTGAAACGAAGAAACGACTGTCATAGTGCATGGTCGGGCCCCAGCGAGTAATATAACGGAGTACATGTACGTTTCTCCTGGAAAGTGGAAGAGTCATGGAATACTTAACTGTCGTAGCGACACGAGAGCAGAAGGACTACAGAGCAAATTAGGAGGCACAGACAAAGGCAAGTAGCACACCTGGACCTTCAATTGCCTCCTTCCTGCAACTGTCCCCAGGGTCTTTCCATTCACTGTGAACGTGCATTAAACTCTATTGAACATTACTCAGCTCGCTTGCCAATTTGTAACAGGACCATTCAGTAATTTTTGATAAGCGTGTTGGCTATCTATGAATCCAACAACTCGTGTATCTTCTGCAAAGGTACTAATCATACAATCGACATTCTCATCCATATCGCTGTCATCAACCACACGCAGCCATGGGCCCAGCACCAATATCTGAGTCACACCACGACTCACAAGCCTGCAGCCCGAAAACAAACTTTCACCACCTCCCTCTGCGTCCATCCATGAGAACAATTCTTTATCGACTCGGCTAGGTCTTCCTCGATTACGTGTGATATAACCTTCCATAACAACGTCCCACGAGGTGGAGCATTATCGGATGTTTATTATGGGTATAACATACAAGGCTCTTATTGAGAAATAAGTGTTCTAATGTCTAAATTCCATACACTCCGCAGGGCAGACAAGCAATTGGATCAATGCAGTCACGATGCTTTCCCTCACTAGTCAGGATGACAATAGACAATAGACAATAGGTGCAGAAGTAGGCCATTCAGCCCTTCGAGCCAGCACCGCCATTCAATGCGACCATGGCTGATTACTCTCAATCAGTACCCCTTTTCCTGCCTTCTCGCCATACCCCCTCACTCCGCTCTCCTTAAGAGCTCTATCCAGCTCTCTCTTGAAAGCATCCAACGAACTGGCCTCCACTGCCTTCTGAGGCAGAAAATTCCACACCTTCACCACTCTCTGACTGAAAAAGTTCTTCCTTATCTCCGTTCTAAATGGCCTACCCCTTATTCTTAAACTGTGGCCCCTTGTTCTGGAGCTATATAGACGAAGCTATATCACAGTATTTATTTTAACCCCTGCTGCTAGGGTTCTTGGTATAATTCTATCGATCGTGGTTCGGAACGAGCAGCAGTAGATCAGAATGGCTGCAGGTGATTTGCTAATAACGGAGAATATTTTCTGTTGACTGGCAACTACACGCTGGGTGGAAATACATGTTTCTGTTGAGCCAGATGCAATGATTCTTATCATATCGCTTATGAATATCTGCTTTATCACGTGTTTATGGGGGATACACGGCATTTGCCTGTCACTACCGCATTTGTTCTCTGACGCATGTCTGCCGACCAGTCTCCACATCTAAGAGTTTTCCTGCACTATGTTCGTTAATACACTTTGTCATTATGGTTTTTTTTTTCCATTTCTGCTCACTGTTGCATACGAAATGAGGCCGTTTTGTTCTTCTCGTTCCGCTCTCTTCGTGTTCAGCGTCATGCCAAATCTTATGATGTCTGGCCCGCCAGTCATAGTTAACAGATAACCCGTACTCTGTACAATGAAACACAGACTTTTGGCTGTAAGAAAGGATGAGAAGTAGAGCGATATTTATATTAATAGATTCCGTACACCATTTAAAAAAAAATATGGAAGGCCGTATGCTACTCAAACCTCACATGTCCATTCCGCCATTCTTATGTAACACATAACTCGTTGTCTGCATCATGAGACACAGACACTTGGCCTTCACAAAGGTTGAGATGGAGAGCGAAATTTATCCGGCCACTGGACGTATTAATCACATTGTTCAGCACTTGGCCTGTATGTTTCTGTTCCTTCACGATTCTGTGCTTTTCTTGGTAGTTGTGAAATAATATACGCGAATCTGCTTCCAACACTCCATCCGACAATGTTGTCCATGAAATCACTTCTCCCTAGGTGAAAAACGTCCAACGCTGATCCGATCTCTTACTTTGCCTAAATTCGACGTGGTGATTTGTTTACCCATGTCCAATAGAGAATACATATCATATCATATATCATATCATATCATACATAAACAGCGCGGAAACAGGCCTTTTCGGCACACCAAGTCCGCGCCGCCCAGCGATCCCCGCACATTAACACTATCCTACACACACTAGGGACAATGTTTTACATTTACCCAGTCAAATTAACCTACATACCCGTACGTCTTTGGAGTGTGGGAGGAAACCGAAGATCTCGGAGAAAACCCACGCAGGTCACGGGGAGAACATACAAACTCCTTACAGTACAACACCCGTAGTCAGGATCGAACCTGAGTCTCCGGCGCTGCATTCGCTGTAAAGCAGCAACTCTACCGCTGCGCTACCTGTCATAACGTTGGACATCTCAGTCACGTCCCCTCAAAAATCTCTCCGCTTCCGTGAAATTAAATTAACCTTTCGCTTCACACCCACAAAGTTGAAGTAGTCCGTTCCAACAACATCCTGGTGAATCAACTCTGCACCCTTTCCGATGCTTCCACCTATTCCTACACTATGGTGGACACTGAACACATGCTGAGATCTGACTAATATTTTATATAGTTTCATCAATTACTACCTGCTATTGCACTAATAAAGTCCAAAGTTCCATATCCATTTCGACCCCGGTTTCTACATGGATCTCGACTTCAGGCGTTCTTGTACGTGTCTGAGAATGTACCTCCATACTGAGGTCCTCTGGTGTGGTCTAGCGGCTCCTCTCTGCAGATAGTTATGAAAAATGGGGAACGTGGCCAAGCAGATCATGAAGTAGTGCGATATCTAAACCCTGATTCCGACATGTACAAGTATTATTTCAAGAATATGGCCCAGCATGCAATAACCGCAATGGAGGCTCGTCGATAAGTGATTGAATATACAGTAAAAAATAAATATGTACGCTGCCACAGAGACATGCCGAGGTGCAGATTGAAGGGTGGCGATATTTTAATCATATCATATCATATCATATATATACAGCCGGAAACAGGCCTTTTCGGCCCACCAAGTCCGTGCCGCCCAGCGATCCCCGTACATTAACACTATCCTACACCCACTGGGGACAATTTTTTAAAAACATTTACCCAGCCAATTAACCTACATACCCGTATTTTAAACGGCTGCATTCAAAGTTTTCATTTGATAAGTTGACAAGTGACGAGCAAAATCAAGGTTGTTCCGTCATTCTATCGTGGCTGATCTATCTTCCCCCATCAATCCCATTCTTCTGCCTTCTCCTCATAACTCTTGATATCCGTGCAATCAAGAATCTATCACTTTTCGCCGAAAAATATCAGTTGACTTGGCCCCCACAACCTTCTGTGGCAATGAATTCCACAGATTCACCACCCTCTGACATAAAAAGAGTTTCGTCCAAACACATTACTTTTCCACTGACCAGTCGTAAATCTCACTTTATTACCTGAGTGCCCAAGGCGAGAGGTGATCCGCAGAGGAAAACATCGACAGCAGACAACGGGAATTCAATTTGGACAGTCGCAAATCAATCCCATTTCGACACTACGAACCCGGGAAACAAGGCGGCACAAGAATGGGTGTAGAGAGATGTACAAGGATGTTGCCAGCACATGAAGGCCTGCGCTCTGGGGAGAGGTTGATCATGCAGGGGCTCTTCCTTGGAGCGCATGGGAATGTGGATTGGTCTTATAGATGTGTATGAAATGTTGAGAGAAGTAGATCGGTGAGATTCCGTCTCTTGCTCAGAGCAGGGTATCGAAAAACAGAGGACATAAGTTTATGCTGAGGTGGGAAAGATTGAATTAGAACCCGAGGGATAACTTTTTCACGCAAAGGTTGGTTGGTGTGTAGAAAGAGCTGCGAGAGGAAGTAGTTGAGGCAGATAAAATCGCAAAGTTAAAGATATATTTACATAGGTACATGGATAGGACATATTAAGAGGGATCTGTGTCATGGATAATGTAGAGCATGAGGAACAGGTACTCGGCATGATATCTGCGAGTGACTGCGAACGCAAATTGATTGTGACTTTTCAGTTAAAGGAGAAAGAGTTGAGGAATATGTTGTAGGTCGCTCACGAATCTTGCGAAACTTCAGTTTTTTAACGTCTTGTCAAACGTGTTTACATTTAGTTACGGAGATTATCCAAAAGGAAATATATCTGTCCGCTGAATTAATAGCCTAGAATGTAGGTGAGACAAATAGAAAAAGAAGGAAATTGAACATGTACATGGATCGGATACATTAAAAGGGATTTGGACTAAACGTAGGAAATTGGCACATTATGTCGCCGTGGCCTTATCTGGTCCCCACCCTCGTGTCCCACTGCGTTAAACTCTCGATTAGAATTTGCCTAAATCTGGGTATAACAAGGCGATCAGCAGGTCAATCACACAATTCTGGAAGTCTGCCTGCTCAGGAAGTTTGAATCGCAATGAATACATGGATCGATGTTTGTGGTTTATCGATACGATTTGGACAAGAATGTGCAACGCTTGCTCGGCAAGTTTGCAGATACCTGCAAAAGTGGGAGGGATTTCAGATAGCAAATATGATTATCAATAATTATAGCAGGGTGTTTCTCAGCAGGAATACAGCGATGTGGAATTGCTAAAAGGTGTTTAATGCAGTACAATGTGAGAGTTTGCATCTTGGGAAGTCATGCCCAGACACGACTCTTACAGTGCATGGTCGGGCCCTATGGAGTAATGTAGCAGTTGACATGTGCCGACTCTTACTGTGCATGGTCGGGCCCTACGGAGCGATGTAGCAGTGGACATGTGCGATTTTCCTGGAACGTGAATATTCATGGAATATTCGTTCGTGCTGGAATACCCAACTGGCTTTGCTACACGAGAGTAGAAGAACAACAGAGCAAATTAACAGACACAGACAAAGGCACCTGAAGGTGGCAGGCAAGCAGCAAACCTGGACGTCCAATTATCTCCTATCTGCAACAGTCCCCAGGGTCCGACCATTCACTGTGAACGTACTGCATTGGTTTCTATCCCAAAATGCAACAACACACACTTAGCTGCATTAAACTCTACTGACCATTACTCAGCTCACTTGCCAAATTGGAACAGCACCCTTCAGTATTTTTTGATCAACGTCTTTGCCATCTATGAATCCAGCAACTCTTGTGCCGTCTTCAAAAGTATTAATTCTACTATCGACATTCTCATCCATATCGCTGATATAAACCACACGCAGCAATGGGCCCAGCACCAATGTCTGATGCACACCTCTACTCAGAAGCCTCCAGCCCGAAAAACAAACTTCCACTCCCTATCTCTGCTCCCATCTAAGAGAACAATTCTTTGTCGATTCGGCTAGTTCTTTCTGGATTGCATGGGATATAACCTTCCATAGTAGCCTCCCATGCTTGATTGAGGTGGAGCATTTTCGGATGTATATTATCGGTACAACATGCAAAGCGGGTATTGAGAAATAAGTGTTTTCTTGTCTTAATTCTGTACATTCCGAAGGGCAAACAAGCAGTTGAATAAATGTAGTGATGATGCTTGCCCTCACTAGTCAGGATGAAGCTATATAATTGTATGTATTTTAACCCCTGCTGCTGGGGTTCTTGGTATAATTCTAGTGAACGTGGATCGGAGCGAGGAGCAGTAAATTTGAGGAAGTATATATTTTTGCTATTGAGGACGTGCAGCGTAGGTTTAATAGGTTCATTTCCGGAATGGCAGGACTGTCGTATGTTGAAAGACTGGATTGGCTAGGGTTGTATACACTGGAATTTAGAAGGATGAGAGGGGATCTTATTGAATCATATAAGATTATTAAGGGGTTGGACACGTTAGAGGCAGGAAACATGTTCCCAATGTTGGGAGATTCCAGAACCAGGGGCCACAGTTGAAGAATAAGGGGTAGGCCATTTAGAACGGACATGAGGAAAAACTATTTCAGTCAGAGAGTTGTAAATCTGTGGAATTCTCAGCCTCAGAAGGCAGTGGAGGCCAATTCTCTGAATGCATTCAAGGGAGAGCTAGATAGATCTCTTAAGGATAGCGGAGTCAGGGGGTATGGGGAGAAGGCAGGAACGGGGTACCGATTGTGAATGAACATTAAATGGTGGAGCTGGCTTACAGGTCTGAATGGCCTACTCCTGCATCTAATGTCTATTGTTTTTTGTCTCGATCAGAACGACTGCATGTGGTTTGCTGATAACGGAGCATATTCTCTGTTGACTGGCAACTACACGCTGGGTGGAAAGTATATATTTCTGTTGCGCCAGGTGCAATGACTCTTATAATATCGCATATCAATATCTGCTTTATCCCTTGGGGGATACACTGCATGCGCCGGTCACTTCCGCATTTGTTCTCTGACTCATGCCTGCCGACCCGTCTCCACGTGTAAGAGTTTTCCCGCACTATGATCAGCTGCCTTAGTCTCTGGTCGTTAATACACTTTGTCATTATGTTTGTTTCATTTCTGCTCACTGTTGCATATGAAATGAGGCCGTTTTGTTCTTCACGTTCCGCTCTCTTCGAGTTCAGTGTCATGCCAAATCTGATGATGTCTGTCCCGCCAGTCATGGTTAACAGATAACCCGTACTCTGTATAACGAGACACAGTCATTTAGCTGGAAGAAAGGATGAAAAGTAGGGCGATATTTGTATTAATAGGTTCCGTACAACATTAGTTATATTCTGTGGACGCCGTGTGCTACTCAAACCTCATATGTCCATACCGCCAGTCTTATGTAATACATAATGCGTGTTTTGCATCATGAGACACAGACACTTGCCCGTCACAAAGGACGAGAGGGAGAGCGATATTTATCCAGGCATTGGACGTATTAATCACATCGAGCAGCAATTGGTCCGTATACCTTGTCGTTTCTGACGCTTTTCTTGGTAGTTGTTAAATTATATAAGCGAATCTGCTCCCAACACTCCATCAGAGAGCGTCGTCCATGTAATCACTACTCCCTGGGTGAAAACGTCTCCCGCTGATCCGATCTCTTACTTTGTCCAACTTTCACCAGGTGATTTGTTTACCTATGTCCAATAGAGTCTACCCATCATAAAGTTGGACACCTCAGTCACGTCCCCTCTAAACCTTCTCTGCTTCCGTAAAATTAGATTAACCGCTCGCATCACACCCACAACATCTCGGTGAATCAACTCTGCACCCTTTCCGATGCTACCACCTATTCCATTAGTATGGTGGACACTGAACTCATTCTGAGATCTGACTAATATTTTATATAGTGGCATCAAATACTATGTGCTATTGCACTAATAAAGGCCCGATTTCTTTATCAATTTATACCCCGTTTTCTACATGGATTTCGGCTTTAGGCGTTCTTGTACGTGTCTGACAATGTACCTCCATATTGAGGTGTGGCCTAGCGGCACTCTCAGCAGATAGGTATGTAAAATGGGAAACGTGGCCAATCTTATCATGATGTAGTGCGATATCCAAACCCCGGATCCGACATGCACAAGTATTATTGCGAGAATATGGTCCACTATGCATTAATCGCAATGAAGGATCGTCGATAAGTGATTGCATATACAGTTCAAAAATAAATATGTTCGCTACCACAGAGACATGCGGAGGTGCAGATTGAAGGGTGGCGATATGTTATCTTTATTTTATCATTTACTTTAAACGTCAGCCTTCAAAGTTTTCTCGTTCATAAGTTGATAAGTGACGAACAGAATCAAGCCTATTCAACCAATCTATTGTGGCTGATCTATCTTTCCCCATCAATCCCAGTCGTCTGCATACTCCCCATAACTCTTAATCTCCGTACAACCAAGAGTCTATCAAATTCCACCCTAAAAATATCAATTGTCATGACCACCACAACCTACTGTGGCAATGAATTCCACAGATTCACTGCCCTCTGACAAAAAAATTGGAGTTTCTTCCAAACACACGACATTTCAAGTGACCAGTCGTGAATCTCACTTTATTACCTGAGTGGCCAAGGCGAGAGGTGATCCGCAATGAACAATCTCGATAGCAGACAACGAGAATTCAACTTGGACTGTCGCAAATCAACTCCTTTTTCGACACTTCGAACCCCGGGAAACAAGGCGGCAGAGGAATAGGTATAGAGAAGATTTACGATGATGTTGCAGGACATGAAGACCTGAGCTCTGGGGAGACGTTGAGCAAGCTGAGACTCTTCCTTGGAGCGCAAGATAGAGGTGTAGAAAATGATGCGAGGAATAGATCAGGTAGATTGCCAGTCTCTTGCGTAGACTAGGGGTATTGAAAAACAGTGGACATAGGTTTAACGTGAGGTGGGAAAGATTTCATAATAGCACCGGGATAACGTTTTCACGCAAAAGATGGTCGGCGTATAGAAAATGCTGCCACAGAAAGTAGTTGAGGCAGGTAAAATCGCAAAGTTTACATTTACACATGTGCATGGATAGGCTATGTTTAGAGGGATCTGGGTCAAACGTAGGTAGGTGGGACGAGTGCAGCGGGCCATAATGGCAGGTCTCAGCAGTTAAGCCACGCTGTAAGACTCAATCACTATGATTCCACGACTCTAATTACTTAAGGACAGATGGCCAAACTTCATTTAGATCGCACCATGGTCAACTCATGGAACTTAGCTAAGGCACATGTGACCAATCCGAATGGAAACGGATGGCGGTTGATAAAGATAGACCCATGGACAGGAATTATTTGACCTACTGCGTGAATGTGTGTTTGTGCATCTGTGTGCGTGTGTGTGTATGAGGAAGGGATGTTTCTTGCGTGGATGTCATCATTTAAAGAACATTCATTTCCGATGGGGCGACTGAGGAGAAAAAGTTTGCTTGAGATCACAAAGTGCTGGCAACATTCAGCGTGTCAGGCAGCATGTGTGCAGAAAATGGACAGACGCCGTTTCTGATCGGGATTCTTCTTCAAATGATGAATGGTCGTAATTTTCGACCATTGAAATGCCATTATTCCCTGCTGCATATACTACTTTTTTTTAATTAATTTCCAGATTTACTCCATAAAGTGAAAATAAATGGTTGAGCAAATGCAACAACGAATCGGTCAAACGTGTCTTTTCAAAGAAACATAGAAACATAGAAACGTAGAAAATAGGTGCAGGAGGAAGCCTTTCGGGCCTTCGAGCCAGCACCGCTATTCATTGTGATTATGGCTGATCGTCCCCAATCAATCACCCTTGCCTGCCTTCTCCCCATATCACTTGATTCAACTAGCTCCTAGAGCTCAATCTAACTCTCTCTTAAATCCATCCAGGGATTTGGCCTCCACTGCCCTCTGTGGCAGTTAATTCCACAGATTCACAACTCTCTGGGTGAAAAAGCTTTTTCTCACCTCAGTTTTAAATGGCCTCCCCTTAATTCTAATACTGTGGCCCATGGTTCTGGACTCGCCCAACATTGGGAACATTTTTCGTGCATCTAGCTTGTCCAGTCCTTTTATAATTTTATATGACGGTGGTGTGTCAGTCCAACAGTATTTCACAACAGTGTGCCACTCAATCAGGACTACCCAGCAGTGTGTCACTCAATCAGTGATATCACAAATTATGGCACTCCATCTTTACTACCCGACAGTATGTCAGTGCATCAGTACTACCCCACAGTGTGTCGCAGTCAGTACTATGTCGCTGCGTGACATTCCATCAGTACTACCACAATGTGTCACTTCGTCAGTAGTACCCACAGATGTCACTCCATCAGCACAATCACAGAGCGTGTCATTCCATCAACACAACCCCACGGTATGTAATTCCATCAGTAATTCCATTCATTACTACACTGGAATGAATGTCCAGCGTATCTGTACTATCACAACGTGTGTCACTCCATGAACACTGCCATATTATGTGTCAATACAAAAGCACTACCCCACAGTGCGTCTCTCCATCAGTACAGCCACCATGTATCACTCCATCGCTACTACCAACAGCGTGTCACATATCTTTCCCATCCCACGGTATGCCATTACATCAGTATTATCGCATCGTTCTTCACTGCATCAGTACTACTACATAATCTGTTGTTGCATCAGTATTTACCCATACTGTGCCGCTACATAAGTACTACCCCACAGTATGTCGTTCCATCAGTACTATCCACAGGTTGTCACTCTGTCATTATGAGGCCGCAGTGTATCAGTCAATCAGCACAACACTCAGTTTGTCGCTCCATCAGTGCTACCCCACAGTGTATGCCTCCATCAGTTGTCAATGTATCATTACTACGCCACAGTGCAGCACTCAAGCAGTGCAACCCACAGTGTGTCACTCCATTAGTACTATCATAAATTGCGTCACTCCATCAATGCTACCAGAAATTATGTCACTCCATCATCACTATCCCACGGCGTGTTATTGCATTAGTACTACCCAACATCGTATCATCCACCAGCACAACCTTCCAGTATCTCACTGCATCAGCACTACCCCACAGTGTGTCACTCGGTCAGTGCTACCTACTGAGTGTCGTTCCATTAGTAATACCCCACAGTGTGTCAAGCCAACAGTATGAACCCATTGCGTGCCATCCCATCAGTACTGCCACATCGTATCACTCCATCAGTAAGACCGCACAGGGAGTCACTCCATCAGAATTACCCCAGAATGTGTCATTACATTATGTCATTCCATCAATACTACAACAGTGTGACATTACAGCATAACTACCACATAGTCTGTTACTCCACCAGTATTATCCCACAGTTTCCACTTCACCAGTGCTATCCCACAGTCTGTCACTCCGAGTGCCAACACAAATTGTGTCACTCCATCAGCACTACCCCACAGTGTGTCACCCCATCAATACAACCGGCAGTGTGCCACTCCACCAGCACAGTACAGCCTCACACTGCATCACTCAATTAGAACTACATCACAGCGTGTCACTCGATCAGTACTACTCCACAGTGTGTCAGTCCATCAGTACTACCCCACAGCGTGTCACTCCGTTAGCACTGCTCTACAGTGTTTCAGTCCCAGTACTTGCCATCAGTGTATTTGGTAGTATGCCACGACATTAGTGCCACCACAAAGTGTGTCATTCCGCCAGCGCTACTCCGCAGTATGTCACACAATCACTCTTACCCCACTGTGTCAATCCATCAGTACTACCCCAGTGCCACTCCAGCAGTACTAGCCAGAGTGTATCAGTCCATCAGTACTCCCGCACAGTGTGCCACAGTACTAGCCCACACTTTGTCAGTCCATCAGAACTACCCCATTGTACGTCACTCCATCAGTCCTCCCGCCCAGTGCGTCACTCCATCAGTACTGCCCCACATTGTATCACTCCATCAGTACTACTCAAAAGATTATAAATACATCAGTACAACCCACAGTTTGTCACTCTATCTGTAATACCCCACAGTATCCCATTATATCAGCACTACCTCATAATGTGGCACTCTATCAGTTCTTCCCCTCAGTGATTCGCTCCACCTTTACATTGCAGTTTGTCATTCCATCAGTTCTACCACGTAGTGTGCCACTCCATTTGTTCTCCCTACAGTGTATCACTCAATCAGGACTACCTCTCACTATGTCACTCCATCAGCACTACCTCACCGTGCGTCACTTCATCAGCACTATCCCACAGTGTGTCACTCCTTCGGTATTACTCACACTGTTTCAACCCATGGGTCGTATCCCACATTTGCCATTACAACAGTACTACCGTACATTGCTTCGTTCCATCAGCAATGCAACATAGTTTGTAACTCAATCACTACTAACACACAATTTGTCACTCCATCAGAACTACCCCACATTATAACACTCCGTCAGTACTACCACGGTGTTTTACTCCATCAGTTCTTCCGCTCAGTGTGTCACTCGATCAGCACGACCCCAGAGGTTATCACTCCATCGGTGCAACCCGCAGTTTGTCACTCCATCAGTACTACGCCACAGTATGTACTACACCGAAATATGTCAGTCTATCAGTTCTCCCCCTCAGAATGTCACTCCATTAGTACAACCCACAGTGTGTCACTTCATCAGGTCTACCACGCAGCGTGTTACTCTATCAGTACAACCCTAGAGCGTGTCATTCCATCAAAATAACCTCACAGTATGTCATTCCATCAATAATACCCAACAGTGTTTCATTCCATCAGTACTACCATGGAATGGACACCCATTGCATCAGTATCTGATTTGAATTGTATCTGTAACAACCCAAAGTGCGTCACTCCATCAATACTACCCGAGAATGTGTCATTACATCTGCATCACCCCACGGGGCGTCACTCAATCATTACTACCCGATAATGTGTCACTCCATCGGTAGTACGTACAGCGAGTCCCCCCACCATCATTCCTATCCCACGACATGCCATTACATCAGTACTATCGCACCGTGCTTCACTCTATCACTACTACCACATTTTCTGTTATTCCATTAGTATTAACCCATATTATGTCATTTCATCAGTACAACCCACAGGTTGTCACTCTGTCATTATTATGCCGCAGGGTATCAGCCCATCAGCACAACGCATAGTGTGTCACTCCTTCATTTCTCCCACTCAGTGTGTCGCTCCAACATTACTACCACCACAGCGTATCCCTTCACAAGTACTACGGACAGGTTGTCAATCTATCAATACTACGCCACAATGTAGCTCTCCATCAGTACAACCCACAGTGTGTCACTCCATCCGTACTACCTTACAGCGTTACACCATCAGAACTGCCCCACAGTGTGCCACTCCATAAGTGTTACCATAAATTGAGTCACTCCATCAATGCTACCATAAATTATGTCACTTCATCTTTTCTACCCCACAGTGTGTCACCCGATCAGTACTACCGCACAGTGTTTCAAGCCATCAATATCAACCCACTGTGTGCCATTCCATCAGCACTACCACAGAGTGTCACTCCATCAGTACTCCCGCGCAGTGTGTCATTCCATTAGCACTCCCCCACAGTGTGTTACTACATTTTTACTTTCCCACAGTTTATCATAGCAACAGTACTACCGCACAGTAAGTCAATCCATCAGTACTACCCCTCACTCCGTCATAACTACAACAGAACGTGGGCTTACATCAAGACCAGGCCACATTGTATCATTCTATCAACAGTAGCCCAGTGTCATTCTATTGGTACTACCCCACAGCGTGAAATTAGATCAGTACACCGACACACTGTGCTATTCCATCAGTATTACTCCACAATGTGCCATTCCATCAGTAACAATCCACAGCGTGACACACCCTCAGTAATACTTTACGGTGTCATTCCATCAGTACAACCACATGGTGTGTCATTCCATTCGTACTATCCGCAGTGTGTCACTCCACCAGAACACCCTCACAGTTTATCACTGCATCTGTACTAATATAAAGTGTGTCACTGCATCAATAATAACGCACAGTTTGTCACTCCACCAATACTACCCCAAATTGTGTCGCTTCATCGGTACTACTGCACAGCGTTTCACTGCGTCAGTACCCCACCATATTGTGTCACTCCATCAATACTACCTCACGGTATGCCATTACATCAGTACTGCGTCACAGTGTGTCATTCAATCAGTACTAATTCACAACGTAGCATTCCATCCACATTACCCCACCGTATGCCAGTACATCAGTACTAGCGTACAGTGTGTCACTCCATCGATCCCACCAGAAAATGTGTCACTCCATTAGTACTGCCCACATTGTGTCACACAAACACAACTCAGAGTTATCCCACACTGAGTCACTCCAACAGTGCTACCGCACTGTGTGTCATTCCATCACTCCCACCCAATTGTGTGTCAGTACAACTCCACAGTTTGTCAGTACAACAGTGCTACCGCAGTGAGACAATCCATCAGAAGCCCCGTAGAATGTGTCATTATTTCAATATTACCCCACAGTATCAATACTACACTTTGTGTATCTCGATCTGTACTACACACAGTATGTCATAACATCAGGGCTACCCCAAAGTGTGTCACTACATAAGTATTAGCCCACAGTTTTGCACTCCACCTGTACGACCACAAAATACAATACAATACAATACAATATATCTTTATTGTCATTGTACCCAGGGGTACAACGAGATTGGGAATGCGCCTCCCATACGATGCAATATGTGTCGCTCCATCAGTGCTACGCCACAGTGTGTCATTCCATCACTAGTACCGCACGGTGTGACATTCCATCAGTACTTGCCTACAGTATGTCATTCCAGCAGAGCAACCACAAATTGTCTCACTCCATCTTTACTACCCTACAGTATGTCACTGCATCAGTACTACTGAACGGTGCGTCCCTCCATCCGTACTACTCCGCAGTTTGCCACTCCATCCGTACTACTCCGCAGTGTGTCACTCCATCCGTACTACTCCGCAGTGTGTCACTCCATCAGTATTACTCCGCAGTGTGTCACTCAGCATGGACTACCTCATAGTTTGATACTCATGCGGTACAACCAAATAGTTTGTTACTCCATCAGTGCTGCCCCACAATGTGTCACTCCGTCAGTACTAACCGACAGTATGTCACTGCATAAGTATCACCCACAGGATGTCACTCCATCAATGCAACCCAATAGTGGCCATCAGTACTGCTCCACGGCGTGTCACTCCGTCAGTACTATCCCCCATTGTGTCCCTCTATCAGTACTACCGCACAGTTTGTCATTCCATCTGTGCTACCCCACAGTGTGACACTCTATCTGTACCAACCCACAGTTTGTCATTGCAACAGTACTACCGCAGAGTGTCAATCCATCAACACTACTCGTGTGTATAATACCATCAGAACTACCACAGAATGCAACATTACTTCAGGACAATCCCACATTGTGTCTTTTCAATAGTACAAAGTGCCATGCTATCGGTACTAACATACAGAGTATTATTGCATCAGTACTCCGCCGCAATGTGCCACTCCATCAGCGCTACTGCACAGAGTGCCGTTCCATCAGTACTAATCCACAGTGTGACATACCATCAGTACTACTTCACAGTGCTATTCCATCAGTACTGACGCAGTGTGTCACTCCATCAGTGCTACCTGCAGTGTGTTACTCCATCAGTACACGCTCACGATGTATTACTCCATCCGTACTATCCCAAATTGTGTCACTCTATCAGTAATAGCACACAGTTTTTTCACTCCACCAGTACTACCCCAAAGTATGTCGCTCCACCAGAACAACTCCACAGTGTGTTACTGCGTCAGTACTACGCTAGTGCGTGGTTCCATCACCGTTACCTCACAGTATGACTCCATCATTACTACCCAATAGTGTTTTACTCCATCAATACGTCCCTGCAGTATGTAACTATATCGGCACTACCCCACAGAGTGTCAATCCATCAGTACTACACCACAGTGTTTCAATCCATCAGTACCAACTCATTGTATGCAATTCCAACTATACCACCACAGCGTGTCACTCTATCAGTACAACTCCACAGTGCGTCAATCCATCCGTAGTGTTCCACAGTGTGTCACTCAGTCAGTACTACCTCATGGTGTGTTACTCATTCGATGCTATCACATGGTTTGTTACTCCAGCCGTACTATCCCAGTACTATCCGTCACGATTAGCCGACAGCGTGTCACTCCATGAGTATCAAAACAGAGTGTGTCACTCCATCAGTACTACCCCACTGGTTATCATACCACCAGCACACCCCAAAAGCTTGTCACTCCATCAGTTCTACCCCACAATGTGCCACTCCGTCAGTACTACTTCACCGTGTATACCGAATCGGTACTACTGCACCGTCTGCCACTGAATCACTGCTATCACCCCAGTGTGCCAATCCATCAGTACCACCGCACAGCGTGTCATTCCATCAGTACTACCCCACAGTGTGTCACTCCATCTGTACTGCACCCCAGTTTGTCATAGCAACAGTACTACCACACAGTGTGTCAATCCATCAGTAGTACCTCAGTGGCACTCCATCAAAATTACTATAAAATGCGTCATTACATCAAGACCACCCCACATACTGACATTCTATCGGCATTAATCCACTGTTTTTCACTCTACCAGTACGACTCCACAGCGAGTCACTCGATCAGTCCCACTCGACAGAGTGTCACTCTATCAGTACATCCCTAGAATGTTACTCCCAATACTACCCCACATTGCGGCTCTCCATCAATACTTTCCCACAGCTTCACTCCATTAGCACTACCCCACAGTGCGTCACTCCATCATTACTACCCCGAAATTTGCCCCTCCATCATGTCTACCCCACACGGTGTCACTCCATCAGTGCTACCACAAATTGTGTCGCTTCGTCTTTACGACCCAACAGTGTAACCATTCGTACAACCTCGCAGTTTATCGCTCCATGAGTTCTACCCCACAGTGTGTCAGTCCATCGCCTCTACTCCGTAGTATGGCATTCGTTTAGTACAACCTACAGCTTTCAGTCCGTGAGTACTACCCCATAGTGTGTAACTCTGTAGTTACTGTCCCACAGTGTGCTTTTCCATAACTACTGCTCCACAGTGTGTCACTCCATCAGTACTGCTCCAGCGTGTTTCATGCCATCAATACTATCCTACAGTATGTTACTGCATCGTTTCTACCGCACAGCGTGTCACACAATCAGAACAACCCAGAATGTGCTATTACTTTAGTACTACCACAGAGTGTGTCACTCCATCAATATTAATCCACAGCGTGTCACTCCATCAGTACTACGCCACACTATGTCGCTCCGTCAGTACAACCCCAGAGCGTGTCACCCCATCAGTACCACCTCACGGATGTTATTCATTCAGTACCACCCCACAGTGTTTCTCTCCATCACTACTACATTAATGATACCATTTCATCAGTACTATCCCACAGAGTGTCACTCCATCAGAACTACACCACTGTATGTCAATCCATTAGTACCAAATGGCTTTAGTATGCCATTCCAGCTGTAACGCAACAACGTGTAACTCCATTAGTACAATTCCACAGTGTGTCATTTAATCAATACTGCTCCACAGTGTGTCACTCAGTCAGTACTACCTCATGGTTTGTTACTCATTCGATACTATCTCCTGGTTTGTTACTCCATCATTACTATCCCACACTCTGTCACTCCGTCACAACTAGCTGTAGAGTATTACTGACGTAGTGACACATTAGGAGGTAGAACTGGTGGAGTGCTCCGCTACAGAATGACATGGGTACCACCATATCGAGTATCTCTCTGACAGTACCCCATGGTCTGTCATTCTATGGGTACTAGCTCAAAGTGTCATTATTTCGGTACTACCTCACAGTGTGCTAGTACATCAGTACTACCCCACACTGTGTCACTCCATCAATACAACCCCACAGTGTGACACAATATCAGCAGTATTTCACATTGTCATTCCATCAGTACTAACCAACAGTGTGTCACTACATCAGCACCACCCCACATTATATTAGTTAATCAGTGCTATCCTATAGCGTGTCACTCCATCAGTACAACCCACAGTTTGTCACTCCATCAGTACTGCCCCGTAGTGTGTCACTCCATCTGTGCAACCCCACAGTGTTTCACTGCATCAGTACTACCCCATTGTGTGCCCCTTCATCAGTACCACCACACAGTGTTTCACGCCATCTGTACTTCCCTATCGCCTGTCACTGCATCAACACTACCCCACAGTATATCAGTTCATCAGTACTACCCCACAATGTTGCGCTCCATCAGTACAAAGTTTGTCACTCCTATAATGCATCGGTAAAAGATGGTGAGAGTTGTAGGGGACAAGACGAACGACCTAATCCTTTTCAGAGCACGAATAACGTTCCGGTTCGGGACACTTCTTCAGACTGGTTGTGATTGGAAGGAGGAGAAGGCTGGAACAGAGGGAGGCAAGACAAAGCGAGTTGAATGATGAGCGGGTGCAGGTGAACAGCGTTTTCATAGACAAGTGATTGAGACTAGAGATGAAAATATAAAAGGTGTGAGATAAGGATTGAAGTGCATGGAATGATAAAGAGCGAGGAAGGAATAACGGTGGAAGAGGGGGATAGTGGGGATGAACAGGTGCGAGCACAAGGAAGAGCGAGCGGAATGCGGGAATTTGTAAGCTAATTCAATGTTCATACCATTAGGTTGCAAGGTACCAATGCGGAACTTGAAGTGGCGTTATTTCAGTTTGCATGCAGCCTCACTCTTGTAATGGTGGAAGCCCGGGACAGAAAGGTCAGTGTGGGAAGGCGAGTTACAATGGTTAACAACTGGGGGATCCGGCAGGCCTTGGCGGAACAAGGGTAAGTGTTCGACAAAGCGGTCGCCGAGTCTCCATTTCACCACGCCGATGTAAAGGAGGCCATATCTGGAACCCCGCATGCAGTAGATGGGATTAGTGGAGGGCCAGGCGAACCTCTGTCTCTCCTGGAAGGGCTGCTGGAATGTGAGGGAAGGGGTATAGGGCCAGCTGTTACATCCCATGGTGGCTAACCGCTTTATCCGCACTTCCCAGGAAAGGTGTTGGAGAGAGAAGTGAGGGCGAGCAGGAGGAGAGTTGGAGAGAAGAGAGAGACAGATAGGTAGCACAAAGATGAAACGGAGGGATAGCCGAGAAGAAAGGGGAAGAGATGAAGGAAGAGTGACCTATCAAAGGGAGAGTGGGAAAATGAAGAGAGTGGTAGTTCAGAGCGAATGGGTTAGCAAATCGTAGAGAGATATAGAGAAACGGAGAGATGCAGTGGAAGTGCGAGGGGTAAGGGGAGAGAGGTTGACAGATGGCGGCGCAGAGAGGGAGAATAGAGAGTGTAGGGGAGAGAGTAGCAGTTCAGAGAGAGGACGGAAGTAAGGATGGAGGAAGAGAAAAAGGGAGGAGGAAGCTGTGCTTTATTATTCGTCGTTTTGTCTCCGTTTAAGACAATTCTGATGCAACAATGTTTCTGTTCTCTGTGTGTCGAGAGTCTTTGCGTCGTTCCTCCTCAGAGGTGATGAACGTAGAGAATGTTGTTGTCCAGGGCAAAATCAGATCTATTCCCGGCAAGGAAGGAGCGAATCGTTACCGCTTACGCTGGGAGTGTGGGGTTGAGGTTACAGTGAGTTAAGCGGCATTATCAAATATTATCACATATTATAGAAACATAGAAAATAGGTGCAGGAGGATCCCATTGGGCCCTTCGAACCAGCACCGCCATTCATTGGGATCGTGGCTGATCGTCCCCAATCAATAATTCGTGCCTGACTTCTCCCCATATCCCTTGATTCCACTAGCCGCTAGAGCTCTATCTAACTTTCTCTTAAATCCATTCAGTGACTTAGCTTCCATTCCCCTCTGTGGCAGAGAATTCCACCAATTCACAACTCTCTGGGTGAAAACGTTTTTTTCTCACCTCAGTTTTAAATGGCCTCCTATTTATTCTAAGACTGTGGCGCCTGGTTCTGGACTCGCCCAACATTGGGAACATTTTTCCTGCATCAAGGAAAACTAGGGCGGCACGGTGGCGCAGCGGTAGAGTTGGTGCCTTACAGCGAATGCAGCGCCGGAGACTGAGATTCGACCCTGACTCCGGGCGCCGTCTGTACGGAGTTTGTACGTTCTCCCCGTGACCTGCGTGGGTTTTCTAAATCTAAAGCTTGTCCAGTCCTTTTATAGTTTTATATGTTTTTATAAGATCCCCTCTCATCCTTCTAAACTCCAGTGAAGACAAGCCTAGTCTTTTCAATCTTTCCTCATGTGTCAGTCCCGCCATCCCAGGGATCATTCTCGTGAACCTACGCTGCACTGCCTCAATTGTAAGGATTTCCTTCTTCAAATTAGGAGACCAAAGCTGTTCAAAATACTCGAGATGTGGTCTTACCAGGGCTCTATACAATTGCAGAAGAAACTCTTTACTCCTATAATATATTGAGTGGTGAAACATGGTGGGGGAAGGGGCATTTTATTCCGAGGCTATCTGTCCAACTAATTCCTCAACCTGTGGACAAAGGTCGCCCAGTCCACCTTCAAACTGGGCACCAGAAGCGCTGAGAGGGTTCCTATGGCCACCGAGCTGGTGCTCAGAGTATAACCTGTCCCTAAACACATCAAAAACCATGGAGCCAATTATCAACTTTAGAAGGTCACAGAACGCGGAATACGCTCCAGTCCTCATCAACAGGGACGAAGTGGTGAGAGTGTCCAGCATCTGGTTTCTGGGCATATACATTTCAGAGGACCTCACGTGGTCCACCAACGCCGCTGCGCTAGTTAAGAAAGCACAGCAACAACTGTTTTTCCTGAGAACGCTAAAAAAAGTCCAGTCTGCTACAATAGCTACTGATGGCCTTGTACCGCTGCACCACAAAGAGCATACTGACATACGGCATCTATGTGTGGTATCTTATCTGAAAGGTAGCGGAATGGAAAGCTCTTGGGCGGGTCGTCTGCAAAGCGAAGAGGATCATTGGGACACAGCTGCCAACCCCGGAGAACATCTACAACGTACGCTGCCTCACGAAAACCACCAGCATCTACAAGGACTCCACACACCCATGCCACCGTCTGTTTGAACTACTTCCACCTGGCAGACGTTACAAAGCCTTCTACGCCCGCACCTCCAGACTAAGGAACAGCTTTATCCCTAGTGCTATAGCTGCTCTGAGTCGGTCCTGCTGAGAGCCCGCCATGGTCTGTCTCTGCCCCCATGGTCATCTTGCACAACTGACAACCTGCATGAAACTTTTTTTGCACTTTAACTTGTTTGCCCATTTTTTTTCTACCTCCCCCCATTTTGTTGTTTTCATTTTCACGTGATTTATTTATATATTTGATAGCATCGATATGGAAGTTACATTCTCAATCTTGTTGTACTTCTACAATGACATTAAAAGATAATGTATTGCATTGTATTGTATTGTATTGTAAGAGGATGGAACTATAAAGAGAGAGGGAGGAATTTCGATGGAAGGGGAGATAGAGGGGTTGAATAGATGGGGGTCCGGTTGAGGCACAATGAAGATCGAAGGGAAAGCGGGAATTTGCATGCTAGCTACCTACCATTGGATAATTCAACGTTCAGCCCATTCGGTTGTAAGTGTTGTAAGGGACCAAAGCAGAATATGAAATCGCGTTCTTTCCGTTTGCATGCAGCCTCACTCTGGCAATGGAGGAGGCCCAGGACAGAAAGGTCAGTGTGGGAAGTGTGGTTACAATGGTTAGCAACGGGGATATCCGACTAGCCTTGGCGGAACGAGGGTAAATGTTCTCCGCCGGTCGCCGAGTCTCCACTTGGCCACGCCGATGTAGAGTAGGCCATATCTGCAACCCCGCATGCAGTAGATGAGATTAGAGGAGGTGCACGTGAACATCTGTCTCACCTGGTTGGGCTGCGGGAGTGGTAGGGAAGGGCTATAGGGACAGCTATTACATCCCTTGGTGGCTATCCGGTTTAACCGCACTTCCCAAGAAAGGCGTTGGAGAGGGAAGTGAGGGAGAGCATGAGGAGGGTTGGGGAAGAGAGAGAGAGAGAGATCGGAAGTACAAGATGAAAGGGAGAGATAAAGAAGGAAAACAGGGTAGAGATTGAGGGAGAGTGAACCATCAAAGGTAGATGGAGAGAGGAGAACTCAGAGCGAGTGGGTGGGAAAATGGGGAGAGGGAAGGGTGAGAGAAATACAGAGAAAGAGAGAGAGATGGATTGAGTGAAAGCGGAGGGAGGGTAAGGAGGGAAATGTTGACAGTGAGAGAGCGGCGCAGAGTGGGAGAATAGAGAGGGTAAGATAGAGGGTCACAGATCAAAGAGAGGACAGCAGTAACGATGGAGGGAGAGAGAAAGGGAGGAGGGAGACTTGCGACATCATTCGCTGTTTTCTCTGCGTTTAGACAATTCTGAGGCGGCTATGTTTCTGTTCTCCGAGTGTCGTGAGTCTTTGGGTCGTTCCTTCTGAGAGGTGATGAAGGCAGTGAATGTTATTAGCCCAGGGAAAAGTCAAATCCATTCCAGACAAGCAAGGAGTGAATAGTTACATGCTCAGCCGGGACTGTGGTGTTGAGGTTCCAGTAGGTGAGCCGCGATCATAATAGAAAAATAGAAACAGAGAAAAGGAGGAGGCCATTCGGCCCTTCGAGCCAGCAGCGCCATTGATTGTGATCATGGCTGGTCATCCACAATCAGCAACCCGTGCCTGCCTTCTCCACATATTCTTTGATTCCACTAGCTCCTAGAGCTCTACCTAACTCTCTCTTAAATCCATCCAGTGATTTGGCCTCCACTGCCCTCTGTGGCAGAGAATTCCACACATTTTAAGACTGTGGCCCCTGGTTCTGGACTCCACCAACATTGGGCACAATTTTCCTGCATCAAGCTTGTCCAGTCCTTTTAAAATTTTATATGTTTCTACAAGATCCCCTCTCATCCTTCTAAACTCCGGTGAATACAAGCCTAGTCTTTTCAATCTTTTCTCGTATGACAGTCCTGCCATCCCAGGGATCATTCTCGTGAACCTGCCTCAATTATAAGGATATTGAGTGGTGAAACTGAGTGGAGGGGGCATTTTAGTCTGAGGTGACCTGTTGAACTATTTCCTCAACCTGTGGACAAAGATCGCCCAGTCCACCTTGAAAATGGGCAGCAGAAGCCTTGAGAGAGCGTCCCTGGAATTTGGGAATGCGTTGCAAAGTGACGCGGATTGAAGGAAATCCGATAAACAACATGAATTGGAGAGTTGTATCTGATTGAATATGAAACAATATCCCCTTTGCTGGAACAATGTCGCTCCCAATCAGCATCCCACAGTATCGCCATATTGCCGAGTCTCAATCAATTCCCTAAATAAATCATAACCTGCCACAGCGGGGATTTAACTTGGCTGATGTCATGTGTTTACGAGTATTTTCAAAATCTTTATTTTTAAACTCTGTTGAAACTTCACTGTCCTGGTGGAGACGGAAAATGATATAAAATCTCCGGGAATGATCTGCCCCAGCATTTCAGTCCGCGAGATTACCGGTAGCTCACGGGGATACGGCGCTGGGAAGGGGAAATGGGCGAATTGTGGGATAGTTTTGCAAGTGTGTCGAAAATCATGTTCGTGATCATTGCTGTCGTTGAAGTTCTTGGTAAGTGAGCAGAACAATTCAAGTTTTATAACTCCGTGTTTTACTCCGTGTTTTACCCGAATTTGACTGCATCGACACGGTTTTAACTCCGTTCCTCCCTTTCGCTGTGATCCTGCTGCTCAACGCTCTGACAGTCCGGCACATTTTAGTGGCCAGTCGGGTTGCTGAGTTGCTCCAGCATTTTGCGACTACCTCCGGTAAGTGTGAGGGAAGTGGGTAATGAGCGTGTCAATGCATGTCACTCATTTTACACAAAACTGAGGGTAGAATAATATTCCAAAGTCAGGGGCTGAGGGGTCAGAGCAAGGGGAGAAGCGCAGTGACCCGGAGATGGAGAGCAGGAGGAGGTCTGTGGTTTTACTCTTCACCATCTCCGGCAGCTTCATCCTCCTGTGGATGACGAAGGTTGTAGAATTCGTCTATTATCAGAACACAGGGATTGGAAATGATATGAATGATTCTCAATATATCTTTGCCAACGTCGGGTATTTGCTGAGGAATTTCAGCTGCTGCACCAACACATTTATTTACACGGTGACCCAGTCCAAGTTCAGGGAGCAGGTGAAGAGCGCGGTGAAATATCCGCTCACCTCAGCGCTGCGGCTCATTAATAAACCCG
>NC_135991.1:12354751-12416097 GCF_053455715.1 Rhinoraja longicauda | reverse complement strand
CCCGCTCACCGGGAACACTCCCGGCCGCGCTGCGCTGCGTTGCTCACCGCGAACACCCCGGGATCCTTCTCCACCCCGTGTCAGTGCGGCAGAGTTTATAAGAGTGCCTGTATTTGTGTGTTTCTACTGAGCGAGTGCGTGTGGGTGTGTGAGCATTAGTAAGTGTGGGTGTCGGTACGATTGCATGCATCTGTGTCTCTGAATGGGAGAGCGCGTGTGTTTTTTGAGAGTGACAGTGTTTGCGTGTATGAGTATGTGTGGCTGTGTGGCTGTGAGACAATGTTAGTAAATATGTGGAGATGTGAGTTTGTGAGAATGTTTGAGTATGTAATTGTTTTGATAGTGAGAAAACATGTGAGTGTGTGAGTGTGATGGAGTTGAGCAAATGAGTGCCCGTGAGTGTGCTAGTGCGTTAGTGTGCGCGAATTAGCGCATGTCTCGTTGTGCTTGTACCCGTGTTCCTGTTACTGTGAGTGCATGTGTGTGTGACTGTGTGTGAGAATGCGTGAGAGGATATTTGAGTGCATGTGACTGAATCTGTGAGATTGTGCGTGTTCGTGTTCTGATATGTGTGTCTGCGTGTTTGACTGTAATTGAGTGTGTGAATATATGTGCTTGCGCTTATGTGACAGCATGAGTGTGTACACCGTGAGCGTGTGTGCAAGCGTGTCAGTGTGTGAGGATGTGTGTGTCTGAGAGTGTTAGTAGTGTGTAATATTGCATTGGTATGCATTAGTTTATGAGTGTGTTTGAGTGTGCGTGGTGAGAGTCTGTTCGAGTGTGCATAGCTATACAACGTTGTGTTTAAGAACGTGTGCGTTTACGTCAGTGTATGGGAGTGTGTGAGCAAGTGTGAGTACGTGCTTGTGTAAATGCCTCGGTGATTGAGTGTGTTCAATACAATACAAACTTTATTGTCATTGTGCAGTGTACAAGTACAGAGACAACGAAATGCAGTTAGCATCTTGACCAGAGTGCATGTGATGGAATAGTAAAACATAAAATATATTACAGTAATTCAGTAGCGGTAGTGGAAATTCCAGTGAGCGAGATCAGTCACTGATGGAGGAGTTCCCGAGGGGGGGGGCAGCAATCACCGAAACGCAGAGTTAAGTAAGGTAACGATCGCAGGAAAGAAGCTGTTCCTGAACCTGCAGGTCCGGGAACGGAGAGACCTGTAGCGCCTCCCAGATGGGAGGAGGGTAAACAATCTGTGGTTGGGGTGAGAGCTGTCCTTGACGATGCAGCGCGCCCTTCGCAGACATCGCCTACTCTGGATAGACTCAATGGAGGGAGTGAGGAACCGGTGATGCGATGGGCAGTTTTCACCACCCTCTGCAGTGCTTTCCGGTCGGAGACAGAGCAGTTGCCATACCATACTGTGATACAGTTAGTAAGGATGCTCTCGATAGTGCAGCGGTAGAAGTTCACCAGAATCTGAGGAGACAGATGGACCTTCTTTACTCTCCTCAAGAAGAAAAGACGCTGGTGACCCTTCTTGATCAGTGTTGAAGTATTGTGGGTCCAAGAGAGGTCATCAGAAATGTTGACACCCAAGAACCGGAAACTGGAAACACGCTCCACCTCCGTCCCGTTAATATGGATGGAGGTGTGCGTACCACCCCTCGACCTTCTGTGGTCCACAATGAGCTCCTTGGTCTTGGTGTTAAGGACCAGGTTGTTGTCAGCGCACCACGTTGCAAGTAGCTGGGCCTCCTCCCTATAGGCCGACTCGTCGTTGTCGCTGATGAGGCCAATCACCGTTGTATCATCTGCAAACTTAATAATGGTGTTAGAACCATGTACAGGTGTGCAGTTGTATGTGAAAAGGGAGTAGAGGAGAGGGCTCAGCACACAGCCCTGTGGAACGCCAGTGTTCAGGGTGATGGTTGACGAGGTGTCGTTGTCTAATCTAACAGACTGGGGTCTGTTGGTTAGAAAGTCCAATATCCAATTGCAGAGCGAGGGGTTGATGCTCAGGTCGTTGAGTTTGGCAATCAATTTGGAAGGGATGATGGTGTTGAATGCTGAGCTGAAATCGATAAACAGCATTCTCACATAGGTGTCTCTGTTGTCAAGGTGGGAGAGGGCGGAGTTAAGTGCCGTGGAGATGGCATCCTCCGTGCTCCTGTTCTGGCGGTAGGCGAACTGATAGGGGTCCAGTGTGGGAGGTAGGCAGCTTTTGAGGTGTGCCAAGACCAGCCTCTCGAAGCACTTAGTGATGATGGGAGTAAGTGCAACTGGGCGGAAGTCGTTGAGGCTCGCTGCAGTGGAGTGTTTTGGGACCGGCACGATGGAGGTGGTTTGAAGACTCGTATGGATAGCTGCTTGGGCAAGTGACAAGTTGAAGATGTCAGTCCAAACATCTGTCAGCTGCGCAGCACAGACCCTG
This sequence comes from Rhinoraja longicauda, assembly GCF_053455715.1. NCBI lineage: Eukaryota > Metazoa > Chordata > Chondrichthyes > Rajiformes > Arhynchobatidae > Rhinoraja > Rhinoraja longicauda. Next base: position 12,413,705 of record NC_135991.1, on the reverse strand, counting down.
AGGACGCGCCCGGGGATACCATCAGGGCCAGCAGCTGTCCCTACGACTCTTAAAACCACCTCCATTGGTGATCATTTTCCAATTTCTATACGTTCAGGATAAGTTCCTGTGGATTGGAGGGGAGCTAATGTTATCCCACTTTTTAAGAAAGGAGGGAGAGAGAAAACAGGAAATTATAGACCAGTTAGTCTGACATCAGTGGTGGGGAAGATGCTGGAGTCAATTATAAAAACGAAATTGCGGAGCATTTGGATAGCAGTAACAGGATCGTTCCGAGTCAGCATAGATTTATGAAGGGGAAATCATGCTTGACTAATCTTCTGGAATTTATTGAGGATGTAACCAGGAAAATTGACAGGGGAGAGCCGGTGGATGTGGTGTACCTCGACTTTCAGAAAGCCTTCGATAAGGTCCCACATAGGAGATTAGTGTGCAAAATTGGAGCACATGGTATCGGGGGTAGGGTACTGACATGGATAGAAAATTGGTTGACAGACAGAAAGCAAAGAGTGGGAATAAATGGGTCCCTTTCAGAACGGCAAGCAGTGACTAGTGGGGTCCCGCAAGGCTAAGTGCTGTGACCGCAGCTATTTACAATAAACATTAATGACTTGGATGAAGGGATTAAAAGTACCATTAGCAAATTTGCAGATGATACAAAGCTGGGTGGCAGTGTGAACTGTGAGGAAGGTGCTATGAGGTTACAGAGTGACTTGGACAGGTTGTGTGAGTGGGCGGATGCATGGCAGATGCAGTTTAATGTAGATAAGTGTGAGTTTGTCCACTTTGGTGGTAAGAATAGGAAGGCAGATTATTATCTGAATGGTGCCAAGTTAGGAAAAGGGGACTTACAAAGAGATCTGGGTGTCCTAGTCCATCAGTCACTGAAAGGAAGCATGCAGGTACAGCAGGCGGTGAAGAAAGCCAATGGAATGTTGGTCTTCATAACAAGAGGGGTTGAGTATTGGAGCAAAGAGCTCCTTCTGCAGTTGTACAAGGCCCTAGTGAGACCGCACCTGGAGTACTGTGTGCAGTCTTGGTCTCGAAATTTGAGGAAGGATATTCTTGCTATTGAGGGCGTGCAGCGTAGGTTTACTAGTTTAATTCCCGGAATGGCGGGACTGTCATATGTTGAAAGACTGGAGGGGCTAGGCTTGTATACACTGGAATTTAGAAGGATGAGAGGGGATCTAATCGAAACACGTAAGATTATTAAGGGGTTGGACACGATAGAGGCAGGAAACATGGTCCCAATGTTGGGGGAGTCCAGAACCAGGGGCCACGGTTTAAGAATAAGGGGTAGGCCATTTAGAACGGACATGAGGAAAAACGTTTTCAGTCAGAGAGTTGTAAATCTGTGGAATTCTCTGCTTCAGCAGGCAGTGGAGGCCAATTCTCTGAATGTATTCAAGAGAGAGCAAGATAGAGCTGTCAAGGATAGTGGAGTCAGGGGGTATGGGGAGAAGACAGGAACTGGGTACTGATTGAGAGTGATCAGCCATGATCACATTGAATGGCGGTACTGGCTCGAAGGGCCGAATGGCCTCGTCCTGCACCTATTGTCTATTATCTATTGCGTGCGTGCGCTCTGTCTCTTTTCCTGCAAGTTAACTGATAACTCTTGCTGCCAGCATAATCATCGTTATGTGTTACTGATCCAAAGCACATTCAACGGACCGCTTGTCTCCATCGTGTCCCTATCACGTCTGAGTGGAGCAGGCCAGCCTCAATGCGTGTGCGTATCAGTAACTAGAGAAGGCAGAAATTACCCCCGAAATGCGCGCCAGACATCGTGGAGAGAGCATCTTGCAATGTGTGCATGACAGACAATGGGTAGAGCAGTGCGCCTGCTGTGTGTCTAGCACGGGCTATTAGTGCAAACTCTGTCGGCTGTGTATCGTGGAGTATAGCTGAAGCAGAACGCCTACAAGTGCGATCAGAGCAGACCACAGTAAGATTAGGCTGGCGACTGTATGTATAACAGAAGCAATCGGTCCAGCGGACCAACCCCGGTGTATTTGAGAACCCAGGATACACACACAGGGTGCTTACCCCAATCAGTGATGTGGTTGCAGAATTGGTTCTGCAAAGCATGTAACAGATTCATTCAACGATAGTTGGAGTTTTATTTTGACCACGACGAATGTCAAATTTAATTTTAATTTTAATTTTAATTTAATGAGGACTCTTACATACGACATATCAGAGGAGGATACATGAAATGTTGCCAAAGCATCCTATCTGTTTTATCATCACACATCAAAGTGACCCCAGCATTGCGAGGTAAAGCATTATTGAAGGTCTCATCATGGTAAGACATGCATCATATCGGTCCGTGGAGGAAGAGGGAGACGCTGGTGTATACACCCACATAACACGCACTGTGACATTAAGTGTCAGAATATAACATTGGGCGCATAATATAATTAAGAAGCCCGAGGTAAAATTCAGGTTCAGTAACCGGGCCTAGGAATATGAAAGAATGGAGTTTGTGAGACATCATCTTAAAGCATTGGTTAGGTCACAGCTGGAGCATTTTATGTAGATCTTTTCGTCGCACTATACTGACCGCGATATTGATTACTTTTGAGACGATGAAGGGCAGATTGTAGTTGAAGATCGACCATTACACACTCTCCGTCACGCACCCATCGTCACCAACCAATCCTGCCAAGCCTCGTCACAACATGGTTCAACATAAATACAGCAATAACTCCGTAATGATCCAAACTCTCCTTCACCGTCTCTCTGACCCAGTCCACGGGACACCGCAGAAGATGACAAACACAATTTTCATCGTGTTTGGATTACTGCTGCTATATCAGCCATTGGTAGACGGAGGGGAGTTATTTTTCAAGGATGGTAAGTATCGATGGACACGGGTCTCTAAAACTGGTCTCTTCTCCGGTTAGCCTTTTCATTTTCAATATTTAACCCATGATAGGATCGTACTGGAAAGTAATTTTGAAGCTGACATCACAGACGTGCGCCAAGTTGACCCGATCCTCAGATGTTGCAAATGCACTGAGTGTACAAAGAAAGCTGAGAACAAACCTTTAGTGTGCAGGAAAGAACAACAAATGCTGGTTTAAATCGAAGGTATACTCAAAAATGTTGGAGCAACACATAGGTACAGGTAGCATATCTAGAGAGAAGATATGGGTAACGTTTCGGGTCGAGACCGTTCTTCAGACTGAGAAAACCTTTAGTCCTGTAGCATTTACTGGAGCAACCAACCCCCTTCCGTCCCCCCGTCCCCCCCCCCCCCCCACACACACACACACACACACACACGCACACCACGTCAGAAACAGTGTATTGTGTCCCTTTCTGGGACCTCTGATCCATTCCTCACACTCACCTGTTCACTGAAGCCGATTCTCAGTTGTTCAGAATTCGGTTTAAGAATAGATTTACGTTTATTATTGGGTAAACCCAGATACCGTGAACAACTTTGTTTTGCATGCTATCCAAAATGATCAGAAGTAAAATCCTTAGATGCAATCAGTTTAAACTCAAGAACAACAGATGGAGCAAAATGGAAAATATGGTTCTCAGAATTGTACTACATTGCGACGCATTAATTCCTTACAAAATGAATGGGGTAAATGTCAATTGAACAGTACGCTAGATTAGGGAAGGACCATTCAGAAGCCTGATAAGGAGGCTGTTCCTCAGTATGGCGGCGCGTGTCTTCAAGCGTTTGCACATTTTACCGGACGGGAGCAGAGAGAAGAAGGAACGACCGTGGAGTGACACGCCTTGGGTAATGTTAGCTGCTTTTCTGAGGTAGCGTGGTGTGTAGTTGGAGTTACCAGCGAGATGTGTGGACAGTGTGATGGATTCGACAACATTCACAACTCGGCAATTTCTGGTGGTCTTGGGCAGAGCAATTCCATAACATAGTTGCGATTGACCCGATGGTATAGTGTATGTGGTGTATCTGAACAGTTTATTGGTGTCACTGGAGAGAAACCGAATTTTCTCAGTCACCCTATGGGGTTGATGAGACTTTTTGAATGTCGCATCAACGTGGTTAGTCCACGACAGATCGTCGGCAATGTTAACGCCAAACGAAGAAAGACACAAAAAGCTGGAGTAACCAGTTAACGATTTGGGGAAAAGGAATAGGTGACGTTTCGGATCGAGACCCTGTGTCTGAAGAAGGGTCTCGACCAGAAACGTCTTCTATTTCATTTCTCCAGCGAGCCGCTCATTGCCTACTGCTTTCAGTGTCTATCTTTGGTTTAAACCAGCATCTGGAGTTCTTTTCTACACATTAACGTCAAGTGAGATGGCTCACCACCATTTGCACAGCTCTCAACCTCATCCTCACCCGCAGTGTTGATGCTGATTGGGGATGTATTCAACCTGGCTGCTTGAAGTTAACAACCAGCATATTCACCTGACATATGAAGGAAGAGGTTCTTGTTGGAGCACGTGTTGCTATATACTCTATCTCCTTCCTGCTTCTATTCTATCTACTTCTACTCTATCTTCCTTCTTGCTCTATCTCCTTCCGTAATTCGGCCAATCAGAGTGCTCTCGTCTGCAAATGTACAGAAGGAATTAGAGCGGACCTTGGCTGCACTGTCGTAAGGTTAGAGGCAGTGCGGCGAACGCGACCTTGCGGAGCACCATATTTGTCGCCACCTATTCACACCGACTGAGGTCCGCGGGTATGAGATTCCGAGTATGTTGTGCATGACAAAGTGAATTTATTCCTAGGTTCCTGAGTTTTTAAATGAATTTGGATGGGATTATGGTATTGAAGGCAAAGCTCTTGGCGATGAATGTGATCTATAATTGACGAAAAACGTATCAACTCTTGAAGGCTGAACTATTGTCGAAGGGAAGGATCCTAATTCGTCGTGGTTTAGTACCAGACAGATAGTGTCTTCAATACAATACAATACAATAAAATACAATATATCTTTATTGTCATTGTACAGGGGTACAACGAGATTGGGAATGCGCCTCCCATACGATGCAATAATTTAATTAATTTAAACAGCAACAACCCAACGAAACAAATTGTAACAGTTTTGAGACAGAATAAAGTGCAAGTAGATCTGTACCGGTTCACTGTGCGATGTGACCATCCGGCTCAGCAGGACCGGTTCATAGCAGCTATGGCCCTGGGGATGAAGCTGTTCCTGAGTCTTGAGGTGCGGGCGTAGAAGGCCTTGTATCGTCTGCCCGATGGAAGGAGTTGGAACAGACTGTTGCAGGGGTGTGGAATCTTTGTGGATTATGGTGGCTTTTCTGAAGCATCGTGTGTTGTAGATGCCCTCCAGGGCTGGTAGCTGTGTTGCGATGGTCATCTGAGCTGTATGGACTACCCGCTGGTAGCTGCGTTTTATCTGTGTGTTCCGGTTGGGAAATGCACGCATAGTTCTGTTCAACTGATGCAGCGGTAAGCAAACAGCTGTGGGTCAAGGCTGACTGAGAAGCTGCAGTTAATGTGCACCATAGCCAGTTCCTCAAAACACTTCGTGGTCGATGTCAGAACACCAGGACTGTTGCAGGCTATTTTAATTTCCTTCGCACAGGTATTATAGTGCCGTTTTCAAGCGGCCTCCGAATATTGTGAGTGGTTGAAAGAGTTGTCGAATACATGTGCCAGCTGATCCACATAGGCCACGAGGACGCGGCTAGGGACTCCAGTTGCTCTCTGTGGACTTGGCGGCTTTTTCTGCATACCGACTTCGGGAGCTTCAACCGCGGGAGCCTGCGGACTTTAACATCGCGGAGCTCTCGACTACGGTAGTTTCAAACCGCGGAAGCTTCGACCGCCCCGGCCGCGGAGGTTCGCCCGCCCCGACCGCGGGAGCTTCGACCGCCCCGACCGCGGGAGCTTCGACCGCCCCGACGCTGGAGCTTCGACCGCCCCGACCGCGGGAGCATCGACCGCGCCGATGCGGGAGAATAAAGAGGAAGAAGTTTGGACTTAATTCCCTTCATCACAGTGAGGAACGCGGGGAATCCGCTGTGGTGGATGTTTATGTTAAATTTATGCAGTTGTGTGTCTTGTTGCTCTGTTTTTTTTAGTATGGCTGTATGGTGATTCGAATTTCACTGCAGCATAACTGGTACCTGTGACAATAACCGGACCTTGAAACCCTTAAAATCTTTAATAATGCGAAGTTATGTCTGCCTCGCCAAATGTATATTTAGGCGCACCGGAGACTTGAGGGCGGATGGAATTACAATACCGATCTTATTTTTAAAATGGGTAGAGTATGGAATGCGATCATCAGTAAGACACTGATTGTTGATACTGTTCGCATTTGCTTTGTGGCTCTTTGTGGCCTTGTCATAGTGGGCGGGTTCCAGCTGGCCTCGAAGCGACAGCTTTGTCTGGAATTTCCTCTTGCCATTCTAAAAGGCTCTGCAAAGTTCCTGGATATATTTAATGCCCCGCTCGGGCTCGTCCGACTTGAATGCTGCAGACTTGTACTTCACCTGTGAGTGAACCTCGCGTTTTATCTGTGTGTTCCGGTTGGGAAATGCACGCATAGTTTTCAAAGGACAGAGAGGGCTTTTTGCGAAATTTATAGTGAAAGGTAAGTTATTCATATTTAGCAATGTTCACAGCGGCATTGTCAGTAGATTTGTAGTTTAGTTTAGAATAAAGATACAGCGCGGAAACCGTCCCTTCGGCCCACCGAGTCCGCATCGATCAACAATCCCCGCAGATTAACATTATCCTACACCGGGGGCAATTTTACATTCATACCAAGCCGATTAACCTACAAACCTGTACGTCTTTGGAGTGTGGGAGGAATCCGAAGATTTCGAGAAAACTCACGAAGATCACGGGGAAATTTTTACAAACTCCGTACAGACAGCACCCTGAGTCATGATCGAACCCTGGTCTCTGGCGCTGTAAGGAAGCAACTCTACCGCTGCGCTCGAGATGTATTGTATTTCGATAAATCTTCAGCACCCAGAGTAAGATGAAGTGTCAAATGCATTGTGCTGTGTGAGCGCATATTTCTTAAATGCATTGAAGCTTTGTTTTTAAAATGCAAAGTATAATCTCAGAGTGATTAAAAGGATTTCAACAGGCGTTTTTATAAAGTTGGAGAGGTGATGGATGGGACATTGCGGTCCATTTTCCACACCTTACACGAGGGTGGTCCATCATTAGTGCGGCAACTTGCTACATCGATTCTGGTGACGAGGAATGAAATCGATGAGGGCAGACAGAAAACAGTAGAAAGGTTATGTTTAATTGAACCTCAAGAATAATTTGGAGAATTAGTTCCATTTAGAAATTCTCGATAACTACACGGTTACAAAGAAAACGTAAAATACTTGGTTTCTGAAAACTCCTGTGAAACATTTAATCCCCATCGAGCTCATGCGGCTGCGATCGTAAACACACGTTTAACACATCGATGCATGTTTCAAGAAGGTTGTCCCTTCTAACCTGTATTCAGTACATTCTCATATATTCAGCTTAATGTAACGTAACGTAACAAAGTAAACTCTGAGCTCCCCTGACCACCATCACCAACGTATTTTCCTATGTCATTAGGAACGGAACCATTTATTTAACTTTTGTCTGAAGAACAAAGATGCCTGCTTTAATTAAATACTAAAGATCGTAAACGTTTAAATGATTACAGGTTTGCGCGGTGCTCGTTGCTGACCAATGCTGACTTCCTCTATCATTGTTCTGGTTAACTATCGTTTCAATAGACAAGAGACAACAGACAATATGTGCAGGAGTAGGCCATTCGGCCCTTCAAGCCAGCACCGCCATTCAATGTGATCACGGCTGATCATTCTCAATCAGTACCCCGTTCCTGCCTTCTCCCCATACCCCCTGACTCCGCTACCCTTAAGAGCTCTATCTAGCTCTCTCTTGAATGCATTCCGAGAATTGGCTCCCACTGCCTTCTGAGGCAGAGAATTCCACTGATTCACAACTCTCTGACTAAAAAAGATTTTCCTCATCTCCGCTCTAAATGGCCTTATTCGTAAGCTGTGGCCCCTTGTTCTGGACTCACCCAACATTCGGAACATGTTTCCTGCCACTAACGTGTCCAAACCCTTAATAATTGTATACGTTTCGATAAGATCCACTCTCATCCTTCTAAATTCCTGTGTATACAAGCCTAGTCGCTCCAGTCTTTCGACATATAACAGTCCCGCCATTCCGGGAATTAACCTAGTAAACCTATGCTGCACGCCCTCAATAGTAAGAATATCCTTCCTCAAATTTGGAGACCAAGACTGCACACAGTATTCCAGCTGCGGTCTCACTAGGGCCCTGTACAACTGCAAGCGCGGGAGTTCGTAGTCCATCATTATGGTCATCCCTTGTCAGTTTCCCTCTGCATCGGAATAACCTCGCAGTCTTTATCTACAAGACCGGCAGAAGTGGCTGCATCGCCCCTGCCACTACGGTTCATTACAAAATACGTAATCAATGAGGCACCATCGTGTGGCATTTCGCTAATTGTGCTTCTTCAACTGGACTGAAACGTCCCTTCCTCGTCGTCGCTGCGCATGCCTACCCATTTTGGTTTTGCGTTAATTTACGATGGGATGGTTGTAGCTCTTTGTGAATCAGGGCCTAACCTCTCGTAATTGTGATACGCAAAGTCCCGACAATTAATGTTCTGTTTTAACCCGCTCCTGTCGAGCCCTCATTAGAACGATCAAAATGTCAAATCTTCTACAATTCACTGCCCCTTCTTTGTCCACTGCCAAGAGAAACCTATCAGAATTTTCAAATCATGAGAAGGTACAGGTGCAGGATATGGGCCAGGATATGCGTATACCGCGTACCACGATATACTCTGGCCGTGTCTGTTTCCCTTTGATGCCCAGTGGTGTTTGTCTAATATCATCTCCAAACGTTAATAACGTTGATTTTGTTTCATGTCCAGAGTTCGACTGCCAAATGAAGTATGGAAACTGTCGCCGGCGCTGCGCCGCAGGCCAGGTTAAGATTGGAGCATGTAATTCTGGGAGAATATGTTGTCTGCGAGCTAAAAGTGGATAAAACGTTCTCCAGGAAGACGTTTCGTTGTTTGTGTCCGGCACACGCGGCTCTCAGTAACAATTATTAAAAAAACAGCTGAACGAATTAATAAAAAACATGTTGCATGATCGCTTGCCTTCATTCCACGCAAATTTTATTTTCGAAGATGCCGTCCGTAACAATAATTGTTTGGGGGAAACTGTCTGTTGGATAAAAAGTGGTAAATATTGTTGGGCAAATGGAACAACTCTGGATGCCATAAATCCAAAGATCCACACACACTATGCTATCGTACGGAAGGAATGACACTCTGAGGGATTGCAATGCTGAAGTGGCACACTGTGCAGGAGTACTGATGGAGTGACACACTCTGTATAGTACTGATGTAGAGAACCAGTAAGGGTTCTGATATGATTAATGTTCAGTGGGATAGTAGTAATGGCGTGAGAAATTGTGGGGTAGTAATTATGGAGGGACACACTGAGAAGCAATACTGATGGGGAGATAAACTTTGGAGCAATACTGATGCAATCACACCCTGTGGAGTAGTACTGATGGAATGTCACACTGTTGGATCGTACTGATGATGGAAAACCCACTGGCGCAATTCGAAGGGAGTTTTACAATGTAGGATAATTCTGATGGAGTGACACACTGTTGGATAGTACTAATGGAGCGACACACTATCGATTATCGCTGATGAAGGGGCACACTGCGGGTTAGTATTGATGGAGTGAGGCACAGAAATAGAGTGACACACTGTGTCGTAGTACTGATGGAATGGCAAAGTTTGCTGGCGTAGCGATGCATTATGCGACTGGGGCTGGAATGACGGAATGACATAATCTGGGCTAGTACTGATATCGTAAAAAAAATGGGTATAAATGATGGAATCACCTACTATGGGGTAGCACTGATGTTGAAACACACTGTGAGTAGTACCCATAAGATGGGGTAGTACTGATCGCGTGATAAGCTGTGACATAGTGTGGGTGGTGTGAAAGGGAGCGTAGCATTGATGGATCTACACAATTCCGTGAAGAACTGATGGGGTGACAACTGTGTGAAATATTAATGGAGTGACACGTTGTGAATTATTACTGATGAAGGGGCATATTGCGGGTTAGTACTGATAGGATGACACCACTTGTCGTACTACTGGTGGATTGAGATATTGTGGGAAGTACTCATGTAGGAACATATTTTGGGTAGTACTGATATACAGCTCGTTGTAATAATGAAGCATTGGAGTGATATTGGAGTGAAAACATGTGGGGTAGTAATTATGGAGTGACATACTGATGGGCAGTACTGATGGGGAGACAAACAGTGTAGCAGAACTGATGAACTGACACACTGTGTGGTGGTACTGATGGAGTGGCACACTGTTGGGTCGTACAGCTGGAGCGAAACACATTGGCGTTTTTCTAATGGTGTTTCGGAATGTGGGGTCATTCTAATGGAGTGAGAATCTGTGGGATAGTACTGATGGAGGGACACACTGTGCGGTAGGACTGATGGAGTGACAAATTGTGGGGTAGACCTGAGGGAGGGATATACTGTGCAGTAGTACTGATAGAGGGAGGGACTGCTGGTTGGTCCTGATGGAGTGACACCGTGTGGGCTAGGTCTGATCCAGTAACAGTCTATGGGGTAGTACTGTTGTAGTAAGACACCAAGTGTGGTACGGACGGACAGGGTTATACAGATGTAGTGGAACACCGTCGGAAGTACCATTGGATTAGCACAATTTGATAGTACACACTGTCGGAGTACAGAGGTGCAACACCCTGCGGGGCACTACTGATGGGGTGACACTATCAAGTTTTACAGATGGAGTGAAAGGGCGCGTAGCAACGATGGAGTGACGCAATGCAGTGAACTACTGATGAAGTTATACTGTGGATAGTAATAATGTAATAACACACTAGTTAGTTCTGATGGAATGACAAATTATGGGGAGGTACCAATGGAGTCATCGAGTGCGGAATTCGGAAGGAACGACGCACTGAGGGGTTGTAATGATGAACTAATAAGCTGTGAGGTAGTTCTGATGCAGTGGCACATTATGGTAGTACTGATGGACTGACAAACAGTGGTTTAGAACTGATGGAGTGACACACTGTGGAGTAGTGCTGATGGAGTGACACACTGTGGAGTAGTGCTGATGGAGTGACACACTGTGGAGTAGTGCTGATGGAGTGACACACTCTGGGTAGTACTAATGGAATGGCACACTGCAGGTTGGTTCTGATAGATTGACACTGCGGGGTAGTACTGATGGAGTGACATAATCAGTGGTAGTACTGACGTGATTTTATAAAGTGGGGCAGTCTGATGGAGTGACATGCTGTGCGGCAGTATTGATGGAATGACACACTTTGGGGTAGTACTGATGGACTGACACACTTTGTGGTAGTACTGATATAGTGGCACATCCTGCAGTAGTTCTGATGGAGGGACACACTTTGTGGTGGTACTGATGGAATGACACACCGTGCGATAGTGCTGATGGAGTGACAGACCGTGGGAAATGATGTGATGTAGTGATTCAGTATGGTAGTATTGATGGAGTGACACACTGTGCTGTGGTACTGATGGAGTGACACACTTTCGGGTGGTACTGATGGAGTAACACAATGTGGGATAGGACTGATGAGGTGACACAATGTGGGGAGTACCGAAGTAGTGACACACTGTGCGGTAGTGCTGATGAAGTGACACACTGTGAGGTAGTACTGATGTAATATAGCATAATCGAATTGAATTGAATTGATTACATTTTATCAGCCAAATATGCATGCATGCAGGGAATTTGTCTTGGTACTTTGCTCGTTGCAAGTAACAACGCGATATACAGTAGACAATTAATATTAAAACATTATACTTTAAACATGTGAAGAACGAAATAAAATACCAGAGCCAAAGGAGGATACAGACTTCAATTCAATCTAATTCAATCCAATTTTCTGAATGCATTCAGGAGAAAGCTAGATAGAGCTCTTAAGGAAAGCGGAGTCAGGGGGTATAGGGAAAAGGCAGGAACGTGGTACTGATTGAGAGTGATCAGCCATGATCACATTGAATGGTGGTGCTGGCTCGAAGGGCCGAATAGCCTCCTCCTGCACCTATTGTCTATTGTCTATTGACTTTTGTCTGTTGAGTAGTGCTGCTGCCGGTGGAAAAAAAGCTGTTTATATGTCTGGATGTGGCGACTTTGTCAGTCCGGTGTCGCCTTCCAGAGGGAAGTGCTTCAAAATAGTTTGTGGCCAGGGCGCCAACGGTCTCTTGTCATTGGGGGAGCTGGAGCGCGTCCTCTTTGGTACTGGAACCAGGCACGATGTCCTCCACATTACAAGCATTACAGAAACCCTCTCCAGGCTCACGCTCAGGTTGACAATATGTTGGAGTCCTCCGCACAACTGGCTGGCACACGCCCTGGGTAACCTTGGGCTCACACTCACGGGACCCGCGGCTTTTCCTCCGTCTGCTCAGCTCTTTCCTTACGTGCTCAGCCTTAGTGGTCAGCGGCGACAAAGAAAGGGCAGAGGAAGTGCACCAGGGGGATTGAAAGGGACAGGCTGTCGGGGAGCAGAGGCCCCACCACCAAATCTGGTTGTTTTTTTAAACCATGTTTATCTCGTTGGCCTAGCCCTGATTACTCTCCGTCACCAGGCCACTGGTCTTCTTGTAGCCTGTAATGGTCTTCACACCGTTCCACACATCCCTCATGTGGTTCTGCTGAAGTTTCAGATCCAGCCTCCACCTGTAGTTGTCCTTGCTCTGTGTTATTCTCGGCTTCAGGTTTTCCTCTCTCCCCCCCTCTCCCCCCCCCCCTCTCCTCCCCTCTCCCCCCTCTCCCCCCCCACTCCCCCCACTCCCCTTCTCCCCCCTCTCCCCCTTCTCCCCTCCTCTCCCCACCCCTCTCCGCCCCCTCCCCCCTCTCCCCCTCTCTCCCCCTCTCTCCCCCTCTCCCCTCCCTCTCCCATCGCCCCCCCTCCTTCCCCCTCTCTTCCCCCTCTCTCCCCCCTCTCTCCCCCTCTCTCCCCCGTCTCTCCCCTCTCTGTTCCCCCTCTCTCTCCCCAACTCTCTTCCCCCTCTCTCTCCCCCTCTCTCTTCCCCCCTCTGTTCACCCATCTGTTCCCCCCCTCTTTTCCACCCTCTGTCTCCACACCTCTTTCCCCACTCTCCCTCCCCCTCTCTCTCTCCCCCTCTCTCCCCCCCCTCTCTCCCCCCTCTCACCCCTTCTTTCCCCTCCTCTCTGCCCCTTCCTCGCTCCCCCCTACACCCCTCCCCCTCCTTACTCCACCCCTCTCCCCTCCATAGGAGATAGATTTAAACTTTAAAGTGTGCATACCGTTTAACAATATAACACCTATTTCAATGAAACCTTCCAATAAGATCATGGGACGGCGGTAAGGAGGGTTTAAAATTGTCGCGCTATCATGTACCGTTTTGGATGTAGTTCAGGAACAAACAAACAAACAAGAGTTTTGTATAACGTTTTTATTTGCTGCAGAGCCGTTATAGATAACCCCCCTTAAAGATTCTCCCCAAACTTCCCCACATTAACTGAAATTGAACTTTAAAGAAAGCAACTCACGCACCCCATCCCTCCTCAACCCGCTTTATCCCCTCTCCTGCCACCTGATCAATACCTATCTCTTTTTAACATCATGCCAACATGGAGAAAGACCTCTGAGTTTATGCAGACCTCCAAACCCCTCCGAATTTGACAGAAAATTTCCGCCTTCTTATTTAATTTCCGCCATTCCAATTTTGCCTCACATTTTTCCGGAAAACACATGACTTGACTCTTGCCCCGCCGCTTGTTCCACCGCTCGACCCAACCCACCGCGCTTCTTGCCTTGCCTCGCGGCTCGCCCGGCATCGCCAGTCCGGGCCGGGCCAGGCCACAACGTTCACCGGGCCTCTGCTCTCCTCGTCGCTACGCTCGCCGGGTCGGGCCTCGAAGCTCGCCGGGTCTCCCCTCACCGCACACTGGGCCTTGCTGCTCGCCGGGTCGGGCCTCGCCTCGCCGCTCACCGGGCCTCGCCGCCCGCCTGTCTCGCCGCCCACCAGGCCTCTTCGCTCGCCTGGCCTCGCCTCGCTGCCCGCCGGGCCTCGCCTCGCTGCCCGCCTGTCTCGCCGCCTACCAGGCCTCATCGCTCGCCTGGCCTCGCCGCCCGCCGGGCATCGCCTCGCCGACTGCTGGGCCTATCCTCATCGGCCGGTCCTCACCGCCCGCCGGGCCTCGCCATTCGCAGTGCCTCGCCTCTCCACTCGCAGTGCTTCACCTCGCCTCGCCGCTCGAAGTGCCTCGCCTCGCCGCTCGCCGGGACTTGCCTCGGCGCTCGCCGGAACTCGCCTCGACGCTCACAGGGTCTCGCCTCGCCGCTCGCCGGGCATTGCCTCGCTTCGCCGCTCCCCGTGCCTCGCCGCGCGTCACCGACCGCCGGTCCTCGCCCATTGCCGCCCGCCTCGCCGTTGTGATTTGCTGTTCAAGACCACTGGAACAAATATGTCTTCAATGAAAGTTTTTTAGGTATGTGCAATTTTCAATGACATTCTTTCTTCATAACTTAGTCATTAGCAGATACATTGGTCCATTGGAAGCAGCGGGATCAATCCTTCGATTTCCAACTCATGAGAGACGCCCCGCTATCATTCGACTCGAGGTACATGTACCGCAAGAACAACGAGTCGTCATCTGTGTCGATCATGGTCGGCTGGTGAGAAATGAGGATATCACGAGAACCACTTTAACTGAATTCATGGAATTGTGTTCTCGAGTTCAATTTGAAGAACACTGTACTACGCTGATGTACCCCGATTTTACACATCGAACAATAAGAAATGGCAAAGAAGGAAGGTTTAGAAGATAGTGGAAGCTCCTCCAGGTATTTTTGAAGCCAACGCTCTGGGACGAGTGTAGACCGTTTCTCCAAGATGATGTGACCTCTACCACTTGACACTGCTTCTCCGTCACGTAAAAGGGTCAGTATCCTTCGATTCATCGAGGACACATGACGGACATATTCTTCCTTCCTTCAAAAACGTCTGCATAGAAAGAGGTTTGTTGCAAACTGAAGACCATTGGCAACAGACGATGGAAGATGCTGAGCGGACAAGAGATTTGTTTGGTTTGCTGACGATCAACACTTCTCGACAATTAAGAGATCGCTTCAAGAATTCAATGTCTGAAGATTACCTTCAAAGAGAACGGAGAACAATCGATTATCCAAATATCATGATTGACGAAGCATCATGATCAGGCTCTGTTGCATATTCAAGGCAAGCTTGTGAATTACAACAAGACTCTGGGATACTTTCATGTGCCACTACCAAGACATGGAAGGATGAACCTTGACGGTGACAATCCAGAATTGCTGAGTGAACTGCAGTACCATAGACCTGAACAACAGTGATTTGTTGAAGCGAAGGAGCCTCTGCTGAATGCTGAGCAAAGAGCAGTGTATGACCATGAATGCAGCTGCTTCGAAAGGAATGTTCCTTCAATGTTTTTCATTGATATACCAGCAGGAATGGGCAAAACAATTCTCACCAATTTGATCCTCTCCAAACTTCGATGTCAAGTTGATGTTGCTTTTGTTGTAGCATCCTCTGGTATAGCAGCTACATGAATGTTTGGTGGAAGAACTGCACATTCTCGATTCAAGATACCCATCGAATTGACCGATAATACAATGTGCAACATTGAGAAGAACTCCAACATTGTTCATTTGATCAGGAGTGTGAGACATTGTTTGGGATGAGTGCCCGATGATTAGGAGGGACAGCTTTGAAGCGGTGGACAGAACTCTTCGAGATCAATTCAAAAAGAACGATGAGCCTGTGGGCGGCATTCTTACCATTTGTTGTGGCGATTTTCGACAACTCCTTCCTGTTGTGAAAGTGGGAAATGATGCTGATGTTGAAAATTCCTGCATCAAGAAATCCTATTAACGTTCAAATTGTTATATTTTGTTATTGACATTTTAAACTTTAATAAATCCCTATTCCACTTCCTGTGCCCGTCAGCCTCCCATGCGCAGTAATACCTCCATGTTCCACGTCACCATGGAAACCCAACGGGCGGGAATGGCGGCGCCGCCGGAGGGCCCCTACGAATGGAAGGGGGGATAAGGGTGGATGGAGTGGGTGACTGTGGGTGGGAGGGGAAGGGGAGGAGTGGGTGGGGAAGAAGGGAGGTTGAGGGAATGGAGCGAGTGAGGGAGGGGAGGGGAGGGTGCGAGACCAATGCAGAAAAAACACAATTTTAAAGAAAAATCGCGATTTTCATTGAGAATTATTTATTTATTTTTTAAAAGCCATTTATTTTAAAGAAAAAAGTGCCATTTCCCCCACATCACAATGGCAATCCAATGCGTTGTGGGCCCAACGGGTCCACTTGGCCTGGTGTGCTCTAATTTTGCTCACCAACCTCCAGTGTGGGACCTTATCAAAGGCTTTCTGAATGCCTGGATACACAACATCCACTGGCTCTCCTTCATCCATTTTACTTGTCACATCATCATAAAATCAGAAGCTTAGTCCAGCGTGATTTCCCTTTCATAAATCCATGCTGACTTGGACGTAGCCTTTCACTACTATCCAAATGTACCGTTATTACCTCTTTAATAATTGACCCCAGTATCTTCCCCACCACCGATGTCAGGCTAACTGGTCTGTAAATCCCCGTTTGCTCTCTCGCTCCATTCTTGAAAAGTGGGATAACATTAACTATCCTCCAATCCCCAGGAACTGATCCTGTATCTATTGAACGTTAGAAAATGATAACCAATGCGTCCACTATTTCTAGAGCCACCTTCCTGAGTACCTTGGGATGCAGACCATCAGGCCCAGGGGATTTATCAACCTTCAGTCCCATTAGTCTACCCAATACTATTTCTCGCCTAATACAAATTTATTTCTGTTCCTCTACCCCCCTAGATTATCTGTCCTCTAGTATATCTGGGAGATTGTTTGTGCCTTCCTTAATGAAGACAGATCCAAAGCAGCTGTTCAACTCTTCTGCCATTTCCTTGTTATCTATAATAAATTCACCCGTGTCTGCCTTCAAGGGACCCGCATTTAACTTTGCAACTCTTTTTCTCTTAACTTATCTAAAGAAGCTTTTCCTGTCCTTCTTTATATTCTTGGCCAAACTTCCCCTCGTACTTCATCTTTTCAGCCCGTATTGCCCGTTTTGTCACCTTCCTTTGTCCTTTGAAAGTTTCCCAATCCTCTTGCTTCCGGCTACTCTTTGCTGTGTTATACATTTTTTCCTTTTAGTTTTATTCCATCCCCAACTTCCCTTTTCAGCCACGGTTGCCACCTACTCCCCTTGGAATCTTTCTTCCGCTTTGGAATGAAATGCTCCTGCAACTTCCGGATTATGACCAGCAATTCCTGCCATTGCTGTTTCACTGAGTTCTTCAGGAAAAAAATTGAAGTCGGAGAAGAAATATGTAGAGCATGAGAAACAGGAAGTCAGCATGATATTTACGAGTGATTGAACGCAATTTACTTATGACTTTTCAGTTACAGGAATCGATTATGGAATACATTGTAAGGTCGCTCACGACTCGTGTGAAATTGCTGCATTTTTAAAAGTTTTTGTCAAATGTGTTTCCATCCATTTACCGATATTATCCAGATGCCAATGTCTTTATTCGGCGAATTAACAGTTGATAAAGTAGATGAGGCAAATACAAAAACATTGAAATCGAGCAAGTACATGGATCGGAAGCGGTGAAAGGGATTGGGATTAAATGTGGGAAATTGCAACATTGTACGACCTGTGTCGCCGTGGACCTGCTGACCCCTTTTCTGGTGCCCACCCTCGTGTCCCACAACTTGGAACTCTCGTTAAGTCCTTCGGGGAATAATAAGGCGTTCAGCAGGCATATTAAACAATGCTATACGTCAGCCTGGTCTGGAAGGGTGAATCGCAATGAATGCAGGGATCGGTGCGGGTATATATTGCAGATACCATTGAAGTGGGAGGTATTGCAGATAGCAAGGTTGGTTAGCAATGATTATAGCAGGATGTTTATCAGCTGGGATACTGTGCCGATGAATGGCTAAATGAGCTTAATGCAGTTAAATGTGTGATGTGAGATTTGGGAAGTGAAACGAAGAAACGACTGTCATAGTGCATGGTCGGGCCCCAGCGAGTAATGTAACGGAGTACATGTACGTTTCTCCTGGAAAGTGGAAGAGTCATGGAATACTTAACTGTCTTAGCTATACGAGAGTAGAAGAACTACAGAGCAAATTAGGAGGCACAGACAAAGGCAAGTAGCACACCTGGACCTTCAATTGCCTCCTTTCTGCAACTGTCCCCAGGGTCTTGCCATTCACTGTGAACGTGCATTAACTCTATTGAACATTACTCAGCTCGCTTGCCAAATTGTAACAGGACCATTCGGTAATTTTTGATAAGCGTGTTGGCTATCTATGAATCCAACAACTTGTGTATCTTCTGCAAAGGTACTAATCCTACAATCGACATTCTCATCCATATCGCTGACATCAACCACACGCAGCCATGGGCCCAGCACCAATATCTGAGGCACACCACGACTCACAAGCATGCAGCCCGAAAACAAACTTCCACCACCTCCCTCTGCGTCCATCCATGAGAACAATTCTTTATCGATTCGGCTAGGTCTTCCTCGATTACGTGTGATATAACCTTCCATAACAACCTCCCATGAGGTGGAGCATTATCGGATGTTTATTATGGGTATAACATACAAGGCTCTTATTGAGAAATAAGTGTTCTAGTGTCTAAATTCCATGCACTCCGTAGGGCAGACGAGCAATTGGATCAATGCAGTCACGATGCTTGCCCTCACTAGTCAGGATGACAATAGACAATAGACAATAGACAATAGGTGCAGGAGTAGGCCATTCAGCCCTTCGAGCCAGCACCGCCATTCAATGCGATCATGGCTGATCACTCTCAATCAGTACCCCGTTCCTGCCTTCTCCCCATATCCCCTCACTCCGCTATCCTTAAGAGCTCTATCCAGCTCTCTCTTGAAAGCATCCAACGAACTGGCCTCCACTGCCTTCTGAGGCAGAGAATTCCACACCTTCACCACTCTCTGACTGAATAAGTTCTTCCTCATCTCCGTTCTAAATGGCCTACCCCTTATTCTTAAACTGTGGCCCCTTGTTCTGGAGCTATATAGATGAAGCTATATCACAGTATTTATTTTAACCCCTGCTGCTAGGGTTCTTGGTATAATTCTATCGATCGTGGCTCGGAACGAGCAGCAGTAGATCAGAATGGCTGCAGGTGATTTGCTAATAACGGAGAATATTTTATGTTGACTGGCAACTACACGCTGGGTGGAAATATATGTTTCTGTTGAGCCAGATGCAATGATTCTTATCATATCGCTTATGAATATCTGCTTTATCACGTGTTTATGGGGGGATACACGGCATTTGCCTGTCACTTCCGCATTTGTTCTCTGACGCATGTCTGCCGACCAGTCTCCACATCTAAGAGTTTTCCTGCACTATGCTCGTTAATACACTTTGTCATTATGGTTTTTTTTTCCATTTCTGTTCACTGTTGCATACGAAATGAGGCCGTTTTGTTCTTCACGTTCCGCTCTCTTCGTGTTCAGCGTCATGCCAAATCTTATGATGTCTGGCCCGCCAGTCATAGTTAACAGATAACCCGTACTCTGTACAATGAAACACAGTCTTTTGGCTGTCAGAAAGGATGAGAAGTAGAGCGATATTTATATTAATAGATTCCGTACACCATTTTTTTTTTAAATATGGAAGGCCGTATGCTACTCAAACCTCACATGTCCATTCCGCCAGTCTTATGTAACACATAACTCGTTGTCTGCATCATGAGACACAGACACTTGGCCTTCACAAAGGTTGAGATGGAGAGCGATATTTATCCGGCCACTGGACGTATTAATCACATTGTGCAGCAGTTGGCCTGTATGTTTATGTTCCGTCACGATTCTGTGCTTTTCTTGGTAGTTGTGAAATAATATACGCGAATCTACTTCCAACACTCCATCCGACAATGTTGTCCATGAAATCACTTCTCCCTAGGTGAAAAACGTCCAAAGCTGATCCGATCTCTTACTTTGCCTAAATTCCACGTGGTGATTTGTTTACCATGTCCAATAGAGAATACATGTCATAACGTTGGACATCTCAGTCACGTCCCCTCTAAAATCTCTCCGCTTCCGTGAAATTAAAATTAACCTTTCGCTTCACACCCACAAAGTTGAAGTAATCCGTTCCAACAACATCCTGGTGAATCAACTCTGCACCCTTTCCGATGCTTCCACCTATTCCTACACTATGGTGGACACTGAACACATGCTGAGATCTGACTAATATTTTATATAGTTTCATCAATTACTACCTGCTATTGCACTACCTGCTATTGCTATGGCTGAACTAACTTCCCCCATCAATCCCATTCTTCTGCCTTCTCCCCATAACTCTTGATATCCGTGTAATCAAGAATCTATCACTTTTCGCCGAAAAATATCAATTGACTTGGCCCCCACAACCTTCTGTGGCAATGAATTCCACAGATTCACCACCCTCTGGCAAAAAAAGGAGTTTCGTCCAAACACATTACTTTTCCACTGACCAGTCGTGAATCTCACTTTATTACCTGAGTGGCCAAGGCGAGAGGTGATCCGCAGAGGAAAACATAGACAGCAGACAACGAGAATTCAACTTGGACAGTCGCAAATCAATCCCTTTTCGACACTTCGAACCCCGGGAAACAAGGCGGCACAAGAATGGGTGTAGAGAGATGTACAAGGATGTTGCCAGCACATGAAGGCCTGCGCTCTGGGGAGAGGTTGATCATGCAGGGGCTCTTCCTTGGAGCGCAGATGAATGTGGATTGGTCTTATAGATGTGTATGAAATGTTGAGAGAAGTAGATCGGTGAGATTCCGTCTCATGCTCAGAGTAGGGTATCGAAAAAGAGAGGACATAGGTTTAAGCTGAGGTGGGAAAGATTGAATTAGAATCCGAGGGATAACTTTTTCACGCAAAGGATGGTTGGTGTGTAGAAAGAGCTGCGAGAGGAAGTATTTGAGGCAGATAAAATCGCAAAGTTAAAGATATATTTACACAGGTACATGGATAGGACATATTAAGAGGGATCTGTGTCATGGATAATGTAGAGCATGAGGAACAGGCGAGTGACTGCGAACGCAAATTGATTGTGACTTTTCAGTTAAAGGAGAAAGAGTTGAGGAATATGTTGTAGGTCGCTCACGAATCTTGCGAAACTTCAGTTTTTTTAACTTCTTGTCAAACGTGTTTACATTTAGTTACGGAGATTATCCAAATGGAAATATATCTGTCCGGTAAATTAATAGTTTAGAATGTAGGTGAGGCAAATACAAAAAGAAGGAAATTGAACATGTACATGGATCGGATACATTAAAAGGGATTTGGACTAAACGTAGGAAATTGGCACATTGTGTCGCCGTGGCCTTTTCTGGTCCCCACCCTCGTGCCCCACGACGTTAAACTCTCGATTAGAATTTGCCTAAATCTGGGTATAACAAGGCGATCAGCAGGCCAATCACACAATTCTGGAAGTCTGCCTGCTCAGGAATTGTGAATCGAAATGAATACAGGGATCGATGTTTGTGGTTTATCGATACGATTTGGACAAGAATGTCCAAGGCTTGCTAGGCAAGTTTGCTGATACCTGCAAAAGTGGGAGGGATTTCAGATAGCAAATATGATTATCAATAATTATAGCAGGATGTTTTTCAGCTGGAAAACAGCGCTGTGGAATTGCTAAAATGTGTTTAATGCAGTACAATGTGAGAGCTTGCATCTTGGGAAATCAAGCCAAGACACGACTCTTACAGTGCATGGTCGGACCCTACGGAGTAATGTAGCAGTGGACATGTGCGATTTTCCTGGAACGTGAATATTCATCGAATATTCGTTCGTGCTGGAATACGCAACTGGCTTTGCTACACGAGAGTAGAGGAACAACAGAGCAAATTAACAGACACAGACAAAGGCACCTGAAGGTGGCACACAAGCAGCAAACCTGGACGTCCAATTATCTCCTATCTGCAAAAGTCCCCAGGGTCCGACCATTCACTGTGAACGTACTGCATTGGTTTATATCCCAAAATGCAACATCACTCACTTAGCTGTCTTAAACTCTATTGGGCATTACTCAGCTCACTTGCCAAATTGGAACAGAACCCTTCAGTATTTTTTGATAAACGTCTTCGCCATCTATGAGTCCAGCAACTCGTGCCTTCTACAAAAGTACTAATTCTACTATCGACATTCTCATCCATATCGCTGATATAAACCACACGCAGCAATGGACCCAGCACCAATGTCTGATGCACACCTCTACTCAGAAGCCTCCAGCCCGAAAAACAAACTTCCACTACCTCTCTCTGCTCCCATCTCAGAGAACAATTCTTTGTCGATTCGGCTAGCTCTTCCTGGATTGCATGGGATATAACCTTCCATAGTATCCTTCCATGCTTGATTGAGGTGGAGCATTTTCGGATGTTTATTATCGGTACAACATGCAAAGCGGGTATTGAGAAATAAATGTTTTCTTGTCTTAATTCTGTACATTCCGAAGGGCAGACAAGCAGTTGAATAAATGTAGCGAGGATGCTTGCCCTCACTAGTCAGGATGAAGATATATAATTGTATGTATTTTAACCACTGCTGCTGGGGTTCTTGGTATAATTCTAGTGACGTGGATCGGAGCGAGGAGCAGTAGATTTGAGGAAGGATATATTTGCTATTGAGGGCGTGCAGCGTAGGTTTACTAGGTTAATTTCCGGAATGGCGGGACTGTCGTATGTTGAAAGACTGGATCGGCTAGGCTTGTAACCACTGGAATTTAGAAGGATGAGAGGGGATCTTATTGAAACATATAGGATTATTAAGGGGTTGGACACGTTAGAGGCAGGAAACATGTTCCCAATTTTGGGGGATTCCAGAACTAGGGGCCACAGTTGAAGAATAATGTGTAGGCCATTTAGAACGGACATGAGGAAAAACTGTTTCAGTCAGAGAGTTGTAAATCTGTGGAATTCGCAGCCTCAGAAGGCAGTGGAGGCCAATTCTCTGAATGCATTCAAGAGAGAGCTAGATAGAACTCTCAAGGATAGCGGAGTCGGGGGTATGGGGAGAAGGCAGGAACGGGGTACCGATTGTGAATGAACAGCCATGATCACATTGAATGGTGGAGCTGGCTTACAGGTCCGAATGGCCTACTCCTGCACCTAATGTTTATTGTCTATTGTCTCGATCAGAACGGCTGCATGTGATTTGCTGATAACGGAGCATATTCTCTGTTGACTGGCAACTGCACGCTGGGTGGAAAGTATATATTTCTGTTGCGCCAAATGCAATGACTCTTATAATATCGCTTATCAATATCTGCTTTATCCCTTGTTTATGGGGGATACACGGCATGCGCCGGTCACTTCCGCATTTGTTCTCGAACGCATGGCTGCCGATCCATCTCCACGTGTAAGAATGTTCCCGCCCTATGATCAGCTGCCTTAGTCTCTTGTCGTTAACACACGTTGTCATTATGTTTGTTTCATTTCTGCTCACTGTTGCATATGAAATGAGGCCGTTTTGTACTTCACGTTCCGCTCTCTTCGAGTTCAGTGTCATGCCAAATCTGATGATGTCTGTCCGCCAGTCATGGTTAACAGATAACCCGTACTCTGTATAACGAGACACAGTCTTTTGGCTGGAAGAAAGGATGAAAAGTAGGGCGATATTTATATTAATAGGTTCCGTACAACATTAGTTATATTCTGTGGAACGCCGTGTGCTACTCAAACCTCATATGTCCATACCGCCAGTCTTATGCAACACATAATGCGTGTTCTGCATCACGAGACACAGACAGTTGCCCGTCACAAAGGACGAGAGGGAGAGCGATATTTATCCAGGCATTGGACGTATTAATCACATCGAGCAGCAATTGGTCCGTATGTTTCTTTACCTTGTCGTTTCTGGCGCTTTTCTTGGTAGTTGTTAAATTATATAAGCGAATCTGCTCCCAACACTCCATCCGAGAGCGTTGTCCATGTAATCACTGCTCCCTGGGTGAAAACGTCTCCCGCAGATCCGATCTCTTACGTTTTCCAACTTCCACCAGGTGATTTGTTTACCTATGTCCAATAGAGTCTACCCATCATAAAGTTGGACACCTCAGTCACGTCCCCTCTAAACCTTCTCTGCTTCCGTAAAATTAGATTAACCGCTCGCATCACACCCACAAAAATGAAGCAGACCTTTACAACAACATCTCGTTGAATCAACTATGCACCCTTTCCGATGATACCACCTATTCCATTACAATGGTGGACACTGAACTCATGCTGAGATCTGACTAATATTTTATATAGTGGCATCAAATACTATGAGCTTCGGTTTCCTCCCACACTCCAAAGACGTACAGGTATGTAGGTTAATTGGCTGGGTAAATGTGAAAATTGTCCCTAGTGGGTGTAGGATAGTGTTAATGTGCGGGGATCACTGGGCGGCACGGACTTGGAGGGCCGAAAAGGCCTGTTTCCGGCTGTATATATATGATATGATATGATGATATGATATGATATGATATGTGCTATTGCACTAATAAAGGCCCGATTTCTTTATCAATTTATACCCCGTTTTCTACATGGATTTCGGCTTCAGGCGTTCTTGTACGTGTCTGACAATGTACCTCCATATTGAGGTGTGGCCTAGCGGCTCTCTCAGCAGATAGGTATGTAAAATGGGAAACGTGGCCAATCTGATCATGATGTAGTGCGATATCCAAACCCCGGATCCGACATGCACAAGTATTATTGCGAGAATATGGTTCATCATGCATTAATCGCAATGAAGGCTCGTCGATAAGTGATTGCATATACAGTTAAAAAATAAATAAGTTCGCTACCACAGAGACATGCGGAGGTGCAGATTGAAGGTTATCTTTATTTTATCATTTACTTTAAACGTCAGCCTTCAAAGTTTTCTTGTTCAAAAGTTGATAAGTGATGAACAGAATCAAGCCTATTCAACCAATCTATTGTGGCTGATCTATCTTTCCCCATCAATCCCAGTATTCTGCCTTCTCCCCATAACTCGTAATCTTCGTACAACCAAGAGTCTATCAAATTCCGCCCTAAAAATATCAATTGACATGACCACCACAACCTACTGTGACAATGAATTCCACAGATTCAATGCCCTCTGACAAAATAAATTGGAGTTTCTTCCAAACACACTACATTTCAAGTGAGCAGTCGTGAATCTCACTTCATTACATGAGTGGCCAAGGCGAGAGGTGATCCGCAATGAACAATCTCGATAGCAGACAACGAGAATTCAACTTGGACCGTCGCAAATCAACTCATTTTTCGACACCGAACCCCGGGAAACAAGGCGGCAGAGGAATAGGTATAGAGAAGATTTACGATGATGTTGCAGGACATGAAGACCTGAGCTCTGGGGTGACGTTGAGCAAGCTGAGAATCTTCATTGGAGCGCAAGATAGAGGTGTAGAAAATGATGCGAGGAATAGATTAGGTAGATGCCCAGTCTCTTGCCTAGACTAGGGATATTGAAAAACAGTGGACATAGGTTTAACGTGACGTGGGAAAGATTTCATAAGACCACCGGGATAACGTTTACACGCAAAAGATGGTCGGTGTATGGAAAATGCTGCCACAGAAAGTAGTTGAGGCAGGTAAAATCGCAAAGTTTACATTTACACATGTGCATGGATAGGCCATGTTTAGAGGGATCTGGGCCAAACGCAGGTAGATAATAATAATAATAATAATAATAATAATAATAATAATAATAATAATAATAATAATAATAATAATAATAATAATAATAATAATAATAATAATAATAATAATAATAATAATAATAATAATAATAATAATAATAATAATAATAATAATAATAATAATAATAATAATAATAATAATAATAATAATAATAATAATAATAATAATAATAATAATAATAATAATAATAATAATAATAATAATTATTATAATAATTATAATAATTATAATAATAATAATAGCTTTATTGTCATTCGGTACCGAGATACCGAACGAAATTACATTTCCAGCAGTCACAGAACACAACAAAAAAAGAAAAGAACGCAAGATACACGACCCCAACACAAACATCCATCACAGTGACTCCAAATACCCCCTCACTGTGATGGAAGGCAACAAAACTTCCACTCTCTTCCCCCACGCCCACGGACAGACAGCTCGACCCCTACCGAGGCGACCGACCCGCACAGCCCCCGCAAGGGGATGGAAGTCCCCGCGGCCGAGCAATACCGCAGCAGAGCCATACCGGGCGATGGAAGGCCCCGCGGCCGAGCCGCGCCGGGCGATGAGTAAAGACTGGATAGACTGGGCTTGTACTCGCTGGAATTTAGAAGACTGAGGGGGGATCTTATAGAAACATATAAAATTCTTAAGGGGTTGGAGAGGCTAGATGCGGGAAGATTGTTCCCGATGTTGGGGGAGTCCAGAACCAGGGGTCACAGCTTAAGGATAAGGGGGAAGTCTTTTAGGTCCGAGATGAGAAAACATTTCTTTACACAGGGAGTGGTGAGTCTGTGGGATTCTGTGCCACAGAAGGTAGTTGAGGCCAGTTCATTGGCTATATTTAAGAGGGAGTTAGATGTGGCCCTTTTTGCTAAAGGGATCAGGGGGTATGGAGAGAAGGCAGGTACAGGCTACTGAGCTGGATGATCAGCCATGATCATATTGAATGGCGGTGCAGGCTCGAAGGGCCGAATGGCCTACTCCTGCACCTATTTTCTATGTTTATATGTTTCTATGTTTCTTGCGTGCATGTCATCATTTAAAGAACATTCATTTTCTGATGGGGCGGCTGAGGAGAAAAGGTTTGCGTGAGATCACAAAGTCCTGGCAACATTCAGCGTGTCAGGCAGCATGTGTACAGAAAATGGACAGACGCCGTTTCTGATCGGGATTCTTCTTCAAATTATGAATGTTTGTAATTTTCGACCATTGAAATGCCATTATTCCCTGCTGCATATACTATTTGAAAAAAATTAATTTCCCGATTTACTCCATAAAGTGAAAATAAATGGCTGAGCAAATGCAACAACGAATCGGTCAAACGTGTCTGTTCATAGAAACATAGAAACATAGAAACATAGAAAATAGGTGCAGGAGGAGGCCATTCGGCCCTTCGAGCCAGCACCGCCATTCATCGTGATTATGGCTGATCATCCCCAATCAATCACCCTTGCCTGACTTCTCCCCATATCACTTGATTCCACTAGCTCCTAGAGTTCTATCTAACTCTCTCTTAAATCTTTCTAGGGATTTGGCCTCCACTGCCCTCTGTGGCAGTGAATCCCACAGATTCACAACTCTCTGGGTGAAAAAGCTTTTTCTCACCTAAGTTTTAAATGGCCTCCCCTTAATTCTAAGACTGTGGCCCACGGTTCTGGACTCGCCCAACATTGGGAAATTTTTTCGTGCATCTAGCTTGTCCAGTCCTTTCATAATTTTATATGACGGTGGTGTGTCAGTCCAACAGTATTTCACAACAGTGTGCCACTCAATCAGGACTACCCCGCAGTGTGTCACTCAATCAGTGATATCACAAATTATGGCACTCCATCTTTACTACCGACGGTATGTCAGTGCATCAGTACTACCCCACAGTGTGTCGCAGTCAGTACTACGTCGCTGCGTGACATTCCATCAGTACTACAACAATGTGTCACCTCGTCAGTCGTACTGCATATGTCACTCCTTCAGCACAATCACAGAGCGTGTTATTCCATCAACACAACCCCACGGTATGTAATTCCATCAGTACTATTTCGCAGTGTTTAACTCCATCAGCACTACCCTGGAATGTATGTGCAGCGTATCACTATATCTGTACTATCACAAAGTGTGTCACTCCATGAACACTGCCATATTATGTGTCATTACAAAAGCACTACCCCACAGTGCGTCCCTCCATCAGTACAGCCACCATGTATCACTCCATCGCTACTACCAACAACGTGTCACATATCTTTCCCATCCCACGGTATGCCATTACATCAGTATTATCGCATCGTGCTTCACTGCATCCGTACTACAACATAGTCTGTTGTTGCATCAGTATTTACCCATACTGTGTCGCTACATAAGTACTACCCCACAGTATGTCGTTCCATCAGTACTATCCACAGGTTGTCACTCTGTCATTGTGAGGCCGCAGTGTATCAGTCCATCAGCACAACACTCAGTTTGTCGCTCCATCAGTGCTACCCCACAGTGTATGCCTCCATCAGTTGTCAATGTATCATTACTACGCCACAGTGCAGCACTCCATCAGTGCAACCAACAGTGTGTCACTCCATTAGTACTATCATAAATTGCGTCACTCCATCAATGCTACCAGAAATTATGTCACTCTATCATCACTATCCCACGGCGTGTTATTGCATCATTACTACCCAACATCGTATCATCCACCAGTACAACCTTCCAGTATGTCACTGCATCAGCACTACCTCACAGTGTGTCACTCGGTCAGTACTACATACTTAGTGTCATTCCATTAGTAGTACCCCACAGTGCGTCAAGCCATCAGTATCAACTCACTGCGTGCCATCCCATCAGTACTACCACATCGTGTCACTCCATCAGCACGACCGCACAGTGAGTCACTCCATCAGAATTACCCCAGAATGTGTCATTACATTATGTCATTCCGTCAATACTACAACACAGTGTGACATTATAGCAGAACTACCACATAGTCTGTTACTCCACCAGTATTATCCCACAGTTTCCACTTCACCAGTGCTATCCCACAGTCTGTCACTCCGAGAGTCACTCCATCAGTACTACCCCACAGTGTGTCACCCCATCAGTACGACCGGCAGTGTGCCACTCCATCAGCACAGTACAGCCTCACACTGCATCACTCAATTAGAACTACCTCACAGCGTGTCACTCGATCAGTACTACTCCACAGTGTGTCAGTCCATCAGTACTACCCCACAGCGTGTCACTCCGTTAGCACTGCGCTACAGTGTTTCAGTCCCAGTACTTGCCATCAGTGTATTTGGTAGTGTGCCACTACATTAGTGCCACCACAAAGTGTGTCATTCCGCCAGCGCTACTCAGCAGTATCTATCACAATCACTCTTACCCCACTGTGTCAATCCATCAGTACTACCCCAGTGCCACTCCAGCAGTACTAGCCAGAATATATCAGTCCATCAGTACTCCCGCACAGTGTGCCACAGTACAAGCCCACACTTTGTCAGTCCATCAGAACTACCCCATTGTACGTCATTCCATCACTACTACCGCACCATGTGTCACTCCATCAGTTCTCCCGCTCAGTGCGTCACTCCAGCAGCACTGCCCCACATTGCATCACTCCATCAGTACTACTCAAAAGGTTATTAATACATCAGTACAACCCACAGTTTGTCACTCTATCTGCACTACCCACAATATCCCATTATATCAGCACTACCTCATAATGTGGCACTCTATCAGTTCTTCCCCTCAGTGATTCACTCTATCTTTACATTCTAGTTTGTCATTCCATCAGTACTACCACGTAGTGTGCCACTCCATTTGTTCTCCCTACAGTATCACTCCATCAGTACTACCTCTCACTATGTCACTCCATCAGCACTACCTCACCGTGCGTCATTCCATCAGCGCTACCCCACAGTGTGTCACTCCATCGGTACTACCCACACTGTTTCACCCCATGAGTCGTATCCCACATTTGCCATTATATCAGTACTACCGTACATTGCTTCATTCCATCAGCACTGGCAACACAGTTTGTAACTCCATCACTACTAACACACAATTTGCCACTCCATCAGAACTACCCCACATTATAACACTCCGTCAGTACGACCACACGGCGTTTTACTCCATCAGTTCTCCCGCTCAGTGTGTCACTCGATCAGTACGACCCCAGAGGTTATCACTCCATCGGTGCAACCCGCAGTTTGTCACTCCATCAGTACTACGCCACAGTACTTCATTTATCCCACTCAGTGTGTCGCTCCAACAGTACTACCACCACAGCGTATACCACCATAAGTACTACGCACAAGTCAGTCAAGTCAAGTCAAGTCAAATTTATTTGTCACATACACATACTCGATGTGCAGTGAAATGAAAGTGGCAATGCCTGCGGGTTGTGCACAAAAAGAATTACAGCATATAAATAAAGTTAATAAGTTACTAAACATAGCACAAAAAGTGTCGACAAAAATTTAGTCTCTGGGGTTATAAAAATTGACAGTCCTGATGGCCTGTGGGAAGAAGCTCCGTCTCATCCTCTCCGTTTTCACAGCGTGACAGCGGAGGCGCTTGCCTGATCGTAGCATCTGGAACAGTCCGCTACTGGGGTGGCAGGGGTCCCTCATGATCTTGCTTGCTCTGGATCTGCACCTCCTGATGTATAGGTCCTGCAGGGGGACGAGTGTAGTTCCCATGGTGCGTTCTGCCGAACGCACTACTCTCTGCAGGGCCATCCTGTCCTGGGCAGAGCTGTTCCCAAACCAGACTGTAATGTTGCCGGACAGGATGCTCTCTACAGCCCCAGAGTAGAAGCAATGAAGGATCCTCAGCGACACTCTGAATTTCCTCAGTTGTCTAAGGTGGTAAAGGCGCTGCTTAGCCTTACCCACCAGTGCGGCAATGTGCGTTGCCCACGTCAGATCCTCTGCGATGCGGACTCCCAAGTATTTGAAACTGCTCACCCTATCCACAATAGACCCATTTATCTCGAGTGGCATGTACGTCCTTGGATGTTTAGCCCTTCTGAAGTCCACAATCAGCTCCTTTGTTTTAGTGACATTCAAGAGGAGGCTATTGTCCTGGCACCAGAGTGCCAGATCAGCCACCTCCTCCCGGTAGGCCTTCTCATCGTTGTTGGAGATCCGGCCCACCACCACAGTGTCATCAGCAAACTTGATGATGGAGTTTGAGCTGAACCTGGCCCCACAGTCATGTGTGTACAGGGATTACAGTAGGGGGCTAAGGACGCAGCCCTGGGGGGATCCTATGTTCAGGGTGAGGGAGCTAGATGTGTGTTCCCCCATCCTGACCACTTGGGGCCTGGCAGTGAGAAAGTCCAGGACCCAGGCACACAGAGGGGTGCTAAGCCCCAGTTCCAGCAGCTTCTCAACCAGTCTGCTGGGGACTATTGTGTTGAATGCTGAACTAAAGTCAATGAACAGCATCCTCACATAGCCCCCCTGGCTGTCCAGATGAGAGAGAGCGGTGTGTAGAACCTGGGAGACCGCATCATCCGTGGACCTGTTCGGACGGTATGCGAACTGTAGTGGGTCCATGTTGCGAGGAAGGAGGGCGCAGATGTGCTTCTTAACTAGCCGCTCAAAGCATTTCATGACAACCGAGGTGAGGGCCACCGGTCGGTAGTCATTTAAGCACGCTGGAGAGGCATTCTTTGGCACCGGTACAATGATGGATCTTTTGAAGCATGCAGGGACCACGGACTTTGCCAAGGAGAGGTTGAATATTGTGGTGAGCACTGGAGCAAGCTGTGTAGCACAAGACTTTAGTACTCGCCCAGATATACCATCTGGGCCTCCAGCTTTCCTCGTGTTCACACGCGTCAGAGCCCACCTCACCTCATGCTCGGACACCGAGAATGTGTGCACATCCCCGGCGGTGGATCCCCCTCCAGCCTCGCTAGCCAGCGCCCCTTCGGTGCTGTTTTTTGACGGCGAGCTGGTGGTGTTACCCGTCTCAAACCGTGCGTAAAAAGAGTTCAGGTCATCAGCTAAGGAGGAGCCGGCACTTCCGGTTCAGGGGGTGCTGGACCTGTAGCTAGTTATAGTCCGTAGCCCCTGCCAATGGCGCCTGGTGTCCTGCTGCTCCATCTGTGACTCCATCTTGTCCCGATACCTCTTTTTTGCATCCTTCACTGCCCTTCGCAGTCGGTAGGACTCTCCCTTGTAGTCGTCCATGTTGCCGGATGCCAGGCCGGAGTTGTAAGCAGCGGTGCGAGCATTCAAGGCCACGCGAATAGACCTGTCCACCCAGGGGTTTTGGTTAGGGAAGATACTGACCCTTACCGTGGGGATGATGGTATCGGCTATTGTGGCAATGAAGTCCGTAACCACTTCCGCAAACAGGTTGTCAATCTATCAATACTACGCCACAATGTAGCTCTCCATCGGTACAACCCACAGTGTGTCACTCCATTCGTTCTACGCCACAGTACTACGCCATCAGTACTACACCGAAATATGTCAGTCCATCAGTTCTCCCCCTCAGAATGTCACTCCATTAGTACAACCCACAGTGTGTCACTTCATCAGGTCTACCACGCAGCGTGTTTCTCCATCAGTACAACCCTAGAGCGTGTCATTCCATCAAAATAACCTCACAGTATGTCATTCCATCAATAACACCCAACAGTGTTTCATTCCATCAGTACTACCCTGGAATGTATACCCATTGTATCAGTATCTGATTTGTACTGTATCTGTAACAACCCAAAGTGCGTCACTCCATCAATACTACCAGAGAATGTGTCATTACATCTGCATCACCCCACGGGGCGTCACTCAATCATTACTATCCGATAATGTGTCACTCCATCGGTACTACGCACAGCGAGTCCCCCCCACCATCATTCATATCCCACGGCATGCCATTACATCAGTACTATCGCACCGTGCTTCACTCCATCACTTCTACCACATTTCCTGTTATTCCGTTAGTATTATCCCACAGTTAATACTGATGTCACTTCATCAGTACAACCCACAGGTTGTCACTCTGTCATTATTAGGCCGCAGTGTATCAGCCCATCAGCACAACCCATAGTGTGTCACTCCTTCATTTATCCCACTCAGTGTGTCGCTCCAACAGTACTACCACCACAGCGTATACCTTCATAGGTACTACGCACAGGTTGTCAATCTATCAATACTACGCCACAATGTAGCTCTCCATCAGTACAACCCACAGTGTGTCACTCCATCCGTACTACCTTACAGCGTTACACCATCAGAACTGCCCTACAGTGTGCCACTCCATAAGTGTTACCATAAATTGAGTCACTCCATCAATGCTACCATAAATTTTGTCACTTCTCTGTCACTGATTTAGCATTTACTGATTTACTGATTCACTGATTTATGTCACTGATTTAGCATTCATAGCAAGAGGATTTGAGTATAGGAGCAGGGAGGTTCTGCTGCAGTTGTACAGGGCCTTGGTGAGACCGCACCTGGAGTATTGTGTACAGTTTTGGTCTCCTAATCACAAGAAAGACATTCTAGCCTTAGAGGGAGTACAGAGAAGGTTCACCAGATTGAGCCTTGGGATGGCAGGACTTTCATATGAAGAAAGACTGGATAGACTGGGCTTATACTCGCTGGAATTTAGAAGACTGAGGGGGGATATTATAGAAACATATAAAATTCTTAAGGGGTTGGAGAGGCTGGATGCGGGAAGATTGTTCCCGATGTTGGGGAAGTCCAGAACCAGGGTTCACAGCTTAAGGATAGGGGGAAGTCTTTTAGGGCCGAGATGAGAAAACATTTCTTCACACAGAGAGTGGTGAGTCTGTGGAATTCTCTACCACAGAAGGTAGTTGAGGGAGTTAGATGTGGCCCTTGTGGCTAAAGGGATCAGGGGTTATGGAGAGAAGGCAGGTACAGGTTACTGAGCTGGATGATCAGCCATGATTATATTGAATGGCGGTGCAGGCTCGAAGGGCCGAATGGCCTACTCGTGCACCTATTTTCTATGCTTCTATGTTTCATCTTTTCTACCCCACAGTGTGTCACCCGATCAGTACTACCGCACAGTGTTTCAAGCCATCAATATCAACCCACTGCGTGCCATTCCATCAGCACTACCACAGAGTGTCACTGCACCAGTACTCCCGCGCAGTGTGTCATTCCATTAGCACTCCCCCACAGTGTGTTACTACATTTTTAGTTTCCCACAGTTTGTCATAGCAACAGTACTACCGCACAGTAAGTCAATCCATCAGTACTACCCCTCACTCCGTCATAACTACCGCAGAATGTGGCCTTACATCAAGACCAGGCCACATTGTATCATTCTATCAATAGTAGCCCAATGTCATTCTATTGGTACTACCCCACAGCGTGAAATTAGATCAGTACACCGACACATTGTGCCACTCCATCAGTATTACTCCACAATGTGCCATTCCATCAGTAACAATCCACAGTGTGACACACCCTCAGTAATAATTCACGGTGTCATTCCATCAGTACAACCACATGGTATGTCAGTCCTTTCGTACTATCCGCAGTGTGTCACTCCACCTGAACACCCTCACAGTGTATCACTGCATCTGTACTAATATAAAGTGTGTCACTGCATCAATAATAACGCACAGTTTGTCACTCCACCAATACTACCCCACATTGTGTCACTTCATCAGTACTACTGCACAGCGTTTCAATGCGTCAGTACTCCGCCATATTGTATCACTCCATCAATACTACCTCACGGTATGCCATTACATCAGTACTGCGTCACAGTGTGTCATTCAATCTGTACTAATTCACAACGTAGCATTCCATCCACATTACCCCACCGTCTACCAGTCCATCAGTACTAGCCTACAGTGTGTCACTCCATCGATCCCACCAGAAAATATGTTACTCCATCAGTAATGCCCACAGTGTGTCACACCATCAGTGTTATCCCACAGTGAGTCACTTCAACAGTGCTACCGCACTGTGTGTCATTCCATCACTCCTACCCAATTGTGTGTCAGTACAACTCCACAGTTTGACAGTACAACAGTGCTACCGCAGTGAGACAATCCATCAGAACCCCCGCAGAATGTGTCATTATTTCATTATTACCCCACAGTATCAATACTACACTTTGTGTATCTCAGTATAAGAAAATAACTGCAGATGCTGGTACAAATCGATTTATTCACAAAATGCTGGAGTAACTCAGCAGGTCAGGCAGCATCTCGGGAGAGAAGGAATGGGTGACGTTTCGGGTCGAGACCCTTCTTCAGACTGATGTCGGGGGTGGGACAAAGGAAGGATATAGGTGGAGACAGGAAGATAGAGGGAGCTCTGGGAAGGAGGAGGGGAAGGGAGGGACAGAGGAGCTATCTGAAGTTGGAGAAGTCGACGTTCATACCACCGGGCTGCAAACTGCCCAGGCGAAATATGAGGTGCTGCTCCTCCAATTTCCGGCGGGCCTCACTATGGCACTGGAGGAGGCCCATGACAGAGAGGTCGGACTGGGAATGGGAGGGGGAGTTAAAGTGCTGGGCCACCGGGAGATCAGTTGCGTTAATGCGGACCGAGCGCAGGTGTTCAGCGAAGCGATCGCCGAGCCTGCGCTTGGTTTCGCCGATATAGGTAAGTTGACATCTAGAGCAGCGGATGCAATAGACGAGGTTGGAGGAGGTGCAGGTGAATCTCTGTCTCACCTGGAAAGAATGTTTGGGTCCTTTGATGGAGTTGAGGGGGGAGGTAAAGGGACAGGTGTTGCATCTCCTGCGGTTGCAAGGGAAAGTGCCCGGGGTTAGGGTGGTTTGGGTAGGAAGGGACGAGTGGACCAGGGAGTTGCGGAGTGAACGGGCTCTGCGGAACGCAGAGAGGGGAGGGGATGGGAAGATATGGCCAGTGGTGGGGTCCTGTTGTAGGTGACGGAAATGTTGGTGGATGATATGTTGGATCCGCTGGCTGGTGGGGTGGAAGGTGAGAACGAGGGGGATCCTGTCCTTGTTGCGAGTGGGGGGATGGGGAGCAAGAGCGGAGCTGCGGGATGTAGAAGAGACCCTAGTGAGAGCCTCATCTATAATGGAGGAGGGGAAGCCCCGTTTTCTGAAAAACGAGGACATCTCGGAAGCCCTAGTCTGAAACATCTCATCCCGGGCGCAGCGTCTGGAACAGGGATTGTTCGACGTACCCGACAAAGAGGCAGGCGTAGCTAGGGCCAATGCGAGCGCCCATAGCTACGCCTCTGGTTTGGAGGAAGTGGGAGGAGTCAAAGGAGAAGTTGTTGAGGGTAAGAACCAGCTCTGCTAGGCGGAGGAGAGTGTTGGTCGATGGGGATTGGCTGGTTGTACGGTCGAGGAAGAAACGGAGGGCTTCGAGACCATCCTTGTGGGGGATGGAAGTGTAGAGTGACTGGACATCCATGGTGAAAATGAGGGAGTGGGGGCCAGGGAACCGGAAGTTATCCAGGAGATGGAGAGCGTGTGAGGTGTCTTGGACGTAGGTGGGGAGGGATTTGACCAGGGGGGATAGGATAGAGTCGAGGTAGGTAGAGATAAGTTCGGTGGGGCATGAGCAGGCAGAGACAATGGGTCTTCCGGGACAATTGTGTTTGTGGATTTTGGGTAGGAGGTAGAATCGGGCCGTGCGGGGCTGGGGAACTATGAGATTGGAGGCACTGAGGGGTAGTTCGCCGGAGTTGGTGAGGTCGGTGATGGTGCTGCTGATGAAGGTCTGGTGTTTATCGATGGGGTCATGGTCCAGGGATAGGTACGAAGAGGTGTCTGATAGTTGTCGTCTGGCCTCGGTGCGGTAGAGGTCAGCACGCCAGACTACCACAGCCCCTCCCTTGTCAGCGGGTTTAATTATTAAGTCCGGGTTGTTGCGGAGTGAGTTGAGGGCTGCACGTTCAGGAGGGGAGAGGTTGGAGTTAGTCAGGGGAGTGGAAAATTTGAGGCGGCCGATGTCACGCCGGCAGTTTGAAATAAAAAGTTCTAGTGGGGGTAGTAGGCCATACTGGGGGGTAAAAGTGGAGGGGGTCCGTTGGAGACGGGAGAAGGGGTCATCAGTGCGGGGTCGGGGCTCCTTGCCATGGTAAAAGTCTCGGAGGCGGAGGCGGCGGAAGAAGAGCTCCACGTCATGGCGGACGCGGAACTCGTTGATGTGGGGGCGGAGGGGAACAAAGGTAAGGCCTCTGCTGAGGACTGACCGTTCGGTGTCTGAAAGGGGGAGGTCAGGGGGGATGGTGAACACCCGGCAATGGTGGGGGTTGGGGTCGGATGGAGGCAGGGGGCAGGTGGAGGGGATGTATGGTGGGGGGGTGGTGGGTTAGCTGGGCAGAGCCATGAGGACCGATGTGGGGAGTACTGGGGGTCGCCTGGCTGGAGGGGGAAGGGGGAGACCCAGTGGAACCCCTGCTACAGTTACCTGTAGAAGAGGGTGGGCAGTAGGACCCAGCAGTGCTGAGGGGCTCTGCCTGGTGGGGGCTGTGGGCCCAGCGCGGTGTGTGTGGGCCAGGTGGAGCTGCAGCCTGTTGTTGGTCCCGGGGGCCGGGTACAGCGACGGCTGTGACCTGTTGCTGGGCGGTGGAGCGATCTGTACTACACACAGCATGTCATAACATCAGGGCTACCCCAAAGTGTGTCACTACATAAGTATTTGCCCACAGTTTTGCACTCCACCAGTACGACCACAAAGTGTGTCGCTCCATCAGTGCAGAGCGAGGGAAATGCGGGAATTTGCACGTTAGCTCCCAACATTGGATAATTCAATGTTCATACCATTAGGTTGCAAGGTACCAATGCGGAACTGGAAGTGGCGTTATTTCAGTTTGCATGTAGCCTCACTCTTGTAATGGTGGAAGCCCGGGACAGAAAGGTCAGTGTGGGAAGGCGAGTTACAATGGTTAACAACTGGGGGATCCGGCAGGCCTTGGCGGAACACATTCTGCGGGGGTTCTGATGGATGGTAAGTGTTCGACAAAGCGGTCGCCGAGTTTCCATTTCACCACGCCGATGTAAAGGAGGACATATGTTGAACCCCACATGCAGTAGATGGGATTAGTGGAGGGCCAGGCGAACCTCTGTCTCTCCTGGAAGGGCTGCTGGAATGTGAGGGAAGGGGTATAGGGCCAGCTGTTACATCCCATGGTGGCTAACCGCTTTATCCGCACTTCCCAAGAAAGGCGTTGGAGAGAGAAGTGAGGGCGAGCAGGAGGAGAGTTGGAGAGAAGAGAGAGACAGATAGGTAGCACAAAGATGAAAGGGAGGGATAGCCGAGAAGAAAGGGAAGAGATGAAGGGAGAGTGACCTATCAAAGGGAGAGTTGGAAAATGAAGAGAGTGGTAGTTCAGAGCGAATGGGTTAGCAAATCGTAGAGAGAGAATGGTCAGAGAGATATAGAGAAACGGAGAGATGCAGTGGAAGTGCGAGGGGAGGGAGGGGTAAGGGGAGAGAGGTTGACAGATGGCGGCGCGGCTAGGGAGAATAGGGAGTGTAGGGGAGAGAGTAGCAGTTCAGAGAGAGGACAGAAGTAAGGATGGAGGGAGAGAGAAAGGGAGGAGGAAGCTGTGCTGCATTATTCGTCGTTTTTGTCTCCGTTTAAGACAATTCTGATGCAACAATGTTTCTGTTCTCTGTGTGTCGAGATTCTTTGCGTCGTTCCTCCTTAGAGGTGATGAACCTAGAGAATGTTGTTGTCCAGGGCAAAAAACGATCTATTCCAGGCAAGCAAGGAGTGAATCGTTACCGCTTACGCTGGGAGTGTGGGGTTGAGGTTACAGTGAGTTAAGCGGCATTATCAAATATTAACACATATTATAGAAACATAGAAAATAGGTGCAGGAGGAGCCCATTCGACCCTTCGAACCAGCACCGCCATTCATTGGGATCGTGGCTGATCGTCCCTAATCAATAATTCGTGCCTGCCTTCTCCCCATATCCCTTGATTCCACTAGCCGCTAGAGCTCTATCTAACTTTTCCTTAAATCCATCCAGTGACTTAGCTTCCATTCCCCTCTGTGGCAGAGAATTCCACCAATTCACATTTCTCTGGGTGAAAACGGTTTTTTCTCACCTCAGTTTTAAATGGCCTCCCCTTTAATCTAAGACTGTGGCGCCTGGTTCTGGACTCGCCCAACATTGGGAACATTTTTCCTGCATCAAGGAAAACTAGTGCTGCACGGTGGCGCAGCGGTAGAGTTGCTGCCTTACAGCGAATGCAGCGCCGGAGAGTCAGATTCGATCCTGACTCCGGGCGCCGTCTGTACGGAGTTTGTACGTTCTCCCCTTGACCTGCGTGGGTTTTCTAAATCTAAAGCTTGTCCAGTCCTTTTATAGTTTTATATGTTTTTATAAGATCCCCTCTCATCCTTCTAACCTCCAGTGAATACAAGCCTAGTCTTTTCAATCTTTCCTCATATGTCAGTCCCGCCATCCCAGGGATCAATCTGGTGAACCTGCGCTGCACTGCCTCAATTATAAGGATTCCTTCTTCAAATTAGGAGACCAAAGCTGTTCAAAATACTCGAGATGTGGTCTTACCAGGGCTCCAGACAACTGCAGAAGAAACTCCTATACTATATTGAGTGGTGAAACATGGTGGGGGGGGCATTTCATTCCGAGGCGATCTGGCCAACTAATTCCTCAACCTGTGGACAAAGGTCGCCCAGTCCACCTTCAAACTGGGCACCAGAAGCGCTGAGAGGGTTCCCGTGGCCATCGAGCTGGTGCTCAGAGAACAACCTGTCCCTAAACACATCAAAAACAATGGAGCCAATTATCAACTTTAGAAGGTCACAGAATGCGGAATACGCTCCAGTCCTCATCAACGGGGACGAAGTGGTGAGAGTGTCCAGCATCTGGTTTCTGGGCATATACATTTCAGAGGACCTCACATGGTCCACCAACGCCGCTGCGCTAGTTAAGAAAGGACAGTAACGGCTGTTTTTCCTGAGAACACTAAAAAAGTCCGGTCTGCTACAATAGCTACTGATGACCTTCTACCGCTGCACCACAAAGATCATACTGACATACGGCATCTATGTGTGGTATCTTATCTGAAAGGCAGCGGACAGTAAAGCTCTTGGGCGGATCGTCTGCAGAGCGAAGAGGATCATTGGGACACAGCTGCCAGCCCCGGAGAACATCTACAACGCACGCTGCCTCAGGAACACCACCAGCATCTACAAGGACTCCACACACCCATGCCACCGTCTGTTTGAACTACTTCCATCTGGCAGACGTTACAAGGCCTTCTACGCCCGCACATCCAGACTATGGAACAGCTTTATCCCTAGTGCTATAGCTGCTCTGAGTCGGTCCTGCTGAGAGCCCGCCATGGTCTGTCTCTGCCCCCATGGTCATCTTGCACAACTGACTACCTGCATGAAACTTTTTTTGCACATTAACTTGTTTGCACATTTTGTTTCTACCTCCCCCCATTTTGTTGTTTTCATTTTCGCCGTGATTTATTTATATATTTGATAGCATCGATATGGAAGTTACATTCTCAATCTCGTTGTACTAGTACAATGACAATAAAAGATAATGTATTGTAATGCATTGTATTGTATTGTGTTGTATTGTAAGAGAATGGACCTATAAAGAGAGAGGAAGGAATATCGATCGGATAGAGGGGTGGAATAGATGGGGGTCCAGGTGAGGCACGAGGAAGATCGAAGGGAAAGCGGGAGTTTGCATGCTAACTACCTACCATTGGATAATTCAACGTTCAGCCCATTAGATTGTAAGGGACCAAAGCAGAATGTGAAATGACGTTTTTTCAGTTTGCATGTAGCCTCACTCTGGCAATGGAGGAGTCCCAGGACAGAACGGTCAGTGTGGGAAGTGTAGTTACAATGGTTATCAACGGGGAGATCCGACTAGCCTTGGCGGAACGTGGGTAAATGTTCGCCGCCGGTCGCCGAGTCTCCACTTGGCCTCGCCGATGTAAAGGACGCCTTATCTGCAACACCGGATGCAGTATATGAGATTAGAGGAGGTGCACGTGAACATCTGTCTCACCTGGATGGGCTGCGGGAATGGCAGGGAAGGGCTTTTGGGACAGCTATTACATCCCTTGGTGGCTATCCGGTTTAACCGCACTTCCCAAGAAAGGCGTTGGAGAGGGAAGTGAGGGAGAGCATGAGGAGGGTTAGG
Source organism: Rhinoraja longicauda (assembly GCF_053455715.1). Taxonomy (NCBI): domain Eukaryota; kingdom Metazoa; phylum Chordata; class Chondrichthyes; order Rajiformes; family Arhynchobatidae; genus Rhinoraja; species Rhinoraja longicauda. The sequence goes on along the minus strand of NC_135991.1, from coordinate 12,372,722 downwards.
GAAAAGAGAGAGAGAGATCGGAAGTACAAGATGAAAGAGAGAGATAAAGAAGGAAAATGGGTAGAGATTGAGGGAGACTGAACTATCAAAGGTAGATAGAGAGAGGAGAATTCAGAGCGAGTGGGTGGGAAAATGGGGAGAGGGAAGGGTGAGAGAAATACAGAGAAACAGAAGGCGATGCATTGAGTGAGAGCGGAGGGAGGGTAAGGATGGAGATCTTGACAGTGAGAGGGCGGCGCAGAGTGGGAGAATAGAGAGCGTAAGATAGAGAGTCACAGATCAAATAGAAGGCAACAGTAACGATGGAGGGAGAGAGAAATGGAGGAGGGAGATTTGCGACATAATTCGCTGTTTTCTCTGCGTTTAGAACAATTCTGAGGCGGCTATGTTTCTGCTCTCGGATTGTCGTGAGTCTTCGGGTCTTTCCTTCTGAGAAGCGATGAAGGCAGTGAATGTTATTATCCCAGAGAAACGTCAGATCCATTCCAGACAAGCAAGGAGTGAATAGTTGCCTGCTCAGCCGGGACTGTGGTGTTGAGGTTCCAGTAGGTGAGCCGCGATCATATTGGAAAAATAGAAACAGAGAAAATAGGGGCAGGATGAGGCCATTCGGCCCTTCGATCCAGCAGCGCCATTCATTGTGATCATGGCTGATCATCCACAATCAGTAACCCGTGCTGCCTTCTCCACATATCCTTTGATTCCACTAGTTCCTAGAGCTCTATCTAACTGTCTCTTAAATCCATCCAGTGATTTGGCCTCCACTGCCCTCTGTGGCAGAGAATTCCACACATTTTAGAACTGTGGCCCCTGGTTCTGGACTCCACCAAGATTGGACACATTTGTCCTGCATCTAGCTTGTCCAATCATTTAAAAAAATTATATGTTTCTATAAGATCCCCTCTCATCCTTCTAAACTCCAGTGAATATAAGCCTTGTCTTTTCAATCTTTCCTCGTATGGCAGTCCCGCCATCCCTGAGACCAATCTCGTGAACCTGCCTCAATTATAAGTATATTGAGTGGTGAAAATGAGTGGAGGGGCATTTTAGTCTGAGGTGACCTGTTGAACTATTTCTTCAACCCTTGAAAATGGGCAGCAGAAGCCTTGAGAGACCGTCCCTGCAATTTGGGATTGCGTTGCTGAGTGACGCGGATTGAAGGAAATCAGATAAACAACATGAATTGGAGAGTTGTATCTGACAGAATATGAAACAATATCCCCTTTGCTGGAACAATGCCGCTCCCAATCTCCATCCCACCGTATCGCCACATTGCCGAGTCTCAATCAATTCCCTAAATAAATCATAACCTGCCACAGCGGGGATTTAACTTGGCTGATGTCATGTGTTTACGAGTATTTTCAAAATCTTTATTTTTAAACTCTGTTGAAACTTCACTGTCCTGGTGGAGACGGAAAATGGTATAAAATCTCCGGGAATGCTCTGCCCCAGCATTTCAGTCCGCGAGATTACCGGTAGCTCACGGGGATACGTCGCTAGGAAGGGAAAATGGGAGAATTGTGGGACAGTTTTGCCAGTGTGTCGAAAATCATGTACGTAATCATTGCTGTCGTTGGAGTTCTTGGTAAGTGAGCAGAACAATTCAAGTTTTATAACCCCGTGCTTTAACCGGGTTTGACCTGATTCTGATCATGTTACAAGATTCCCAATGGTGATCATTGTGCAAGAATGTGTGAAATATCTCAATACTCTCAGGGAAATACCTTTGAATTAATGCTGTGATTTTTCTTATTTTCAGACAGCTGAAACTAACCCTCGTTTTCTCCAAATTGCCGACACCCACTAGAATGATGTTCTTGCCTTCAGTTGGACCTTGCCCAGAGTTGTCCCAGTGCTCGGGTTGGGCAGCTCTCCGGGACGGTGTGACTGGGACGGGTTTACATTGTGTAGTTCACTGGGTCTGAATTATTGATCAGTGTGTCTGTCGCAGTCGTATTCCAGTCCCGGGTAACGTGTTCCGTAATGTCCTGTGTCCGTTCCCTTCTCTTTCCGCAGTGAATTTACTGGCGATTGTGATCCTGTCCCGGGGAAAGTGCGGCCTCTCCACCTGCACCACTCGCTACCTGGTCGCCATGGCAGCAGCTGATCTACTGGTCATTATCACCGAGGTCATTTTGAATCAGATCCGATATCTTTACTTTCAATGGAGTTTCCTAACCATGTATCATGTGTGCAGAGCTAACCTTACACTGATGTCTGCAGCCACAGACTGTTCTGTCTGGTTCACCGTCACTTTCACCTTTGATCGGTTTGTCGCCATTTGTTGCCAGAAGCTGAAAACAAAATATTGCACCGGGAAAACTGCGGCTGCGGTTCTCGCAACAGCCGGCGTTCTGCTCTGTCTGCAAAACATTCCCCGCTATTTCATAAATAAACCCGGGGCAATCATCGACGATGTCCCCTGGGGCTGTGCCGCGGTGGACGAATTTTACACTGACCCCGGGTGGGTGGCATTTGACTGGATTGACACGGTTTTAACTCCGTTCCTCCCTTTCGCTGTAATCTTGCTGCTGAACGCTCTGACAGTCCGGCACATTTTAGTGGCCAGTCGGGTCCGTCAGGGGCTGAGGGGTCAGAGCAAGGGGGAGAACCGCAGTGACCCGGAGATGGAGAGCAGGAGGAGGTCTGTGGTTTTACTCTTCGCTATCTCCGGCAGCTTCATCCTCCTGTGGCTAACGTTTGTCGTAAACTTCGTCTATTATCATATCAAAGGGCTTGTAAATAATTGGAATGATGCTGAATGGGTTTTTGCCAACGCAGGGGCTTTGCTGAGGAATCTGAGCTGCTGCACGAACACATTTATTTACGCGGCGACCCAGTCCCAGTTCAGGGAGCAGGTGAAGAGCGCAGTGAAATATCCACTCACCGCAGTGCTTCGGCTGATCAATAAACCCGCGCCCTGAGCGCATCCCAGAGGCGGCCGCAGTCTCTCCACTCCGGGTACCGTCCCCTCTCATTCACCGCCGCATCTTCCAGCTGTCAGTCCCGGGCGGATGATCCCATCGCCGGCCCCGCTCCGGGACCCCCAGCCCGTCACATTCACCCAATCGCCCCTCCGCGGTGGGGATCGGTCTGGGGTAAACTCCACCCTGGGACCAATCATCTCCCTCCGCAGTGGGGACCTGTCGGGTGTAATCACCGCCCTGGGACCAATCATCTCCGTTCGCAGTGGGGACCGGCTGGGGTTAGGTCCACCCTGGGACCAATCGTCCCGTCTCCCTCTGCAGTGGCGACCGGTCTGGGGTAAACACCGCCCTGGGTCCAATCATCTCCCACCAATGTGGGGACCGGTATAAGGTAAACTCCAACCTGGGACGAATCGTCCCACCTCCCTCCGCAGTGGGGACTAGTCTGGGGTAAATTCCACCCTGGGACCAATTGTCCCGTCTCTCTACGCGGTTCAGATCTGTATGTTGAAAGTGTTCCCTTTGGTATCATCCCCAGAATGATTGTCCAATCTCCCACTGGTGACTGGTCCGCCTGGTGTGCCCTTCCCTCAGGGTCCACTGTCACATCTACTGGAGTCACAGAGTCATGGAGTCATGCAACACGGAAACATATTTCGCCCAAATCGTCCACTCCAATGCAAAATGCCCCTTCTATCCCAGTCCTAACTGCCCGTGTTTGGCCCATATCCCTCTCAACATGTCCCATCCATGTACATGTCTAAATGTTCCTTAAACGCTGCAACTGTACATGCATCTGGCAGCTCGTTCTCTACATAACCTCCACCCTATGGATACGAGGAAATGGTGTGCCATACTTGTACCCACTATCTGACTTTACTCAGATAGGCAAAGACACAAAGTAAACCAACTCGGAGCTCAGTGGCGTGTGCATCTAACATGTAGATTTATTAAAGGTCATCGACGCACAACGAGAAACACTCTGAGGAGAACACCTCTCTCTCTCTCTCTCTCTCTCTCTCTCTCTCTCTCTCTCTCTCTCTCTCTCTCTCTCTCTCTCTCTCTCTCTCGCTCTCGCTCTCTCTCTCTCTCTCTCTCTCTCTCTCTCTCTCTCTCTCCCTCCCTCTCTCTCTCTCTCTCTCTCTCTCCCTCTCTCTCTCTCTCTCTCTCTCTCTCTCTCTCTCTCTCGCTCTCTCTCTCTCTCTCTCTCTCTCTCTCTCTCTCGCTCTCTCTCTCTCTCTCTCTCTCTCTCTCTCTCTCTCTCTCTCTCTCTCGCTCTCTCTCTCTCTCTCTCTCTCTCTCTCTCTCTCTCTCTCTCTCTCTCTCTCTCCCTCTCTCATTCATTCATTCATTCATTCATTCATTCATTCATTCATTCATTCATTCATTCATTCATTCATTCATTCGACTAAATAAACTGAAGTAATGTAAATAAAAAACTAAATTTTAGAAGATTCGTCAAGCATGCTTTCCCATTCGTCAAGCATGCTGACTCGGAACGATCCTGTTACTGATATCCAAATGTTCCGCAATTTATTTTTTTGTAATTGACCCCAACATCTTCCCCACCACTGGTCAGTATAACTGTTCTATAATTTCCTGGGAGGTTCTGCTGCAGTTGTACAGGGCCTTGGTGAGGCCGCACCTGGAGTATTGTGTACAGTTTTTGTCTCCTAATCTGAGGAAAGACATTCTAGCCTCAGAGGGAGCACAGAGAAGGGTCACCAGATTGATTACTGGGATGGCAGGATTTTCATATGAAGAAAAACTGGATAGACTAGGCTTATACTCGCTGGAATTTAGAAGACTGAGGGGGGATCTTATAGAAACATATACAATTCTTAAGGGGTTGGACAGGCTAGATGCGGGAAGATTGTTCCCGATGTTGGGGAAGTTCAGAACCAGGGGTCACAGCTTAAGGATAAGGGGGAAGTCTTTTAGGACCGAGATGAGAAAACATTTCGTCACACAGAGAGGGGTGAGTCTGTGGAATTCTCTGCCACAGAAGGTAGTTGAGGCCAGTTCATTGGCTATATTTAAGAGGGAGTTAGATGTGGCCCTTGTGGCTAAAGGGATCAGGGTGTATGGAGAGAAGGCAGGTACAGGTTACTGAGCTGGATGATCATATTGAATGGCGGTGCAGGCTCGAAGGGCCGAATGGCCTACTCCTGAACCCATTTTCTATGTTTCTATGTTTTCCATTTTCTCTCTCCCTCCTTTCTTAAAAAGTGGGATAACATTAGCTGCCGTCCAATCCACGGGAACTTCTCCTGAATCTATCGAACATTGGAAAATGATCACCAATTCGTCCACAATTTCTAGAGCCACTTCCTTAAGTACCCTGTGATGTAGACCATCAGGCCCTGGGGATTTATCAGCCTTCAGTCCCGTCAGTCCTCCCAACACCATTTCCTGCCTAATGTGAATTTCCTTCAGTTCGTCCGTCCACTAGTACATCTGGGATATTGATTGTGTCTTCCTTAGTAAAGACAGATCCAATGTACCTGGTCAGCTCGTCTGCCATTTCCTTGTTTCCTTAATAAATTCGCCTGCTTCTGTCTTCAAGGCACCCACGTTTATCTTAACAGTTTTTTTGACTCTTGACATACCTAAATAAGCTTTTACTATACACATTTATATTCTTGGATATTAGGTTACCGCTAAACTTTAGCCTTGAAATCAGAGGAATTAAACATCAGCAGGTGTCCACATTGCTCAAAGATGCAAAAAACATAAAATAATTGCCTGTCATATACATTGGTCATTTTTATAATAGTCCTTGATCATTGAAGTGTTTATTTCAGTGTCTACGAGTGCCAGGTTTGCACTGCACGACGGGAGATTTGCTCGCTTGAACTACTTGATAAATAAGCACACAAATAAAGTCTGCGTGTGTGGCAGCTTTCTCTGTACCGCTGTGTGGACAGCCCAGACGGATGATTTGGTCATTTACTCTCAGACCGACATTGTTGTCTGGCCTGTTGGTTTGAATTCACATCTACCTGTCGACTGGTCTGAAGTAGTTCACTACAAAATAAACTGCAGATTGAACAGAGCCACATGTAATGTTCACCGCCTGGAATTAATATTCCCACTGGGCGAAGGGAAGAGCACAGTTACTCAACTCTCCCTTTCTCAGATCTGAAGATGCATTTTAATCTTCAGCGTTGTGTGTTATTCTTTCAAATGTATGCTGGAGAGAGTTAATTAGCATTTCGAACCTGTGTTAATTAAGAAGAAAATAACAAGTGAATGCATCTTCAGCTGCCGTGTTTACCAGCGTGGATAGAGCAGCAAAATGGAGTTAGTGCTCATTAAAGTTTAGATTAATTATGGATATTGAACTTGAGTTAACCCTTTAGAGTCGAACATTTGAATTAAAAAGAAGGGATTCTTTGAGAGGATCTGGGGAAAATGGATCGTTTATTTGAGCCATGACACCAACTGGATAAATGCCGAGCTAGATATTGGAAGATTGTGTTATATAGAACTAGATGGTATGTTTGTAAGAATATTGAAATATCTCTAGATAACCAACCATTGTTACTTTTTAAATATTTTATTTGGTAAGTGTACCACACTGTCTTATGCATATGTATTTATTTATTTATTTATCACCTTTATTTATTTATTTATTTTTGATGTTTTTCGTATTTTATTTTATTTATGTCGATAATGTACTGTTTTGTATATATCTCTGTGAAAAATCAATAAAATCTGAAGAGAAAAAAAGAAAGGATCCTTTATTTTACATCGTATCAAATGTAAAACATCGGGGCCAGATTTAACTTGATCATGTCACTGCTTATCCAAACCCTTCACTGGCCACACTGATAATGTCACTGCTTATCCAGACCCATCACTGACCACACTGATAATGTCACTGCTTATCCAGTGGGGGAGAGGAGAGGAGGAGAGTGGAGGGGGAGTGGGGGAGGAGAGGGTGCTAAACCAATGCAGGAGATATTTGGGCCCAACGGGTCCACTTGGTCCAGCATGACAATAAAATTTGTCTTGGCATTTGACATTGGAATTGGTGAATAAGTCAGCTCCTGGCTCGCAGGCTCACAACGGTCCTTTGCCTCTTACAGCGCTTGTATTGGAAGCACCGACTGCGCATGGTGCGGCTAACGGGTTTCGTGGTTCCCCAATCACCGGAACCGACCGAAAGATGGACAGTCAGGTATAAACTATCTACTCTTTGACACGCTGGGCTCTCAGGATACGCTGACGTAACAGAGTTATCCGGTAAATGACCGACAGTTCAATAACTCCCAGTCATACAGCAGGGATGCCAGGAACGAATCACTCGGTCCAGACTGTCCGAGAATGGACTGACTGCGGCCGATCACTCTCTCGGTGGTGGCTGGGCTCTCAGGACCATCCATTCGCTTTCTTCCAGGATTGTCGACGATGGACCGAGCACTCGGGTCCATATCTCAACGTCACTCTTTTCAAACACGAACCAAAACGATGAAACCCAGAGATGAGGTAAGAGTGTCTGCGACATCGGAACTGGTTAAGACCCAGTAGATTAGTCTGGTAATACCGAAAGTAATGGAGATCGAGGCCATATTAGGGTTGTGGTTGGTTACAAATGGCATACAGAAAGACGGCGGAGTTGTCAAAGATCAACGTCACAGCTTAGTAAAAACAAAATACATGTGTACTTACAGCACCATCTCGGTTAAATTCAGACATGGGCTGATGGATGACAAGAGACATTGGGGGAATGAAATGCCCGCAAACGACCATCTTTCATATCATGCCAACATATCCCATGCATTCAATAACATTCTCACATCCTCGACCCCGCCATCAATAAAAACTAAAAGTGCACGGGGTTACACAGTGTCTCGGGTAACATTTGTGAAGGAAATGGGCAGACAATGGTTCGGCCCTGGACCTTCCTGCTCTCTTCTGCATTATTCTCAGGTGGGTTCCAGTCCGAACCGTCGCTTGTTAATTTCCTCCGCAGATCTCACTTGGCGCGCTGACATCCTCCAGCGCTTTGTACGTTGTTCAAGATTCCAGTATCTGCAGACCTGGTGTCCCCTCAATCAATACCAAAGATACTAAAGGAACAAGATAGACTACTCGACCCTAAAAACCAGAGTACATCAAGGCGCCATTTAGTAGGCAGAAGCTTGCAAAAACATGTAAAAAAGAAAAATAACAAAAATCTGTGAATTGGTAGATGAGATATATTCTGCATTTTAATGGTATAATCACACATACTGTTCCCCCAAAACACTGATGGCACTGCGAGAGGCATAAAGGACTGCGGGTTTTGCCCACTGACATGGCTCCTTTGCCTTCTACACTTCAGTATAGGTGATTTCAACAGAGTGGTCCATCTTGTTCCTCTAGTTCAATTGATCAATATCTTGTGCGGTACCACTGACCCGAAGCTCGGCGGAACAGTCAGGTAATGTCATACCTTGGCTTGGTGAAAGTGGAAAGACAGTGGCAGTTGAAGATAGATGCTCAGATTGACGTCCTTTTAAATTAAATTAAATAAAATATTTATTCGTCATATGTAGGTTGGCACAGGGTCAACGGTACAATGAAATGTATTTGACAAGACAACGGGTCATCTCAGCAGTAATATTCCAAGGATATTTTTTAATTAAGATTTAAAAATGACATTAGTAAGGTAAAAAGACAATATTAAAATAATCAGCATATATGATGTGAAATGTGTTTATGAGTTCACAAACCTGATGACCTGATGGTAGAAACCGTTGTTAAGTCTGGTGGTACGCGCAGCCATACTCGTGTATCGTCTGCCTGACGGTAACGAGGAGAACAGCCTGTGGTCCTTGATGATGCTGTGTGCCTTCCGCAGGCACCGCCGGTAGAAAATGTCCTGAATGGCCGGGAGACAGTTGCCAGTGATGTGCTGTGCCGTCTTCACCACTCTCTGTAGTGATTTGTGGCTGTGGGCAGAACAGTTCCCGTACCAGACTGTAATGCAGCCCGTCAGCAGGCACTCGATGGTGCATCTGTAGAAGTTTGTGGGGATGCTGGCGTTCATGCCAAACTTCCTCAGTCTTCTCCGGCAAAAGAGCCGCTGGCGGGCCAAGTGCACAACGGGGATTGATGGTGGGCCCACTGTCGTTTTTCATCTATGTTAAAGATTTAGCTAACAATACTTTTAAAATGGCTAGCACGTTTGCTGACGATGCTAGATCGCTAGTGTAGGTGACAGTGAAGGGGCTTATCGAAGATCACATCAGGTTCAAGATGAACAGGAGAAATGGGACCAGGAATGCCTGAAAGTGCGATGTGTATATTTGGTAAACTACTGGGTGGCAATTATTGAAGCAAGTCATCTAATCTTTTGGGAACTGGAAAGATGGACATTTTCTTGAAGAAGGTGGGGACTGCAGATGGCGATATTCAGTGGCAAGAGGTTGGAGACCTCGGCGAATAGCGTGGCCCATTGATTGGCGCACGATTTAAAAACTCGGCCAGGGACTACATTTGGACGATTGACGGAAATTTACCGGCTGGTTCCGAGAATTTACCTGAGTCAAATATGTCATAATGCTGAAAAATGTAGAGAAGATATACGAGGATGTTATCGGGTCTAGAGGGCCTGGGCTACAGGGATAGGTTGGGCAGGTTAGGTCTTTATTCATTGGAGCGCAAAATACTTCAGGCTGAACATAGAGGTTCATAAAATTATGAAGTGGATATATACAGTGTGTGCATAGTATATTAAGCAGGGTAGGGACTTAATTACTGGAGATGTTAGGATCAAGGTGAGAGTGAATAATGATGTCACGGCCACAGATGATCGTGGTTACATAGAACGAGTTCTCCAGGAAACTGTTGAGTTAGTTGCAATAAGGCAATTTAAAGGCCACTTGGTCAGGTAGGCGGGTAGGAAAACATTTGAGCTTTGGAGCTAAACGCGGGCAAATTGGAGTAGCCTAGACATGGCACCTTGCCCGATATGGAGGAGTTGGACTGGAGAGAATGCTTTCGAGCTGAATGACTCTATGACTCCATGATCTCTGCCGCCAGTATGTATTTGAAAGACCAACTGGTGATGGGGGAACGCGTCTTGGCGAAACTTTATTGGCTTGTTCAAAGCAGTTTATCCGGTAGAGTTGCAACGACCAGCTTCTAAACTGTGATGGTATTCAAGCCCTGCCGCAGCTGTCTGGCATTCGCTCTATTAAAACCAGCCTCAAGCGTTATATCGAATTCTCTTTTGGTATCCCTGTCAGCATTGCGGATAACACATGTCCTTCGTGTATAGTTCAGGGTCATCTTGCAAAAAAACCTCTTACCTGGATACACTGACCCCGGAGACGGGAGTCTGGAGCATCAGGCGGTGGGGTGACAAGTTTGATGCACTCACCTCCCCTCCATCCCGTCTCCCCGCCCGTCCCGTCCCCAGGAGGGTGGGAGTTTATCACAGTTACGAGTCCGGGACAGTTTCATTTTACGACGCGGACACCAAGTCCCATCTGCACACCTTCATTGGGAATAAATTCACGGAGAAACTTTATCCTTTCTTCGCGACTTGGGATGAAGACCACTGGATGAGAATCTGCTCCGGTTCCGCTCTGGTTGTGTAAAAGGGTCGGGTCCTGAGACCGGCGTCAGGAGCGGAGCTCAGGGGCTGTGGGGCAGAAACCCGGTGGACAACAGCTCGGCGCTGAACGGCTCCCATTTAATCCCCAAACTGCAACAGGACCTCCCAACTTCCATCCTCAATACTCTGACTGATGAAGGCCAATGTGCCACAAGCCTTTTTGACCGCCTTATCCACCTGCGACTCGACCTTCAAGGAACCATGCCCCTGAACTCCTAGATCCCTCTGCTCTACAACACTCCCCAGAGGACTACCGTTCACTTTGTGGGTCCTGCCCTTGTTCGACGTCACAAAATGCAAACACCTCATTACAACATCGCAGGCTCCAGTCTGCGACCCGCTGGCGCGCACATCACCCGCTATGGCTCCGCTCACGTTTGTAACTCTACACCTTTAACTTGACGTTTAATAAAGTCTTTAAAAAATAACCCATGTTTGAGTTCTCTCCACGTCTCCACGTCGCGGTACAGAGATCTATTCAAACAGCAGACACAAGGATCCGTGGATACTGGTTTTACAAAAGAAAAAAGACACACAGAGAGCTGGAGTAACTCAGCGGGTCAGGCAGCATCTGTGGAGAACATGGATAGGTGACGTTTCACAGAGTGCTGGAGTAACTCATCGGGCCAGGCAGCATCTGTGCAGAACATAGTTTTCCATGTTCTCCGGAGTTGGTGCCTGAGCTGCTGAGTTACTCCAGCAGTTTGTGTCCTTGTGTCTTTCGTTTATAGTATTTGGTTGTAGAGACACAACATAGAAACAGGCCCTTCGGCCCACCGTGTCCGTGCCGATCAGCGGTCACCCGTACAATCATTCTATCCTACGTACTAGGGACAATTTGCAATTTTACCGAAACAAATTAACCTACAAACCTGCAGGGTGGAAACCGGAGCACCCGGAGAAAACCCACTCGGTCACAGGTACATACTCCGTACTGACAGCACCCGCAGTCAGGATTGAACTTTGGCGCTGTGAGGCAGCAAACCTACCCGCTGCGCCGCTGTGCCGACCCTGGCTTAGGTTTGGAGATACAACATGGAAACATGCCCTTCGGCCCATCGCGTCCACGTCGAACATCGATCGCCCGTTCACACACTCGTTCTCTGATATCCTACACTCTTATCCTCTCCTAATAGGGGGGGCATTTACAGAGGGCTGATTAATCCACACGACTCTGGAGTGTGTGTGTATGGGGGGGAGCATCCGGAGAAACCCCACACGGTCACAGGGAGAACGTACAAAGCTCTGTACAGACAGCACCCGAGGTCAGGATCGGTCGTGGGTGTCTGGCGCTGGCTGTGAGGATTTGATTACTTTTCGAAGGATTTGTTTGGCGAGGACGAACGAAAGCAGTCAGAATTTGCAGTTCGGAGTCCTGTCGGACTACTGAGACTTTCCTTGTTGAAAGAGTCCTCTAATTAGGGAGGATTTGTTCGTGTTTCTGAAAGTCATTGGAGCGGCAGTGGCTGGCAGAAGGCCAAGTTGCACTTGAACTGGTGGGAGCTGAGTCTGGAGCGGTGTTTGTTGTCTGTAGCATCGGAAAGCTCCCTCCCACACCGACTTTGCCCGGTCCAGGTGTGCCGGGTAAGTACCGCAACAGTGCTTTGGATTTTCGTTGAAGCCTCCGGAAGCTCCATTTTCTACGACGGGAGGATTGGCACGGACTTCTCCCTATCTTATCAGGAGGAGACTGCTTCTGTTGCTTTGCCAGGAAAGCCTTCACAAGACTTTAAACTGCTGCAAATGCGTGGAGGTACAGGAATAGCAGAAAGACTGCTTTGACTTATAAAATACTGAGACATTTTGTTTTGTTCCACTCCCTAAGGATGGCGGCCCCTAAGAATTATGCAGCTGCCGTATGGTCGGCAGTCTCCGTGACTAAGGGCCATGAGCCGTTGGGGCGTATACACGGGGTGAAAGTGACCTTGCAGGGCAACATTACCTTCAAGGCTATGCTGACCCCGCTGGGGGAGATTGTTGGCAAGAAGGCCATAGTCGCAGGCGCGGTGGTCAATGGGAAGGCTGTTGTCATCCTAAAGACTGAGCAGTCGGTGGCTCTCGCACTGGAAAGGGAGAGCACGGTGGCCGGGATTTTCATGGCGGTGGACCCATGGGGACGGCCCGTGCTGCCGGTCATGCTGTCCAACGTCCCCCCTTATGTTCCGGACGCGCTCCTGCTCCCACATGTAACTAAGCAGGGGGAGGTGCGGTCTGGGCCCACCAAACTGTTGCATAGGTTGGATTCTGCTATCGCGTGTTTTGGAACACGGGCCAAGCGCGCTGCCATGCATGCAAAGCGGTGGGGCATTTCCGCAGGAATTGTCCTAGGCCCCGGGCTGCCAGCTCTACCAAGGTGGCCCAGGAAGGCAGTGCTGGCCCATCTGGGGCTGCTGGTTCTACCACGGTGGCCCGTGATGGCTTTGTTCCCTTACCCCCAACCCCCATTCACGCACCACCTCCATGTCCCGTACCTGTGGCTGGGAATGCCGGTGGAGTGTGGGGGGGCGGATGAGGAGCGCTGGGAGAGTCAATAAGGAAGCAAGCTAAAAATAATAATAAGAACCTCCAAGCGTGACGCCAGGCAGAAGGTCACCGCAATGAGAGTCCCCCGGCAGTAGATATTATCGAGCTCGTCTCTGAGCCTAGCCCAGGGAAGCCTGAGGATCCTAAGGGTTTGAAGGCTGGAGAGGTTGAGCAGGTAGATGGCGGGGCTGAGGAACAGGCTTCAGCAATGAACCTCACTGTACCACCGCAACCTAGTGGTTGTAAGAGGAGGAGGCGTGGGTCCTCTGACACGGAGAACGACCCTGAAGGTCAGGGGCGACATGAAGGGAGGCGTTTCTCCCCTGTTGAGGCAGAGTACCCATTGCACGCTTCTTCAGGGCAGGAGGATGCCTCTGTAGTGCAGGGACCACCTGAGAGTGGTAGCACACTCACCGAGGGGGTGTTCCCCCAGGGATTGCGTCCGCTGGCTTAGAGGGTGACCAGGGGAAGATTGATGGGGGGGGGACGAGTGTGGGGGTGGGTCCCCAGCCTGTGCTCCCCGTTGAGGCTACGTGTCCTATTGAGGGGTGTGCTGCCCCACCGGCTGAGGGAGCAGGGGAGACTCCGGGAACATCGCCCCCTGAGGGCCAGAGCGAGGTGATTCCCCTGGTGGTTGGGGACGGGGACTCTCTGGGTGACGGTGCTGGGGCGGATGGCCTGGTTGCGAAGGAGGACAGGGTCGTTTCGGATCGTGTCCTTCGGTCGGACTCCAGACGGGCCCGCTCACTGCCCGACCCGGAGACTTCCTCCGACTTCACTGCCCCCAATCCGGTTACAGAGGGCGGTGGGGGTGTGCAGGAGCCTGGCATTCAGCGTGATCTGGCAGCGGTAAAGACATTAAGGCAGTTGGTGGAATCTTTTGAGCTAGTTGATGCTTGGAGGAATTTCCATCCCGACTCTGGCGCCTTCTCGTAGTTTTAAGGGGGGTGGTTCCCGTATTGACCGTGTATATGTGTCTAAGGCCTATGTGTCCTGTGTCTCGGCAGCCTCCATGCGGTTGGAGCCGTGCTCGGACCACTGCCTGGTGCGAGTGGACTTTATCCCGACGCGCACACGGGCAGGGTCTGCGTACTGGCACTTCAACAACCGGCTGCTGGAGGAGCGCCGGTTCCGGGATTCATTCAAGCAGTTTTGGGCGGAGTGGAGGGAAAGGCAGGGGGGTTTCCCTTCCCTAAGGCAGTGGTGGGATGTAGGGAAGGCTTACGTCCATCTGTTTTGCCAGGACTACACGAGGGGGGCGACCAAGGGGCGGGACTCCGAGATCGGACAGCTTGGAAGAGAGTTGCTCGACTCGGAGTTTCGCCTGGGTCAGACGGAGGGGGACTCGTGTGAGTGGGAGGAGTACCAGGAGAAGAAAGGGGCACTGAGGGACTTGCAGCTGAGGAGGTCCCGGGGTGCGTATGTGAGGTCGCAAGTCCAGATGTTGCACGATCTGGACCGCGCCTCCCCCTTTCTCTTCTCCCTGGAGAAGTGCCGAGGTGCCCGCAGGCAGTTTGTCGAGTTGCTTGCGGACGATGGCTCCTCCGTCACGGATCCGTAGAGGATCGGCGCCTCAGTCTGATCTTTCTATGAAACTGTTCTCCGAGGGAACATCTAGTGGGGAGGCACAAGGCGTGCTGTGGGAGGTCTTACCCGTAGTGTGCAAAGAGGTGGCTGAGCGCCTCGATGATCCCCTAACTCTGGAGGAGTTGACTGGTGCCCTGCACCAGCTCAGGAGGGGCAAGTCTCCGGGGCTGGATGGGCTGACGGTGGAGTTTCTTCGAGCCTTCTGGGGTGTCCTGGGGGGCGACTATGTGCAGGTGTTGGGGGAGATGCCCTTCTCGTGGCACAGGGCAGTCATCGTCCTGCTGCCCAAGTAGGGCGATCTCCGCCTCTTGAAGAACTGGCGCCCTGTCTCTCTCCTCAGTACGGATTACAAAGTCTTTGCACGGGCATTGGCCAATCGCCTGGGGCCCATGCTGTCCCATGTGATCCACCCTGACTAGTCCTACACAGTCCCGGGCCGGCCCATCCAGGACAATATCCATCTGGTCCGGGACCTGATCCATCTGTCCCAGAGGGCTGGTCAGTCAGTTGCCTTTCTCTCCCTTGACCACGAGAAGGCGTTTGACCGGGTGGAGCACGACTACCTTCTCGGGACTCTGCGGCCGTTTGGATTTGGATCGCATTTGGTGGCCCGGGTCCGGCTCCTAAACGCTGCTGCAGAGTGCCTGGTCAAGATCAATGGCTACAGAGGCGGCTGGCAGGTTTGGCTTTGCCGGGACCGGGGGTGGAGGTGGTTCTCTCGGCCTACGCCGACGACGTGCTTCTAATGTTCACCGAACCGTTTGACCTGCGGAGGATGCGTGAGTGCCAGCGGGTGTTCTCAGCCGCATCCTCCGCCAGGATCATAGAAAATAGGTGCAGTAGGCCATTCAGCCCTTCGAGCCTGTACCGCCATTCAATATGATCATGGCTGATCATCCAACTCAGTATCCCGTACCTGCCTTCTCTCCATACTCCCTGATCCCATTAGCCACAAGGGCCACATCTAACTCCCTCTTAAATATAGCCAATGAACTGGCCTCAACTCCCTTCTGTGGCAGAGAATTCCACAGATTCACCACTCTGTGTGAAAAAAAACTTTCTCAAAAGACTTCCCCTTATCCTTAAACTGTGACCCTTCGTTCTGGACTTCCCCAACATCGGGAACAATCTTCCTGAATCTAGCCTGTCCAACCCCTTAAGAATGTTGTAAGTTTCTATAAGATCCCCCCTCAATCTTCCAAATTCCAGCGAGTACAAGCCGAGTCTATCCAGTCTTTCTTCATTTGAAAGTCCTGCCATCCCAGGAATCAATCTGGTGAACCTTCTCTGTACTCCCTCTATGGCAGGAATGTATTTCCTCAGATTAGGAGACCAAAACTGTACGCAATACTCCAGGTGTTGTCTTACCAATGCCCTGTACAACTGCAGCAGAACCTCCCTGCTCCTATACTCAAATCCCCTCGCTATGAATGCCAACATACCATTCGCTTTCTTCACTGCCTGCTGCACACTCATGCCTACTTTCAATGACAGGTGCACCACGACACGCAGGTCTCGTTGCATCTCCCCTTCGGCCACCATTCAGGTAATAGTCTGCTTTCCTGTTCTTGCCACCAAAGTGGATAACCTCACATTTATCCACATTATACTGCATCTGCCATGCATTTGCCCACTCACCTAACCTATCCAAGTCACGTTGCAGCCTCCTAACATCAACTGGGGGAAGTGTGCTGGTCTCTTGGTGGGTCGGTGGCAGGTGGACTCCCTGCCAGAGGAGATGGCAGTTTTTGCGTGGAGCACCACGCACCTCCTCTATCTGGGGATCTACCTGGGTCCCACTGAGGGGGCGTGGCCGGCGAACTGGCAGGAGCTGGAGGCGAACGTCGTCGCCCATCTGGGGCGCTGATCAGGCCTCCTTGGTGTGTTATCATATCGGGTTATACACCAGCTGGTGACCTCTCTGCTGTGGTACCGGCTGGCCACTCTGGTCCCGTCCTCTCGTTTTATCGCCATGATACAGAGGAGGTTAGTTAACTTCTTCTGTGGTGAGAGGAACCATTGGGTCGGTGCTGGGGTTCTGTGTCTCCCGTTGGAGGAGGGCGGTCAGGCGCTGGTCTGCATCCGCACTCAGGTGGCGGCCCTCCGACTCAGCATCCTGCAGAGGTACGTGTACTCCGAGTGCCCTCCCAGATGGCACTCGCTGGCCACGTACTTGTTCTGCCGGGGTGCTGCCTCCAGGAGGGATCACGGCTCCCGGCAGCGGGCATGAGTCAGCGCGCTAGGCGGGAGTTGCCCGGTATTTACCGTGATCTCCTGAGAGCCAGGAATTTGTTCACCTTCAGCCAGGGCGCTGCTCCTCAGGGGGAGGGGGGTGCTGTGTTTGAGAGGGGGGCCGGTCCTCACCCTGTCACGGTGGGTGTCGGGGAGAGAAGTGAGTGCGGAGCGTTTCCGACCGGGCTTACCCCTGCTCCGTCGGAATTGCTCATCGGGCCCATGGCCCGGGTCCCTTCCCGAGAGCCGACCCCACGCAACATGAGCCGCCTTTCCCAGATGCCCAGCGTGCCATTCCGTGACGCGGAGAGGCGCGTCTTGTACAGGCTGCTCCTGCACACTCTCCACTTCCTCGCTCTCGTCTTCCGTCCGGACACTCCCTGGTGGTCCGTGTTACCACCTGACAGTGGGAGCGGTCCCCAGTGGAGTTCTCTCTATAAGGGAGTCCTCCCGCTTTACATCGGGGACCTGGGGTGGAGAGTGTTGCATAAGGCTGTGCCCTGTAACAGCCGGTTCATGGTCTCGTCTGCCGCCTGTCGCTTCTGCGGCCAGGAGGAGACCGGGTACCATTTGTATACAGAGTGCGTGACGTTGCAGCCCCTGTTCCAGTATCTGAAGGGACTGCTCCTCAAGTTCTGGCTCCATTTTAGCCCTACGCTTTTAATTTTTGGGCACCCGGTACAGAGGGGGGAGGGTCAGGAGGGAGGAGGGGGTCTCCCTGTCGGTCTGCTCCTGGGCCTGGCCAAGATGGCCATCCGCGGGTCCAGGCAGCGGGCAGTCGACGGCCTCACAGATGTCGGCTGCCTGCCCCTGTTCTGGGCTTAAATCCGTGCCCGCGTGTCCCTGGAGAGGGAACACGCGGTGTCCACGGGGACTATGGAGGCCTTCCGTGAACGCTGGTCGCCGCGGGGGGTTGAATGTATTGTTGACAGAGATGGCGGGATTTTAATGTGATAATTATTTACTTTGTAAACTGCCGATACAGGCGGCTTTTGTTTGATCACGTTCCACCTTGTATGTTTGTATGTTTTTCTTTGGAATAAAATTGTTTTCTATATTAAAAAAGAGGTCGGGATGGAACCCGGGTCTCTGG
>NC_135991.1:12325462-12354251 GCF_053455715.1 Rhinoraja longicauda | reverse complement strand
AGTTGGGGGGAGAAGAGAGAGACAGATAGGTAGCACAAAGATGAAAGGGAGGGATAGCCGAAAAGAAAGGGAAGAGATGAAGGGAGAGTGACCTATCAAAGGGAAAGTGGGAGAATGAAGAGAGTGGTAGTTCAGTGGAATGGGTTAGCAAATCGGAGAGAGGGAAAGGTCAGAGAGATATAGAGAACCGGAGAGATGCAGTGGAAGTGCGAGGGGAGGGAGGGGTAAGGGGAGAGAGGTTGACAGATGGCGGCGCAGAGAGGGAGAATAGAGAGTGTAGGGGGGAGAGTAGCAGTTCAGAGAGAGGACAGAAGTAAGGATGGAGGGAGACAGAAAGGGAGGAGTAAGCTGTGCTGCATTATTCGTCGATTTGTCTCCATTTAAGACAATTCTGATGCAACAAAGTTTCTGTTCTCTGTGTGTCGAGAGTCTTTGCGTCGTTCCTCCTCAGAGGTGATGAACGTAGAGAATGTTGTTATCCAGGGCAAAATCAGATCTATTCCAGGCAAGAAAGGAGTGAATCGTTACCGCTTACGCTGGGAGTGTGGGGTTGAGGTTACAGTGAGTTAAGCGGCATTATCAAATATTATCACATATTATAGAAACATGGAAAATAGGTGGAGGATGAGCCCATTCGGCCCTTCGAACCAGCACCGCCATTCATTGGGAACGTGGCTGATCGTCCCCAATCAATAATTCGTGCCTGCCTTCTCCCCATATCCCTTGATTCCATTAGCCGCTAGAGCTCTATCTAACTTTCTCTTAAATTCATCCAGTGACTTAGCTTCCATTCCTCTCTGTGGCAGAGAATTCCACCAATTCACAACTCTCTGGGTGAAAACTTTTATCCTCACCTCAGTTTTAAATGGCCTCCCCTTTATTCTAAGACTGTGGCGCCTGGTTCTTGACTCGCCCAACATTGGGAACACTTTTCCTGCATCAAGGAAAACAAGTGCGGCACGGTGGCGCAGCGGTAGAGTTGCTGCCTTACAGCGAATACAGCGCCGGAGACTCAGATGCGATCCTGACTCCAGGCGCCGTGACCTGCGTGGGTTTTCTAAATCTAAAGCTTGTCCAGTCCTTTTATAGTTTTATATGTTTTTATAAGATCCCCTCTCATCCTACTAAACTCCAGTGAATACAAGCCTAGTCTTTTCAATCTTTCCTCGTATGTGAGTCCCGCCATCCCAGGGATCAATCTCGTGAACCTACGCTGCACTGCCTCAATTATAAGGATTTCCTTCTTCAAATTAGGAGACCAAAGCTGTTCAAAATACTCGAGATGTGGTCTTACCAGGGCTCCATACAACTGCAGAAGAAACTCTTTACTCCTATACTATATTGAGTGGTGAAACATGGTGGAGGGGGGGACATTTCAGTCCGAGCGATCTGTCCAACTAATTCCTCAACCTGTGGACAAAGGTCGCCGAGTCCACCTTCAAACTGGGCACCAGAAGCGCTGAGAGGGTTCCTGTGGCCACCGAGCTGGTACTCTGAGAACAACCTGTCCCTAAACACATCAAAAACCATGGAGCCAATTATCAACTTTAGGAGGTCACAGAATGCGGAATACGTTCCAGTCCTCATCAACGGGGACGAAGTGGTGAGAGTGTTCAGCATCTGGTTTCTGGGCATATACATTTCAGAGGACCCTCACATGGTCCACCAATGCCGCTGCGCTAGTCAAGAAAGCACAGCAACAGCTGTTTTTCCTGAGAACGCTAAAAAAAAGTCCGGTCTGCTACAATAGCTACTAATGACCTTCTACCGCTGCACCACAAAGAGCATACTGACATACGGCATCTATGTGTGGTATCTTATCTGAAATGCAGCGGACAGTAAGCTCTTGGGCGGGTCGTCTGCAGAGCGAAGAGGATCATTGGGACACAGCTGCCAGCCCCGGAGAACAACTACAAACGCACGCTGCCTCAGGAACACACCAGCATCTACAAGGACTCCACACACCCATGCCACCGTCTGTTTGAACTATTTCCATCTGGCAGACGTTACAAGGCCTTCTACGCCCGCACATCCAGACGAAGGAACAGCTTTATCCCTAGTGCAATAGCTGCTCTGAGTCGGTCCTGCTGAGAGCCCGCCATGGTCTGTCTCTGCCCCCATGGTCATCTTGCACAACTGACTACCTGCATGAAACTTTTTTTGCACATTAACTTGTTTGCACATTTTGTTTCTACCTCCCCCCATTTTGTTGTTTTCATTTTCGCCGTGATTTATTTATATATTTGATAGCATCGATATGGAAGTTACATTCTCAATCTCGTTGTACTAGTACAATGACAATAAAAGATAATGTATTGTAATGCATTGTATTGTATTGTGTTGTATTGTAAGAGAATGGACCTATAAAGAGAGAGGAAGGAATATCGATCGGATAGAGGGGTGGAATAGATGGGGGTCCAGGTGAGGCACGAGGAAGATCGAAGGGAAAGCGGGAGTTTGCATGCTAACTACCTACCATTGGATAATTCAACGTTCAGCCCATTAGATTGTAAGGGACCAAAGCAGAATGTGAAATGACGTTTTTTTCAGTTTGCATGTAGCCTCACTCTGGCAATGGAGGAGTCCCAGGACAGAACGGTCAGTGTGGGAAGTGTAGTTACAATGGTTATCAACGGGGAGATCCGACTAGCCTTGGCGGAACGTGGGTAAATGTTCGCCGCCGGTCGCCGAGTCTCCACTTGGCCTCGCCGATGTAAAGGACGCCTTATCTGCAACACCGGATGCAGTATATGAGATTAGAGGAGGTGCACGTGAACATCTGTCTCACCTGGATGGGCTGCGGGAATGGCAGGGAAGGGCTTTTGGGACAGCTATTACATCCCTTGGTGGCTATCCGGTTTAACCACACTTCCCAAGAAAGGCGTTGGAGAGGGAAGTGAGGGAGAGCATGAGGAGGGTTAGGGAAAAGAGAGAGAGAGATCGGAAGTACAAGATGAAAGAGAGAGATAAAGAAGGAAAATGGGTAGAGATTGAGGGAGACTGAACTATCAAAGGTAGATAGAGAGAGGAGAATTCAGAGCGAGTGGGTGGGAAAATGGGGAGAGGGAAGGGTGAGAGAAATACAGAGAAACAGAAGGCGATGCATTGAGTGAGAGCGGAGGGAGGGTAAGGATGGAGATCTTGACAGTGAGAGGGCGGCGCAGAGTGGGAGAATAGAGAGCGTAAGATAGAGAGTCACAGATCAAATAGAAGGCAACAGTAACGATGGAGGGAGAGAGAAATGGAGGAGGGAGATTTGCGACATAATTCGCTGTTTTCTCTGCGTTTAGAACAATTCTGAGGCGGCTATGTTTCTGCTCTCGGATTGTCGTGAGTCTTCGGGTCTTTCCTTCTGAGAAGCGATGAAGGCAGTGAATGTTATTATCCCAGAGAAACGTCAGATCCATTCCAGACAAGCAAGGAGTGAATAGTTGCCTGCTCAGCCGGGACTGTGGTGTTGAGGTTCCAGTAGGTGAGCCGCGATCATATTGGAAAAATAGAAACAGAGAAAATAGGGCAGGATGAGGCCATTCGGCCCTTCGATCCAGCAGCGCCATTCATTGTGATCATGGCTGATCATCCACAATCAGTAACCCGTGCTGCCTTCTCCACATATCCTTTGATTCCACTAGTTCCTAGAGCTCTATCTAACTGTCTCTTAAATCCATCCAGTGATTTGGCCTCCACTGCCCTCTGTGGCAGAGAATTCCACACATTTTAGAACTGTGGCCCCTGGTTCTGGACTCCACCAAGATGGACACATTTGTCCTGCATCTAGCTTGTCCAATCATTTAAAAAAATTATATGTTTCTATAAGATCCCCTCTCATCCTTCTAAACTCCAGTGAATATAAGCCTTGTCTTTTCAATCTTTCCTCGTATGGCAGTCCCGCCATCCCTGAGACCAATCTCGTGAACCTGCCTCATTATAAGTATATTGAGTGGTGAAAATGAGTGGAGGGGCATTTTAGTCTGAGGTGACCTGTTGAACTATTTCTTCAACCCTTGAAAATGGGCAGCAGAAGCCTTGAGAGACCGTCCCTGCAATTTGGGATTGCGTTGCTGAGTGACGCGGATTGAAGGAAATCAGATAAACAACATGAATTGGAGAGTTGTATCTGACAGAATATGAAACAATATCCCTTTGCTGGAACAATGCCGCTCCCAATCTCCATCCCACCGTATCGCCACATTGCCGAGTCTCAATCAATTCCCTAAATAAATCATAACCTGCCACAGCGGGGATTTAACTTGGCTGATGTCATGTGTTTACGAGTATTTTCAAAATCTTTATTTTTAAACTCTGTTGAAACTTCACTGTCCTGGTGGAGACGGAAAATGGTATAAAAATCTCCGGGAATGCTCTGCCCCAGCATTTCAGTCCGCGAGATTACCGGTAGCTCACGGGGATACGTCGCTAGGAAGGGAAAAATGGGAGAATTGTGGGACAGTTTTGCCAGTGTGTCGAAAATCATGTACGTAATCATTGCTGTCGTTGGAGTTCTTGGTAAGTGAGCAGAACAATTCAAGTTTTATAACCCCGTGCTTTAACCGGGTTTGACCTGATTCTGATCATGTTACAAGATTCCCAATGGTGATCATTGTGCAAGAATGTGTGAAATATCTCAATACTCTCAGGGAAATACCTTTGAATTAATGCTGTGATTTTTCTTATTTTCAGACAGCTGAAACTAACCCTCGTTTTCTCCAAATTGCCGACACCCACTAGAATGATGTTCTTGCCTTCAGTTGGACCTTGCCCAGAGTTGTCCCAGTGCTCGGGTTGGGCAGCTCTCCGGGACGGTGTGACTGGGACGGGTTTACATTGTGTAGTTCACTGGGTCTGAATTATTGATCAGTGTGTCTGTCGCAGTCGTATTCCAGTCCCGGGTAACGTGTTCCGTAATGTCCTGTGTCCGTTCCCTTCTCTTTCCGCAGTGAATTTACTGGCGATTGTGATCCTGTCCCGGGGAAAGTGCGGCCTCTCCACCTGCACCACTCGCTACCTGGTCGCCATGGCAGCAGCTGATCTACTGGTCATTATCACCGAGGTCATTTTGAATCAGATCCGATATCTTTACTTTCAATGGAGTTTCCTAACCATGTATCATGTGTGCAGAGCTAACCTTACACTGATGTCTGCAGCCACAGACTGTTCTGTCTGGTTCACCGTCACTTTCACCTTTGATCGGTTTGTCGCCATTTGTTGCCAGAAGCTGAAAACAAAATATTGCACCGGGAAAACTGCGGCTGCGGTTCTCGCAACAGCCGGCGTTCTGCTCTGTCTGCAAACATTCCCCGCTATTTCATAAATAAACCCGGGGCAATCATCGACGATGTCCCCTGGGGCTGTGCCGCGGTGGACGAATTTTACACTGACCCCGGGTGGGTGGCATTTGACTGGATTGACACGGTTTTAACTCCGCTCCTCCCTTTCGCTGTAATCTTGCTGCTGAACGCTCTGACAGTCCGGCACATTTTAGTGGCCAGTCGGGTCCGTCAGGGGCTGAGGGGTCAGAGCAAGGGGAGAACCGCAGTGACCCGGAGATGGAGAGCAGGAGGAGGTCTGTGGTTTTACTCTTCGCTATCTCCGGCAGCTTCATCCTCCTGTGGCTAACGTTTGTCGTAAACTTCGTCTATTATCATATCAAAGGGCTTGTAAATAATTGGAATGATGCTGAATGGGTTTTTGCCAACGCAGGGGCTTTGCTGAGGAATCTGAGCTGCTGCACGAACACATTTATTTACGCGGCGACCCAGTCCCAGTTCAGGGAGCAGGTGAAGAGCGCAGTGAAATATCCGCTCACCGCAGTGCTTCGGCTGATCAATAAACCCGCGCCCTGAGCGCATCCCAGAGGCGGCCGCAGTCTCTCCACTCCGGGTACCGTCCCCTCACATTCACCGCCGCATCTTCCAGCTGTCAGTCCCGGGCGGATGATCCCATCGCCGGCCCCGCTCCGGGACCCCCAGCCCGTCACATTCACCCAATCGCCCCTCCGCGGTGGGGATCGGTCTGGGGTAAACTCCACCCCTGGGACCAATCATCTCCCTCCGCAGTGGGGACCTGTCGGGTGTAATCACCGCCCTGGGACCAATCATCTCCGTTCGCAGTGGGGACCGGCTGGGGTTAGGTCCACCCTGGGACCAATCGTCCCGTCTCCCTCTGCAGTGGCGACCGGTCTGGGGTAAACACCGCCCTGGGTCCAATCATCTCCCACCAATGTGGGGACCGGTATAAGGTAAACTCCAACCTGGGACGAATCGTCCCACTCCCTCCGCAGTGGGGACTAGTCTGGGGTAAATTCCACCCTGGGACCAATTGTCCCGTCTCTCTACGCGGTTCAGATCTGTATGTTGAAAGTGTTCCCTTTGGTATCATCCCAGAATGATTGTCCAATCTCCCACTGGTGACTGGTCCGCCTGGTGTGCCCTTCCCTCAGGGTCCACTGTCACATCTACTGGAGTCACAGAGTCATGGAGTCATGCAACACGGAAACATATTTCGCCCAAATCGTCCACTCCAATGCAAAATGCCCCTTCTATCCCAGTCCTAACTGCCCGTGTTTGGCCCATATCCCTCTCAACATGTCCCATCCATGTACATGTCTAAATGTTCCTTAAACGCTGCAACTGTACATGCATCTGGCAGCTCGTTCTCTACATAACCTCCACCCTATGGATACGAGGAAATGGTGTGCCATACTTGTACCCACTATCTGACTTTACTCAGATAGGCAAAGACACAAAGTAAACCAACTCGGAGCTCAGTGGCGTGTGCATCTAACATGTAGATTTATTAAAGGTCATCGACGCACAACGAGAAACACTCTGAGGAGAACACCTCTCTCTCTCTCTCTCTCTCTCTCTCTCTCTCTCTCTCTCTCTCTCTCTCTCTCTCTCTCTCTCTCCTCTCTCTCTCTCTCTCTCTCGCTCTCGCTCTCCTCTCTCTCTCTCTCTCTCTCTCTCTCTCTCTCTCTCTCTCTCTCTCTCTCCCTCCCTCTCTCTCTCTCTCTCTCTCTCTCTCCCTCTCTCTCTCTCTCTCTCTCTCTCTCTCTCTCTCTCTCTCTCTCGCTCTCTCTCCTCTCTCTCTCTCTCTCTCTCTCTCTCTCTCTCTCTCTCTCTCTCTCTCTCTCTCTCTCTCTCTCTCTCTCTCTCTCTCTCTCTCTCTCTCTCTCTCTCTCTCTCTCTCTCTCTCTCTCTCTCCCTCTCTCATTCATTCATTCATTCATTCATTCATTCATTCATTCATTCATTCATTCATTCATTCATTCATTCGACTAAATAAACTGAAGTAATGTAAATAAAAACTAAATTTTAGAAGATTCGTCAAGCATGCTTTCCCATTCGTCAAGCATGCTGACTCGGAACGATCCTGTTACTGATATCCAAATGTTCCGCAATTTATTTTTTTGTAATTGACCCCAACATCTTCCCACCACTGGTCAGTATAACTGTTCTATAATTTCCTGGGAGGTTCTGCTGCAGTTGTACAGGGCCTTGGTGAGGCCGCACCTGGAGTATTGTGTACAGTTTTTGTCTCCTAATCTGAGGAAAGACATTCTAGCCTCAGAGGGAGCACAGAGAAGGGTCACCAGATTGATTACTGGGATGCAGGATTTTTCATATGAAGAAAAACTGGATAGACTAGGCTTATACTCGCTGGAATTTAGAAGACTGAGGGGGGATCTTATAGAAACATATACAATTCTTAAGGGGTTGGACAGCTAGATGCGGGAAGATTGTTCCCGATGTTGGGGAAGTTCAGAACCAGGGGTCACAGCTTAAGGATAAGGGAAAGTCTTTTAGGACCGAGATGAGAAAACATTTCGTCACACAGAGAGGGGTGAGTCTGTGGAATTCTCTGCCACAGAAGGTAGTTGAGGCCAGTTCATTGGCTATATTTAAGAGGGAGTTAGATGTGGCCCTTGTGGCTAAAGGGATCAGGGTGTATGGAGAGAAGGCAGGTACAGGTTACTGAGCTGGATGATCATATTGAATGGCGTGCAGGCTCGAAGGGCCGAATGGCCTACTCCTGAACCCATTTTCTATGTTTCTATGTTTTCCATTTTCTCTCTCCCTCCTTTCTTAAAAAGTGGGATAACATTAGCTGCCGTCCAATCCACGGGAACTTCTCCTGAATCTATCGAACATTGGAAAATGATCACCAATTCGTCCACAATTTCTAGAGCCACTTCCTTAAGTACCCTGTGATGTAGACCATCAGGCCCTGGGGATTTATCAGCCTTCAGTCCCGTCAGTCCTCCCAACACCATTTCCTGCCTAATGTGAATTTCCTTCAGTTCGTCCGTCCACTAGTACATCTGGGATATTGATTGTGTCTTCCTTAGTAAAGACAGATCCAATGTACCTGGTCAGCTCGTCTGCCATTTCCTTGTTTCCTTAATAAATTCGCCTGCTTCTGTCTTCAAGGCACCCACGTTTATCTTAACAGTTTTTTTGACTCTTGACATACCTAAATAAGCTTTTACTATACACATTTATATTCTTGGATATTAGGTTACCGCTAAACTTTAGCCTTGAAATCAGAGGATTAAACATCAGCAGGTGTCCACATTGCTCAAGATGCAAAAAACATAAAATAATTGCCTGTCATATACATTGGTCATTTTTATAATAGTCCTTGATCATTGAAGTGTTTATTTCAGTGTCTACGAGTGCCAGGTTTGCACTGCACGACGGGAGATTTGCTCGCTTGAACTACTTGATAAATAAGCACACAAATAAAGTCTGCGTGTGTGGCAGCTTTCTCTGTACCGCTGTGTGGACAGCCCAGACGGATGATTTGGTCATTTACTCTCAGACCGACATTGTTGTCTGGCCTGTTGGTTTGAATTCACATCTACCTGTCGACTGTTTGAAGTAGTTCACTACAAAATAAACTGCAGATTGAACAGAGCCACATGTAATGTTCACCGCCTGGAATTAATATTCCCACTGGGCGAAGGAAGAGCACAGTTACTCACTCTCCCTTTCTCAGATCTGAAGATGCATTTTAATCTTCAGCGTTGTGTGTTATTCTTTCAAATGTATGCTGGAGAGAGTTAATTAGCATTTCGAACCTGTGTTAATTAAGAAGAAAATAACAAGTGAATGCATCTTCAGCTGCCGTGTTTACCAGCGTGGATAGAGCAGCAAACATGGAGTTAGTGCTCATTAAAGTTTAGATTAATTATGGATATTGAACTTGAGTTAACCCTTTAGAGTCGAACATTTGAATTAAAAAGAAGGGATTCTTTGAGAGGATCTGGGGAAAATGGATCGTTTATTTGAGCCATGACACCAACTGGATAAATGCCGAGCTAGATATTGGAAGATTGTGTTATATAGAACTAGATCAGTGGTTCCCAACCTTTCAAATATAGCGACCCATTTTAGAACAAGCAATCATGAAGCGACCCCAACCCTTAAAATATCTTATATATACATTCGGTTTTTGTACAACAAACTGCCATATATTGCGATTATTGAATTATAGATTATTTATTCATAAAAAATTCCAAAGCTCCTACAAACATTAATTAATTGCAAATCAATTCAAAATTGTTCGAACACACAAATTTCCACCGTTATGTAAAATATGTTTATGAACTGACTTTAATGAGACGGCTGGTATTGCAGTTTTTTAGCTAGCAATTCTATCCTGGGCTCCGTTGTCGATATGGCACACCTCAAGTCGTCTTCCAGATTTAATTTATTTCGGTATTTGTTTTTAAGGATGAGAAGTTGGGAGAATGCTGCTTCACATAAGTAAGTTGTTGGGAAGGGCAATAAATTCCTTATCGCGATTTCTGATATTACTGGGAATTTTGGAACTTTTTGCCCAAAATTCTTGTAGTTGCAATTCACCAAACCATGATTTAGCTTCAAAATTGTTTTTTAAGTCGATGAACTCTTCTTCTGCTGCTTCAGGGATATTAGATACATTGGCATTGAATGGGTGATTGTAAGGGAGAAAGATTTGCAACATTCATCAGGAAAATAACTTCTTAATCGAACAGTAAGAATTTCCAAATGCTCTTGTATCAAGCTATATAAGTCATCGATGTTAATTTCATTTGCCGCTTCTTCAACAAATTGGACAAGTGTTGGGAACATGTATAATTTCTTATGGTTAATTTTGGTGATCCAGAGTTCCAATTTCATTTTGAAAGACGATATGTTTTCAGACAAAGATATTATCGTACTTTCCTTACCCTGTAATCCTGTATTAACACTATTAAATATCTCAAAAATGTCGACCAGGTATGCCAATTTGCACAACGTAAATTCATCCGTCAACAATGATTCATATTCGCTTATTCGCTTGCATTTTGAGAATCGAGAAATATTTGAAGCTCTCCTCTTAATTCAAAAAATCTCTTCAACGCCTTTCCTTTCGAGAGCCATCTTACCTCTGTGTGAAACAATAGTGCTTCATGCGTTGATCCCAAATCCTCACATAAAACTTTGAAGAGCCGTGTTGCAAGTGGCCTTGATTTAACGACATTTACTGCTTTAATCACTCGGTTAAGCACTTCTTTCAATGGTTCAGGTAACGTCTTGGTAGCTAATACTTGTCGATGAATCATGCAGTGAGTCCCAATTACTTCTGGAGTCACTTTTTTAACCAACGATTGGAAGCCAGACTTACAGCCGAGCATTGCAGGTGCCCCGTCAGTACAAACTCCGCATAATTTCTTCCATTCAATTGAATGTTCATTAAAGAAATCATCAATTAAATCAAAAATATCAGCAGCAGTAGTTGAAGTTTGCAGAGGCTTACAACACAAGAATTCTTCTTTAATTTTTTCATTTTTATAATAACGAACATACACAAGAAGTTGTGCAAAGTTTGTCACATCAGTAGTTTCATCAAGCTGTATGCTGAACAGCCCAGTTGGAGTTTCTTTTAATTCTTGAATAATTTGGCATAAAATATCCTCGGACATATCTGTTATCCTTCGTTTTACCGTATTGTTTGACACGGATAGAAGCGATAATTTATTTACCGCTTCAGGACCGATCATGAGACGTACAATATCTTTGGTGCATGGAAAAATAAGATTCTCAGCTATTGTGTGTGGCTTTTTAGCACGTGCTATTCTTAATGCAACCGTGTATGAAGCTTCAATGGCGGCTACATTTTTGTTTTGAAATAATCCACTGCTATCAAGCCGGCGGCTTTTGACACCAACAACTTTTGCTTTAAAAAAGTCAATACTTTTATCTTTCAAATCAGGGTGCTTAGTTTCGAGATGTCTTTGAAGTTTAGCTGGTTTCATAGACTCATGAGCAAGAACTTCCAAACATACTACACACTGTGGTCTTTCCACACCTGCATTAACTATGTCAGTGAATCCCCATTTCAAGAAATCATCACTGTACTTTCTCTTTCTTACACTCATTTTTAAAGGGTTAAGAATCACTCGAACAAAACTAACTACGTGTCACTGCAAGCGCGCGTACAACACTAGGTAAGTGGGAGGAGCGACAGCGGTGGCGCGACCAAGACAAAACAGAAACCAAACATGTTCAATACTGGCTTGAGTGACAACACGTTGTGTTGAGTGACTTAGGGAACTGTTACATTTAGTTTCATAGTATGAATTTATATAACTATCTTAATATGCATTTCACCGTGTTTTATATAATATTCATATCAGCTCAAAATCATTTAACGACCCCATGGCATTGGTGTCGCGACCCCGTTTGGGGTCGCGACCCACAGGTTGGGAACCACTGAACTAGATGGTATGTTTGTAAGAATATTGAAATATCTCTAGATAACCAACCATTGTTACTTTTTAAATATTTTATTTGGTAAGTGTACCACACTGTCTTATGCATATGTATTTATTTATTTATTTATCACCTTTATTTATTTATTTATTTTTGATGTTTTTCGTATTTTATTTTATTTATGTCGATAATGTACTGTTTTGTATATATCTCTGTGAAAAATCAATAAAATCTGAAGAGAAAAAAAGAAAGGATCCTTTATTTTACATCGTATCAAATGTAAAACATCGGGGCCAGATTTAACTTGATCATGTCACTGCTTATCCAAACCCTTCACTGGCCACACTGATAATGTCACTGCTTATCCAGACCCATCACTGACCACACTGATAATGTCACTGCTTATCCAGTGGGGGAGAGGAGAGGAGGAGAGTGGAGGGGGAGTGGGGGAGGAGAGGGTGCTAAACCAATGCAGGAGATATTTGGGCCCAACGGGTCCACTTGGTCCAGTATGACAATAAAATTTGTCTTGGCATTTGACATTGGAATTGGTGAATAAGTCAGCTCCTGGCTCGCAGGCTCACAACGGTCCTTTGCCTCTTACAGCGCTTGTATTGGAAGCACCGACTGCGCATGGTGCGGCTAACGGGTTTCGTGGTTCCCCAATCACCGGAACCGACCGAAAGATGGACAGTCAGGTATAAACTATCTACTCTTTGACACGCTGGGCTCTCAGGATACGCTGACGTAACAGAGTTATCCGGTAAATGACCGACAGTTCAATAACTCCCAGTCATACAGCAGGGATGCCAGGAACGAATCACTCGGTCCAGACTGTCCGAGAATGGACTGACTGCGGCCGATCACTCTCTCGGTGGTGGCTGGGCTCTCAGGACCATCCATTCGCTTTCTTCCAGGATTGTCGACGATGGACCGAGCACTCGGGTCCATATCTCAACGTCACTCTTTTCAAACACGAACCAAAACGATGAAACCCAGAGATGAGGTAAGAGTGTCTGCGACATCGGAACTGGTTAAGACCCAGTAGATTAGTCTGGTAATACCGAAAGTAATGGAGATCGAGGCCATATTAGGGTTGTGGTTGGTTACAAATGGCATACAGAAAGACGGCGGAGTTGTCAAAGATCAACGTCACAGCTTAGTAAAAACAAAATACATGTGTACTTACAGCACCATCTCGGTTAAATTCAGACATGGGCTGATGGATGACAAGAGACATTGGGGGAATGAAATGCCCGCAAACGACCATCTTTCATATCATGCCAACATATCCCATGCATTCAATAACATTCTCACATCCTCGACCCCGCCATCAATAAAAACTAAAAGTGCACGGGGTTACACAGTGTCTCGGGTAACATTTGTGAAGGAAATGGGCAGACAATGGTTCGGCCCTGGACCTTCCTGCTCTCTTCTGCATTATTCTCAGGTGGGTTCCAGTCCGAACCGTCGCTTGTTAATTTCCTCCGCAGATCTCACTTGGCGCGCTGACATCCTCCAGCGCTTTGTACGTTGTTCAAGATTCCAGTATCTGCAGACCTGGCGTCCCCTCAATCAATACCAAAGATACTAAAGGAACAAGATAGACTACTCGACCCTAAAAACCAGAGTACATCAAGGCGCCATTTAGTAGGCAGAAGCTTGCAAAAACATGTAAAAAAGAAAAATAACAAAAATCTGTGAATTGGTAGATGAGATATATTCTGCATTTTAATGGTATAATCACACATACTGTTCCCCCAAAACACTGATGGCACTGCGAGAGGCATAAAGGACTGCGGGTTTTGCCCACTGACATGGCTCCTTTGCCTTCTACACTTCAGTATAGGTGATTTCAACAGAGTGGTCCATCTTGTTCCTCTAGTTCAATTGATCAATATCTTGTGCGGTACCACTGACCCGAAGCTCGGCGGAACAGTCAGGTAATGTCATACCTTGGCTTGGTGAAAGTGGAAAGACAGTGGCAGTTGAAGATAGATGCTCAGATTGACGTCCTTTTAAATTAAATTAAATAAAATATTTATTCGTCATATGTAGGTTGGCACAGGGTCAACGGTACAATGAAATGTATTTGACAAGACAACGGGTCATCTCAGCAGTAATATTCCAAGGATATTTTTTAATTAAGATTTAAAAATGACATTAGTAAGGTAAAAAGACAATATTAAAATAATCAGCATATATGATGTGAAATGTGTTTATGAGTTCACAAACCTGATGACCTGATGGTAGAAACCGTTGTTAAGTCTGGTGGTACGCGCAGCCATACTCCTGTATCGTCTGCCTGACGGTAACGAGGAGAACAGCCTGTGGTCCTTGATGATGCTGTGTGCCTTCCGCAGGCACCGCCGGTAGAAAATGTCCTGAATGGCCGGGAGACAGTTGCCAGTGATGTGCTGTGCCGTCTTCACCACTCTCTGTAGTGATTTGTGGCTGTGGGCAGAACAGTTCCCGTACCAGACTGTAATGCAGCCCGTCAGCAGGCACTCGATGGTGCATCTGTAGAAGTTTGTGGGGATGCTGGCGTTCATGCCAAACTTCCTCAGTCTTCTCCGGCAAAAGAGCCGCTGGCGGGCCAAGTGCACAACGGGGATTGATGGTGGGCCCACTGTCGTTTTTCATCTATGTTAAAGATTTAGCTAACAATACTTTTAAAATGGCTAGCACGTTTGCTGACGATGCTAGATCGCTAGTGTAGGTGACAGTGAAGGGGCTTATCGAAGATCACATCAGGTTCAAGATGAACAGGAGAAATGGGACCAGGAATGCCTGAAAGTGCGATGTGTATATTTGGTAAACTACTGGGTGGCAATTATTGAAGCAAGTCATCTAATCTTTTGGGAACTGGAAAGATGGACATTTTCTTGAAGAAGGTGGGGACTGCAGATGGCGATATTCAGTGGCAAGAGGTTGGAGACCTCGGCGAATAGCGTGGCCCATTGATTGGCGCACGATTTAAAAACTCGGCCAGGGACTACATTTGGACGATTGACGGAAATTTACCGGCTGGTTCCGAGAATTTACCTGAGTCAAATATGTCATAATGCTGAAAAATGTAGAGAAGATATACGAGGATGTTATCGGGTCTAGAGGGCCTGGGCTACAGGGATAGGTTGGGCAGGTTAGGTCTTTATTCATTGGAGCGCAAAATACTTCAGGCTGAACATAGAGGTTCATAAAATTATGAAGTGGATATATACAGTGTGTGCATAGTATATTAAGCAGGGTAGGGACTTAATTACTGGAGATGTTAGGATCAAGGTGAGAGTGAATAATGATGTCACGGCCACAGATGATCGTGGTTACATAGAACGAGTTCTCCAGGAAACTGTTGAGTTAGTTGCAATAAGGCAATTTAAAGGCCACTTGGTCAGGTAGGCGGGTAGGAAAACATTTGAGCTTTGGAGCTAAACGCGGGCAAATTGGAGTAGCCTAGACATGGCATCTTGCCCGATATGGAGGAGTTGGACTGGAGAGAATGCTTTCGAGCTGAATGACTCTATGACTCCATGATCTCTGCCGCCAGTATGTATTTGAAAGACCAACTGGTGATGGGGGAACGCGTCTTGGCGAAACTTTATTGGCTTGTTCAAAGCAGTTTATCCGGTAGAGTTGCAACGACCAGCTTCTAAACTGTGATGGTATTCAAGCCCTGCCGCAGCTGTCTGGCATTCGCTCTATTAAAACCAGCCTCAAGCGTTATATCGAATTCTCTTTTGGTATCCCTGTCAGCATTGCGGATAACACATGTCCTTCGTGTATAGTTCAGGGTCATCTTGCAAAAAAACCTCTTACCTGGATACACTGACCCCGGAGACGGGAGTCTGGAGCATCAGGCGGTGGGGTGACAAGTTTGATGCACTCACCTCCCCTCCATCCCGTCTCCCCGCCCGTCCCGTCCCCAGGAGGGTGGGAGTTTATCACAGTTACGAGTCCGGGACAGTTTCATTTTACGACGCGGACACCAAGTCCCATCTGCACACCTTCATTGGGAATAAATTCACGGAGAAACTTTATCCTTTCTTCGCGACTTGGGATGAAGACCACTGGATGAGAATCTGCTCCGGTTCCGCTCTGGTTGTGTAAAAGGGTCGGGTCCTGAGACCGGCGTCAGGAGCGGAGCTCAGGGGCTGTGGGGCAGAAACCCGGTGGACAACAGCTCGGCGCTGAACGGCTCCCATTTAATCCCCAAACTGCAACAGGACCTCCCAACTTCCATCCTCAATACTCTGACTGATGAAGGCCAATGTGCCACAAGCCTTTTTGACCGCCTTATCCACCTGCGACTCGACCTTCAAGGAACCATGCCCCTGAACTCCTAGATCCCTCTGCTCTACAACACTCCCCAGAGGACTACCGTTCACTTTGTGGGTCCTGCCCTTGTTCGACGTCACAAAATGCAAACACCTCATTACAACATCGCAGGCTCCAGTCTGCGACCCGCTGGCGCGCACATCACCCGCTGTGGCTCCGCTCACGTTTGTAACTCTACACCTTTAACTTGACGTTTAATAAAGTCTTTAAAAAATAACCCATGTTTGAGTTCTCTCCACGTCTCCACGTCGCGGTACAGAGATCTATTCAAACAGCAGACACAAGGATCCGTGGATACTGGTTTTACAAAAGAAAAAAGACACACAGAGAGCTGGAGTAACTCAGCGGGTCAGGCAGCATCTGTGGAGAACATGGATAGGTGACGTTTCACAGAGTGCTGGAGTAACTCATCGGGCCAGGCAGCATCTGTGCAGAACATAGTTTTCCATGTTCTCCGGAGTTGGTGCCTGAGCTGCTGAGTTACTCCAGCAGTTTGTGTCCTTGTGTCTTTCGTTTATAGTATTTGGTTGTAGAGACACAACATAGAAACAGGCCCTTCGGCCCACCGTGTCCGTGCCGATCAGCGGTCACCCGTACAATCATTCTATCCTACGTACTAGGGACAATTTGCAATTTTACCGAAACAAATTAACCTACAAACCTGCAGGGTGGAAACCGGAGCACCCGGAGAAAACCCACTCGGTCACAGGTACATACTCCGTACTGACAGCACCCGCAGTCAGGATTGAACTTTGGCGCTGTGAGGCAGCAAACCTACCCGCTGCGCCGCTGTGCCGACCCTGGCTTAGGTTTGGAGATACAACATGGAAACATGCCCTTCGGCCCATCGCGTCCACGTCGAACATCGATCGCCCGTTCACACACTCGTTCTCTGATATCCTACACTCTTATCCTCTCCTAATAGGGGGGGCATTTACAGAGGGCTGATTAATCCACACGACTCTGGAGTGTGTGTGTATGGGGGGGAGCATCCGGAGAAACCCCACACGGTCACAGGGAGAACGTACAAAGCTCTGTACAGACAGCACCCGAGGTCAGGATCGGTCGTGGGTGTCTGGCGCTGGCTGTGAGGATTTGATTACTTTTCGAAGGATTTGTTTGGCGAGGACGAACGAAAGCAGTCAGAATTTGCAGTTCGGAGTCCTGTCGGACTACTGAGACTTTCCTTGTTGAAAGAGTCCTCTAATTAGGGAGGATTTGTTCGTGTTTCTGAAAGTCATTGGAGCGGCAGTGGCTGGCAGAAGGCCAAGTTGCACTTGAACTGGTGGGAGCTGAGTCTGGAGCGGTGTTTGTTGTCTGTAGCATCGGAAAGCTCCCTCCCACACCGACTTTGCCCGGTCCAGGTGTGCCGGGTAAGTACCGCAACAGTGCTTTGGATTTTCGTTGAAGCCTCCGGAAGCTCCATTTTCTACGACGGGAGGATTGGCACGGACTTCTCCCTATCTTATCAGGAGGAGACTGCTTCTGTTGCTTTGCCAGGAAAGCCTTCACAAGACTTTAAACTGCTGCAAATGCGTGGAGGTACAGGAATAGCAGAAAGACTGCTTTGACTTATAAAATACTGAGACATTTTGTTTTGTTCCACTCCCTAAGGATGGCGGCCCCTAAGAATTATGCAGCTGCCGTATGGTCGGCAGTCTCCGTGACTAAGGGCCATGAGCCGTTGGGGCGTATACACGGGGTGAAAGTGACCTTGCAGGGCAACATTACCTTCAAGGCTATGCTGACCCCGCTGGGGGAGATTGTTGGCAAGAAGGCCATAGTCGCAGGCGCGGTGGTCAATGGGAAGGCTGTTGTCATCCTAAAGACTGAGCAGTCGGTGGCTCTCGCACTGGAAAGGGAGAGCACGGTGGCCGGGATTTTCATGGCGGTGGACCCATGGGGACGGCCCGTGCTGCCGGTCATGCTGTCCAACGTCCCCCCTTATGTTCCGGACGCGCTCCTGCTCCCACATGTAACTAAGCAGGGGGAGGTGCGGTCTGGGCCCACCAAACTGTTGCATAGGTTGGATTCTGCTATCGCGTGTTTTGGAACACGGGCCAAGCGCGCTGCCATGCATGCAAAGCGGTGGGGCATTTCCGCAGGAATTGTCCTAGGCCCCGGGCTGCCAGCTCTACCAAGGTGGCCCAGGAAGGCAGTGCTGGCCCATCTGGGGCTGCTGGTTCTACCACGGTGGCCCGTGATGGCTTTGTTCCCTTACCCCCAACCCCCATTCACGCACCACCTCCATGTCCCGTACCTGTGGCTGGGAATGCCGGTGGAGTGTGGGGGGGCGGATGAGGAGCGCTGGGAGAGTCAATAAGGAAGCAAGCTAAAAATAATAATAAGAACCTCCAAGCGTGACGCCAGGCAGAAGGTCACCGCAATGAGAGTCCCCCGGCAGTAGATATTATCGAGCTCGTCTCTGAGCCTAGCCCAGGGAAGCCTGAGGATCCTAAGGGTTTGAAGGCTGGAGAGGTTGAGCAGGTAGATGGCGGGGCTGAGGAACAGGCTTCAGCAATGAACCTCACTGTACCACCGCAACCTAGTGGTTGTAAGAGGAGGAGGCGTGGGTCCTCTGACACGGAGAACGACCCTGAAGGTCAGGGGCGACATGAAGGGAGGCGTTTCTCCCCTGTTGAGGCAGAGTACCCATTGCACGCTTCTTCAGGGCAGGAGGATGCCTCTGTAGTGCAGGGACCACCTGAGAGTGGTAGCACACTCACCGAGGGGGTGTTCCCCCAGGGATTGCGTCCGCTGGCTTAGAGGGTGACCAGGGGAAGATTGATGGGGGGGGGACGAGTGTGGGGGTGGGTCCCCAGCCTGTGCTCCCCGTTGAGGCTACGTGTCCTATTGAGGGGTGTGCTGCCCCACCGGCTGAGGGAGCAGGGGAGACTCCGGGAACATCGCCCCCTGAGGGCCAGAGCGAGGTGATTCCCCTGGTGGTTGGGGACGGGGACTCTCTGGGTGACGGTGCTGGGGCGGATGGCCTGGTTGCGAAGGACAGGGTCGTTTCGGATCGTGTCCTTCGGTCGGACTCCAGACGGGCCCGCTCACTGCCCGACCCGGAGACTTCCTCCGACTTCACTGCCCCCAATCCGGTTACAGAGGGCGGTGGGGGTGTGCAGGAGCCTGGCATTCAGCGTGATCTGGCAGCGGTAAAGACATTAAGGCAGTTGGTGGAATCTTTTGAGCTAGTTGATGCTTGGAGGAATTTCCATCCCGACTCTGGCGCCTTCTCGTAGTTTTAAGGGGGGTGGTTCCCGTATTGACCGTGTATATGTGTCTAAGGCCTATGTGTCCTGTGTCTCGGCAGCCTCCATGCGGTTGGAGCCGTGCTCGGACCACTGCCTGGTGCGAGTGGACTTTATCCCGACGCGCACACGGGCAGGGTCTGCGTACTGGCACTTCAACAACCGGCTGCTGGAGGAGCGCCGGTTCCGGGATTCATTCAAGCAGTTTTGGGCGGAGTGGAGGGAAAGGCAGGGGGGTTTCCCTTCCCTAAGGCAGTGGTGGGATGTAGGGAAGGCTTACGTCCATCTGTTTTGCCAGGACTACACGAGGGGGGCGACCAAGGGGCGGGACTCCGAGATCGGACAGCTTGGAAGAGAGTTGCTCGACTCGGAGTTTCGCCTGGGTCAGACGGAGGGGGACTCGTGTGAGTGGGAGGAGTACCAGGAGAAGAAAGGGGCACTGAGGGACTTGCAGCTGAGGAGGTCCCGGGGTGCGTATGTGAGGTCGCAAGTCCAGATGTTGCACGATCTGGACCGCGCCTCCCCCTTTCTCTTCTCCCTGGAGAAGTGCCGAGGTGCCCGCAGGCAGTTTGTCGAGTTGCTTGCGGACGATGGCTCCTCCGTCACGGATCCGTAGAGGATCGGCGCCTCAGTCTGATCTTTCTATGAAACTGTTCTCCGAGGGAACATCTAGTGGGGAGGCACAAGGCGTGCTGTGGGAGGTCTTACCCGTAGTGTGCAAAGAGGTGGCTGAGCGCCTCGATGATCCCCTAACTCTGGAGGAGTTGACTGGTGCCCTGCACCAGCTCAGGAGGGGCAAGTCTCCGGGGCTGGATGGGCTGACGGTGGAGTTTCTTCGAGCCTTCTGGGGTGTCCTGGGGGGCGACTATGTGCAGGTGTTGGGGGAGATGCCCTTCTCGTGGCACAGGGCAGTCATCGTCCTGCTGCCCAAGTAGGGCGATCTCCGCCTCTTGAAGAACTGGCGCCCTGTCTCTCTCCTCAGTACGGATTACAAAGTCTTTGCACGGGCATTGGCCAATCGCCTGGGGCCCATGCTGTCCCATGTGATCCACCCTGACTAGTCCTACACAGTCCCGGGCCGGCCCATCCAGGACAATATCCATCTGGTCCGGGACCTGATCCATCTGTCCCAGAGGGCTGGTCAGTCAGTTGCCTTTCTCTCCCTTGACCACGAGAAGGCGTTTGACCGGGTGGAGCACGACTACCTTCTCGGGACTCTGCGGCCGTTTGGATTTGGATCGCATTTGGTGGCCCGGGTCCGGCTCCTAAACGCTGCTGCAGAGTGCCTGGTCAAGATCAATGGCTACAGAGGCGGCTGGCAGGTTTGGCTTTGCCGGGACCGGGGGTGGAGGTGGTTCTCTCGGCCTACGCCGACGACGTGCTTCTAATGTTCACCGAACCGGTTGACCTGCGGAGGATGCGTGAGTGCCAGCGGGTGTTCTCAGCCGCATCCTCCGCCAGGATCATAGAAAATAGGTGCAGTAGGCCATTCAGCCCTTCGAGCCTGTACCGCCATTCAATATGATCATGGCTGATCATCCAACTCAGTATCCCGTACCTGCCTTCTCTCCATACTCCCTGATCCCATTAGCCACAAGGGCCACATCTAACTCCCTCTTAAATATAGCCAATGAACTGGCCTCAACTACCTTCTGTGGCAGAGAATTCCACAGATTCACCACTCTGTGTGAAAAAAAACTTTCTCAAAAGACTTCCCCTTATCCTTAAACTGTGACCCTTCGTTCTGGACTTCCCCAACATCGGGAACAATCTTCCTGAATCTAGCCTGTCCAACCCCTTAAGAATGTTGTAAGTTTCTATAAGATCCCCCCTCAATCTTCCAAATTCCAGCGAGTACAAGCCGAGTCTATCCAGTCTTTCTTCATTTGAAAGTCCTGCCATCCCAGGAATCAATCTGGTGAACCTTCTCTGTACTCCCTCTATGGCAGGAATGTATTTCCTCAGATTAGGAGACCAAAACTGTACGCAATACTCCAGGTGTTGTCTTACCAATGCCCTGTACAACTGCAGCAGAACCTCCCTGCTCCTATACTCAAATCCCCTCGCTATGAATGCCAACATACCATTCGCTTTCTTCACTGCCTGCTGCACACTCATGCCTACTTTCAATGACAGGTGCACCACGACACGCAGGTCTCGTTGCATCTCCCCTTCGGCCACCATTCAGGTAATAGTCTGCTTTCCTGTTCTTGCCACCAAAGTGGATAACCTCACATTTATCCACATTATACTGCATCTGCCATGCATTTGCCCACTCACCTAACCTATCCAAGTCACGTTGCAGCCTCCTAACATCAACTGGGGGAAGTGTGCTGGTCTCTTGGTGGGTCGGTGGCAGGTGGACTCCCTGCCAGAGGAGATGGCAGTTTTTGCGTGGAGCACCACGCACCTCCTCTATCTGGGGATCTACCTGGGTCCCACTGAGGGGGCGTGGCCGGCGAACTGGCAGGAGCTGGAGGCGAACGTCGTCGCCCATCTGGGGCGCTGATCAGGCCTCCTTGGTGTGTTATCATATCGGGTTATACACCAGCTGGTGACCTCTCTGCTGTGGTACCGGCTGGCCACTCTGGTCCCGTCCTCTCGTTTTATCGCCATGATACAGAGGAGGTTAGTTAACTTCTTCTGTGGTGAGAGGAACCATTGGGTCGGTGCTGGGGTTCTGTGTCTCCCGTTGGAGGAGGGCGGTCAGGCGCTGGTCTGCATCCGCACTCAGGTGGCGGCCCTCCGACTCAGCATCCTGCAGAGGTACGTGTACTCCGAGTGCCCTCCCAGATGGCACTCGCTGGCCACGTACTTGTTCTGCCGGGGTGCTGCCTCCAGGAGGGATCACGGCTCCCGGCAGCGGGCATGAGTCAGCGCGCTAGGCGGGAGTTGCCCGGTATTTACCGTGATCTCCTGAGAGCCAGGAATTTGTTCACCTTCAGCCAGGGCGCTGCTCCTCAGGGGGAGGGGGGTGCTGTGTTTGAGAGGGGGGCCGGTCCTCACCCTGTCACGGTGGGTGTCGGGGAGAGAAGTGAGTGTGGAGCGTTTCCGACCGGGCTTACCCCTGCTCCGTCGGAATTGCTCATCGGGCCCATGGCCCGGGTCCCTTCCCGAGAGCCGACCCCACGCAACATGAGCCGCCTTTCCCAGATGCCCAGCGTGCCATTCCGTGACGCGGAGAGGCGCGTCTTGTACAGGCTGCTCCTGCACACTCTCCACTTCCTCGCTCTCGTCTTCCGTCCGGACACTCCCTGGTGGTCCGTGTTACCACCTGACAGTGGGAGCGGTCCCCAGTGGAGTTCTCTCTATAAGGGAGTCCTCCCGCTTTACATCGGGGACCTGGGGTGGAGAGTGTTGCATAAGGCTGTGCCCTGTAACAGCCGGTTCATGGTCTCGTCTGCCGCCTGTCGCTTCTGCGGCCAGGAGGAGACCGGGTACCATTTGTATACAGAGTGCGTGACGTTGCAGCCCCTGTTCCAGTATCTGAAGGGACTGCTCCTCAAGTTCTGGCTCCATTTTAGCCCTACGCTTTTAATTTTTGGGCACCCGGTACAGAGGGGGGAGGGTCAGGAGGGAGGAGGGGGTCTCCCTGTCGGTCTGCTCCTGGGCCTGGCCAAGATGGCCATCCGCGGGTCCAGGCAGCGGGCAGTCGACGGCCTCACAGATGTCGGCTGCCTGCCCCTGTTCTGGGCTTAAATCCGTGCCCGCGTGTCCCTGGAGAGGGAACACGCGGTGTCCACGGGGACTATGGAGGCCTTCCGTGAACGCTGGTCGCCGCGGGGGGTTGAATGTATTGTTGACAGAGATGGCGGGATTTTAATGTGATAATTATTTACTTTGTAAACTGCCGATACAGGCGGCTTTTGTTTGATCACGTTCCACCTTGTATGTTTGTATGTTTTTCTTTGGAATAAAATTGTTTTCTATATTAAAAAAGAGGTCGGGATGGAACCCGGGTCTCTGGCGCTGTGAGGCAGCAGCTCTACCCGCTGCGCCGCCCCCGGTGTGGGGCAGCTGACCGCGACCGGGGGTCCCGGGTACAGGGCAGGGGGTGGAGGGAGGGGAGCTGCGGACGGGGTTACGTGTGGAACCGGGTGAGAGCTGAGGGAGGGAGGGAGGGGGTGGGAGCCGCCATCTTCTGCTGCTTCTGCGCCTTCACTTTCTGCTCCACGCTCCTCCGCACCCGATCCTGTGGGCAGAGCGGCCCGTTAGACGGCAACCCCAGACCCCCGGGGGAGGGGGAGACGGTGACCGCCCTCCCTTCACCCCGTCCCCAACATGCCCCACTCGCTATCCCCCGCTCACCCCCTCTCCTCTCACCCCGTCACCAACATACCCCACTCGCTATCCCCCGCACACCCTCTCCCCTCACCCCGTCACCAACATACCCCACTCGCTATCCCCCGCACACACCCTCTCCCCTCACCCCGTCACCAACATACCCCACTCTCTACCCCGCTCACCCCCTCTCCTCTCACCCAGTCACCAACATACCCCACTCTCTACCCCGCTCACCCCCTCTCCTCTCACCCAGTCACCAACATACCCCACTCTCTACCCCGCTCACCCCCTCCTCTCACCCCGTCACCAACATACCCCTCGCTTTCCCCCGCACACACCCTCTCCCCTCACCCCGTCACCAACATACTGCAATCACTCCACCCCACTCACCCCTCACATCCCCCCTCCCCTTTCCCTGCTTGCCTCCTCACCCTCCACTCCCCCCTCCGACTCCCCCTGCTTCCCCTCACTCAACCTCTTTCCCCTAACCCACTCCTTACCCCTCACCCCTCCCCCTTTGCCCACCCACTCCCTCACCCTCTCTCCTCCTCATCCTCTCTCCTCTCCCCCTCCCTCACCCAATCCCTTCCCTCACCCTCCACCCCCCATCTCCGTCTCTCTCCCTCGTCCTCCTCATCCCTTCTCCCCTCTCTCCCTCTCCTCCCGCACCTCACCCCTCCCCCATTGCCCCACCCCACTCCCTCTTCCCCCCACCTCCCTCTTCCTCTTCATCACCTCTCTCACTTCCCCCTCCCTCACCCGCTCCCCCTCCCTCACCCGCTAACCCTCCCTCACCCCCTCCCAATCCCTCCCTCCCTCCTCCCCCCCTTCTCCTCCCTCACTTTCTCCCCCCTCTCACCCTCTCCCACCTCTCACCCTCTCCCCTCCCCACTCCCCTCTCCCCCCCCCCCTCACCCTCCGGTTGCCGCTGGCCACCAGCTTCTTCCTCCGCTCCAGGTTCCCGCTGGAGCTGCGGCCCTTCATCCGCCGCCTGGGCTCAAACTTGTCCGTGTCCGTGGGGTCGTAGCCCTGCGGGGGGGGGGGATGGCAGGGGGTCATGAGAGATGGGGGGAAGGGGACGGGGAGAGGGTTTCGGGGGGGGGTGGGCCTAACACCGGGCGCTGCACCCTGTCGCGTTGCATCCGCCCAGGGCAGTGGGTCGGAGCGGGAGAGGGTCGTGGGGGGGGGGGGGTGGTGGGAGATAGAGGGAGAGGGTGGGGGGAATAGAGGGAGAGGGTGGGTGGGGGAGTACAGTGAGAGGGTTCAGGGGGAGGGGACCCTAACAATCACCGGGCGCTGCAACTTGTCGCGATGCCTCTGCCCGGGGAGGTAGGGTCGGGGAGGGTCGGGGTTCGGGTGGGGGGTAGGGGGTTCGGGGGTCGGGGGTTTGGGTGGGGGTTAGGGGGTTCGGGGGGGTCTACACTCACCAGGCGCTGCACCCTGTCGCGGTGCCTCTGTTCCAGGGAGAGGGGGTCGACCTGCCCCAGGCGCTCCGGCTCCAGTGAGATCAGCTCCGGCTGCAGCTGTAACACAGGCAGGGTCAGCGACACGCAGAGAGACCCCCACCCTCACATGGGGAACCCCCCACTCCCCTCTCACCCCCACAGGGGGGGCACCTCCCCCCCACACACACACAGACTTCCCCCCAAAATAAACAGACCCCCCCCACACACACCCCCTACCCCCCCACACACACACACACAGATCCCCCCCACAGACACACACACACTCAGACCCCCCACACACAACCTCCCCCCCCCCACACACAGACCCACACACATACAGACCCCACACACACAGACCCCACACACACATACAGACCCCCCCCCCCCGCACCTCATCCACCGGTTGCAATGTTTACCCCTTTCTTCACCCCCCCCCCACCATCACGCACACACACTCCCCTCCCCAGTTCACCTCCCTTTCACCCACACACCCCCCCCACCTCCTGTCCCTGTTCCAACCAATCCCCCCCACACCCCACATTCATGGTCTTCCCCCCTACACTCCCCCTTCCGTGACCCCCAGCATTTCACCCCCTCCCACCCCTTACCCCTCTCTTGTATCTTGTGCTCTTCACTTGCGAAGAGTCCACCAGGGAGCAGACTGGAAGGAACACTTTTTACATTTGCTGGGGACCATCTTTACATTTACATCGAGCCAATTAACTGACAAACCTGCACGTCTTTGGAGTGCGGGAAGGAAATGGAGCACCCGGAGAAAACCCATGCGGGTCACGGGGAGAACGTGCAAACTCCGTACAGACAGCGCCCGTAGTCGGGATGGAACCCGGGTCTCAGCAACTCTACCGCTGCTCCAGTGACCGGCCTGCTCTGCTCTGTGCTCTCAATGC
Source organism: Rhinoraja longicauda (assembly GCF_053455715.1). Taxonomy (NCBI): domain Eukaryota; kingdom Metazoa; phylum Chordata; class Chondrichthyes; order Rajiformes; family Arhynchobatidae; genus Rhinoraja; species Rhinoraja longicauda. The sequence goes on along the minus strand of NC_135991.1, from coordinate 12,328,287 downwards.
CTTCCCTCCTCCCCTCCCCCGCCCCCCACCTCTCCCCACTCCCTCCCCCTCTCACACCCACCTTCTCCCCACCCCCCCCTCTCACACCCACCTTCTCCAACAGGGCCTTCACCTCCCATTCCTGCCGCTGCTTCTTACTGCGGTACGGGTTACACTCCAGCCCGTCAAAGTTTGCCTCTCCGGCCCCTGCAGTGAACAAGAGCACCGGTCACTCCCTCCCCGGACCATCCTACCCCCCACCCCCCGGGCCACCCTACCCAACCCCTCCCCTCCTCTCCGGGCAACCCTACCTCCCACTCCCCTCCTCCCCCAGACCACCCTACCCCCCTCCCCCCCGGACCACACTTTCTCCTCCATCAGACCACCCTGGCCCGCCTCCCCACCCCCTCCCCGGACCAGCCACTTTCCGCGCTGCATCTCCCCAAACTAGACTAGTGTACGGGTGATCGCCGGTCGGCACGGGCGCGGTGGGGAAGGGCCAGTTTCCGCGCTGCATGGCGGGACTGTCATATGTTGAAAGACTGGAGCGACTAGGCTTGTATACACTGGAATTTAGAAGGATGAGAGGGGATCTTATCGAAACCTATAAAATATTAAGGGATTGGACACATTAGAGGCAGCAAACATGTTCCCAATGTTGGGGGACTCCAGAACCAGGGGCCACAGTTTAAGAATAAGGGGTCGGCCATTTAGAACTGAGATGAGGAAAAACATTTTCAGGCAGAGAGTTGTGAATCTGTGGAATTCTCTGCCTCAGAGGGCAGTGGAGGCCAATTCTCTGAATACATTCAAGAGAGAGCTAGATAGAGCTCTTAAGGATAGCAGAGTCAGGGGGTATGGGGAGAAGGCAGGAACGGGGAAGTGATTGAGAATGATCAGCCATGATCACATTGAATGGCGGTGCGTACAGGCTCAAAGGGCCGAATGGCCTATTCCTGCACCTATTGTCTATTGCATCTCCAAAGTCCGACAAAGTCGAGAGCGTAAAATGGAGTGCGCATCGGGGCCTGGCGGTCACGGGGAGGGAGAGCTTGCAAACTCCGCACGGATTGCAGGCAGAGTCAGGGGGGAATCTGTGTTTCTGGCACCGTGCCGCCCATGGACGTCCGTCTGTGGAGTGTGAGAGGAAACCGGAGCTCCTGGAGAAAACCCAAGCAGGTCACGGGGAGTAGGTACAAACTCCGTACAGACAGCGCACGTGGTCAGGATGGAACCCGGGTCCCTGACGCTGCGAGGCAGCAACTCTACCGCCGCGCCGCCATTCTGCGGTTTCTTCTTTCGGGTTTAATTTGTAAAACAACATTGTATATTGACACCATTAAACTACAATGGGCGGGTAGAGCTGCTGCCTCACGCTGAGGCCACTCCGACCAGCGATCCCCGCACGCTGGCACTTTCCCACACACTATCCTATCCTGAGTCTCAAGGAGGGTCTCGACCCGAAACGTCACCCATTCCTTCTCTCCAGAGATGCTGCCCGTCCCGCTGAGTTACTCCAGCTTTTTGTGTCCAGCTATCCTACACACACCTGGGACAGTTTAACATTTTTACCGAAGCCAATTACAGTCATAGTCACAGAGTGACACAGTGTGGATACAGGCCTTCGGCCCAACTTGCCCATACCGGCCAACATGTCCCAGCTACACTAGTCCCACCTGCCTGCGCTTGGTCCATATCCCTCCAAACCTGCCCTATCCATGTAACTGTCTCATTGTTTCTTAACGTTGGGATAGTCCCAGCCTCAACTACCTCCTCCGGCAGCTTGTTCCACACACCCACCACCCTCTGTGTGAAATAGTTACCCCTCGGATTCCTATTAAATCTTTTCACCTTCACCTTGACCCTACGTCCTCTGGTCCTCGATTCCCCTACTCTGGGTAAAAGACTCTGTGCACCTACCCGATCTATTCCTCTCGTGATTTTATACACCTCTATAAGATCTCCCCTCATCCAAGAGTAATCTGGGCAATTAACCAACAAACCCGCACATCTTTGGAGTGTGGGAGGAAACCGGAGCACTCGGAGAAAACCCACGCAGGTCACGGGGAGAACGTACAAACACCGTACAGACAGCGCCCGCACTGGGGATCGAAGCCGGGTCCCTGGCGCTGCGAGGTAGCGGCTCTACCCGCTGTGCCACCATTGTGCCCACTCACCTGGCACCAGCATGCTGGTGAAGCCCAGCCCGTGACCCACTCCAGCACATCTTCGTAGGGGCAGAACTGGAGCCCGTGCACGCCCTGCCGCACAGCGTGGGTCAGGTACGGGCTCCGCACCGTCGCGCTGCGCACGTCTTTGTAAACCTGCCGGAGGGAGAGAGAGGGAGAGAGTGAGGGAGAGGGTGAGAGAGGGAGAGAGAGGATGAGAGAGAGGGAGAGATGGAGAGAGGGAGAGGAGAGGGAGAGGGTGGGAGAGAGAGGGGGAGGGGTAAGAGGAGGAGGAGAGGGAGAGAGGGTGAGAGAAGAGGGTGAGAGGGAGGGAGAGAGAGAGGGGAGGAGAGAGAAGGAAGGGGAGAGAAGGTGAGAGAGGGAGGAGAGAGAGGAGGAGGGAGAGGGAGGTGGAGAGAGAGAGAGGAGGAGGAGAGAGAAGGAAGGGGAGAGAAGGTGAGAGAGGGAGGAGAGAGAGGAGGAGGGAGAGGGAGGTGAGAGAGGGAGGAGAGAGAGGGAGAGGGACGAGGGAGAGGGAGGAGAGAGAGGGAGGAGAGAGGGTGTGAGAGAGAGAGAGGAGAGAGGGTGAGAGAGAGAGAGAGGTGAGGAGCAGCTTACATGCACTGTGTTCCCACAGGCGACCCCCAGCAAGTCTCGGTGGCTGAAGGTGAGGTGTGC